>NW_004524630.1:12296146-12301056 GCF_000260255.1 Octodon degus | reverse complement strand
TCTCACATTGTTCATCTTTGCATCGTCTTGCAGATATTGAATTATTTTTTCCTGCATCCTAGTTGTTTTAAAGAGATCTTTTCTTTTTCACTAGCTGCAATGGTGTCTTTCAGGTCAGAAAGTCTATTTTCACTTCCACACAAACGGTTTTGCCAGCTTGTGTTTGAGGTTTTAATTTCCTGTATATCACTTTGAACCTGTTTCATAGATTCTATTTCTTTCCCAAATTGTTTATTCAGGGCTTCCATCATTTTTATATTCTCCTCTATTTTTTTTAATCAGTGTATTCTTTAGAAGCACTTAGTACTTCTTTGATTAGAGTTACCACTAAATTTTTTAGTTCCAAAATTATTTCTGATCTGATTTCTTCTGTACCTTTCTGCAGTTGATTCTTTACTGTCAACACTATTATTTCAGAGATATCTGGTTTGTGATTTCCAGTTTCCTCAGTGGTAGTGTCTTCTGCATTTGTACTGGGTGGACTCGGGGCCTGAGACTGCATTTTGTTCCTTCTCTTTGTCATTTTGTATACCACCGTCTTCTGACCTTTGGTGTAGAGCTTAGATAGAGTTATTACCTTAGCGCCAGGTCCAGATCTATGAAGTTCAGATTCCTCCAGGTGGGTGTTGTATAGATCTGGCTGCTGTGCTCCACTTCTTTCTGCTGCAAGCATTAGAGTTGAACCCTTTGTGTCACTCTGGCAAGATGTTCTGCTCCTGAATCAGCTGGGTGGGTCTTGCCTCTATCCTCTTTGCAGGGAGTTCTGCTGAAGGGTTCCGTGCTGGGCCTGCACTCTGGGTCGAAAGAGGATGCGCGGGTCCCGGGTTGTCTCACTCACATGCCGTGCCTGGGCTCTGGGTCTATTCAGGATCCGGTGGGCCCTGGGTCGTCTCACTCCCTCGCCAGGCCTGCACTCCAGGTCTATTCAGGATCGCGCCAGACCCCGGGTCCTCTCACTCACTCGCCGAGCCTGCGCTCTGGGTCTATTTCCAATAACTGTCTTTGATACTTCATTTTTAAATTTATCATTGTATTCATTGGACCTAATGGTGGATAATACTTAAGCCATATAAAATCCATTTCTTTTTTTTGCAGAACCGGTGACTGAACTCAGGCCCTTGCACTTAGCAGGAAAGTACTTATTCTACTGAGCCATCTCCCCGGCCCAAGAAATAATTTCAGAAGCATGTGAATTTCAGGGAGATACTGAGTTTTTCTGAAGCTGTTCATCTATAAAATAAGTAAGATTACCTAGATAGGGCCAGGAAGATGGCTCAGTAGTATAAGCACTTCCCTGGCAAACACAAGGGCCTGAGTTCATTCCCAGTTCCGAAAAAAAAAAAAAAAATTACCTAGAATCTTACAAGGCTTTTCTGTGAACTAAAAGGAGCAAAGTTAAAAGGAGTAAAATGAATAAAGAACATTAGACAAATAATTTTTAAAACTCAGCCATTCCTGTTGGTCTATATGCGTGTGTTAGCTTTAATATACTGCACTGTTGTTGTAGGGTTTTTGGAAATAAAGTTATGTTCTGCTGTGAGATACAAAAGAGTTGTAGATGGAAAAAGTTGACAAATTATTGAAAGAAACCTAAAATTATTTGGTTGCATTTTTTTCTCTACTTAGTTAATGATTTTCTGGTCTCATGCAACTGTACTTCTAATTTTTAACATTTAGGACTGGGCGTGTAGCCCAGTTGTAGAGTCCTTGCCTTGTGGCTCTGAGTTTCATCATCAGTACTGCAAAAGAACAGCAAGCACAAGGAACAAAAATATACACAAGGTTCTCAGACTCTTTAAAATAATTTATCTCCAGATAGGATAATAATCTACATCAAATACGTAAATCATCCATAGGTAACTTCCAGGCAAAATTAGAGATCAGGTAATCTTAATATTGCCAAGAAATATTAAGATTACATTCAGTATTCTCAAGGAAAATCAATTGTAGATTTCAGATGAGGAAGAAGTCCACTAGGTTTTTTCCTCTTTATACTATCCTGTAAATAGTAGTTGGCAGCTTTTTTATAAATAAAATATTTTGGTTGTGATCTTTGCAAGTTGGTCATAGTATCTAGGGTGTATTAGATTTACTGAGACTTAAAGATTCAAATTTTCACCCCTTTTTAAGTCATAGAAATTTCTTTATGTTTGTTGAGGATGGTGTATGTGCATATGTGTGCATACACACAGACTTTTGAAGGGAAGGGGAAAACATGGCGTTACTGAACAAGTCACTGTATGCTCAGTTGTCATGTAGTAGAGATAGTAGAACATTGAAAAATCATGTTTGTCATTGCTTTTTCACAGAAAAGCCTTTGAAACTTTATTTGGGGATAGAACTCAATGCTGCTTTTTATTAATAGCTAGGAAAGAGGCATGACTGTACATGGTTTGTACAAAAGTATGAATCAATTTGAGAGGCCATGATTTAACCTAGAATGAAGAGAGCTGTACAGGAAGGTGTCTTCAAGGAACTGACACCATCAGGTTGAATTGAATAACTGGGCATTAACTGAAGAGAAAAGATTGATAAAGGTTGATAATAGAAGGGAAAACGTGTATTAAGAACCTGAAGGAGGAAAAAACATGAGATGTTGGGGAATGGAAAAAATGAGTCCAGCAGGGTAAAGAGTCAGAAAAGGACCTCACATGCCAGCCAGCCCCGCCCCCTGGTGGGTTGAGCTGGCCACACACACACACACACACACACACTCTAAATAAATAAATAAATAAACTTTAAAAAAAAAAAAGAAAAAGACCTCACATCGGACCTCATAGATCACAGTGATGTGTAATTTTATTCCAAAGGCTATGAAAATGTATTGAAGGGTTTTAAAGAGGGTTACACTAGGACATTCAATGGTGTGTCAAATTCTCATTTCAGAATTGTTTAAAAAAAATGGAAGATTTTTTTTTCCTAAGATTTAAATAGGCATAAGTCATACATGGTCATTGAAGTCATACATGGTCATTAAAGTATTCTGGCTGTAAGTATGGACAGTATGGACAACAGATTCTACAAGGATAAAAGTAGATGTGTAGAGATAATTTCTTTTTTTTGCCTTAATTTTATTTTTTTAAATTTTTTTTCATAATTTTATTGATAAACAGATAGGATAATTTCATTTTAAGATTATTGCAGGAATCCATAAGAGATGTGATAGTTCAAAACAGGATAGGGACAGTAGAGAAAATAAGTAAATTACCTTTTCAGCAAACAAATGTATAAATTTTACAGACTTCATAACATTTTTGAAAACTTGGAATTGCAAGTGTGATGGAAACATTTAAGTAGATTGTAAGTTAAAAATAAAGAATGACTTATACTGCAGTCTGATTTCATTCATATCTAGTGATAAATTTCTAGCTAAAATATATATTCTAGCTGAGGAGACATTTTACAAATGAACTGCAATATTTCTTTTAACTACAAAGATTTTGTGAAAACATTATTTAGGCTTAAAGTTCACTTCCCATTTATACAACAGCAATTGTAATTATATAGTTTACATATGTTATAAGTAGGAAGTATACTATATTACCTTACATATACCCCAAGGTTCAGCTACAGTGGCCTGCTATATATATTACATTTCACATTTCATTGCTATACTTTTGAGTCCCCTTGTCTCCAGTCTACACCCTACATTTCAAAGCTTGCCCTTACTTAGCTAGTATTTTATTTTTATTAATCTCTAATTCTTACAGTCTTAACATTTTAAGAAGCATGTTGATCTGACCTATAAGCAACACTTTTATATGCATTGAACTCACTTAGTCCTTAGGGTGACCTACTGAGATAGGTATTTCTCATAAAGTGCTGACTCTTGGACATACTTACACAGTTGAGTCTTGTGGTTTTTTGTTTTGTTTTGTCTCTGTTCAGGATGGCTTGGAATTTTGTAGCCCAGGTTAGCCTCGAATTTGTGGTGGTCTTTCTGCCTCAGCTTCCAAATGCTGAGATTTCAGGCATGCGTCACCATGCCTCGCCCCAATGTTTAAAAGACTTGAAAAGGACTCAGAGCAAAATACTCAGATGCTCTTGGGAGTTGTGGTGCAGAAAATAATTTGTATGATAAAGTAAGATACCCTGAAGTTAAATACTAGATGAAAAGTACTACCTTAAGCCATCTGGCCTCAGGTAGTGTGACTTCTCTTGGCTATCTGTGGTATTCTCAGGGAAGTACATATTTTGTGAGATAACCAAGGATACAGTAACTCTGCTGCTGTGAATCTGAGTTAGGCAGGGTTGTAATTTTATGGACAGAGCAGCTTCTATTTGAGGGTTAGAATAAAAGTGATAAAGGTTGTGAAAGGATTTTTTTTGTGAAACTTTGAAGTAGGCCATTCCTGTGATAATTTGGAGATGGAGCTAAATCCTGAGCAGGAGGAAGCTCCTAGAAGTGGGCTGGAAAAACCCATCTGCCCCTGAAGCAGGAACGGAGATTGGAGGGGAATCAATATAATTGTTAATTAAACCATCAGACTTCATTCAGATTCCATTGTAGAGGTAGTGCTGAGTGAGGAAAGACTCTGGAGAATTTCTCTCCCACTGAAGCCTTTTTCCTCCTCCCCTATCTCCTCCCCTTGCTCTTTCTGCTCCTCTTCTTTCTTCTAGCTCCTTTCTGCTGCCTTGTAGGGAGAGGAGGGACTGAAGTGGTGACTGGGGTTTCTTTATTGAACCTTTTTAGTGGGCACTTTCAGTGATTGAGTGTTTAGCCCTGTGGTTTATTTTATTTATGGCTATCTAGATATACAAGGGATAATCAAAATATATGGTGGGGGGGGACATGGGGAGATGGCTCAGTAGAATAAGCACTTGCCTGGCAAGTGTAAGGGCCTGAGTTCAGTCCCTGGTTCCGCCAAAAATAAATAAATTAATTAATTTTAAAAAACACAAAATATATG
>NW_004524630.1:12287889-12296046 GCF_000260255.1 Octodon degus | reverse complement strand
TTCCTCCTCTGATACCTCATACCCACCGATGCTGCTGAAGCTTGTGTCTTGTGTGTTCGACTTGGGATCAGGTTCCTCATAGCTCCCATAACTGAGAAGAGAAACATGTCATCTCAAGCTGACCATTCCCATTCTCAGTTGTCACCAAGGGATGAGCCCATCTCACCTCCCCTGGACACTACACTGACTGATTCTGTCTACATGTCCCAGAGAGAAAAAGTATCCTTTTCAAAAATATCAACTTGCTAACTTCATATACACAAGCCATGAAAGAAAGTCACTTATACCTGAACAACACACACTGCTAACATGACCACAAATGTGGAAAGCCTCATGATTTCATCTATCCCTATCATTCACCTATGTATCCAAAATTAGTTAACAGTCCTGAAGAGTCTCTCTTCAATGTATTCTGTTTCTATCCCCTCCTTTCCATCCCTACTCTGCTTGCCTTGGCTTAGTCCTTTGTTATCTCTTTATACACTACCGAAATAACACTTCATGGCTTCAGTGTTGCTCTCCTCCAATTAATTCTTCCCACTTTTTTTTTTTTTTTTTGCGGAACCGGGGATTGAACTCAGACCCTTGCGCTTGCCAGGCAAGCACTTATTCTACTGAGCCATCTCCCCGGCCCCAATTCTTCCCACTTCTGCCAGAGTGCTCTTTAATTTTGTTTATTTTTAATTTTACTTAAATAAATCACACAAATAATGCATGTTTACTGGTTTAAAAATCAGACTATACACCACAAAAAAAAAAAGAAAAAAAATAATTCCACCATCCAGAGATAATCTTTTGGTATATGATCTTCTAATTTTCTATGCATTTTAGATGCTGTTTTTTACTTACAAATAACATACTCTATATGTTCTTCAGAATATCCTTCTGCCATTTTCATTAATGATTATAATGAACATCTCTCTGTGTCAATAAACATATGTCTATAGCATAATTTTAATAGCTGCATGGTATTTATTCTGGTATGGGGCTAAAACATGATTTAACAGTCTCACATTAAGACATTTAAGTTGTCTCCAATTTTTCCACTATGAGAAACAATGCTGTGATAAACCTCCTTATATAAATATCTTACAGAAGGTGCTTTTAGTCCCATAGAACAATTTCCTAGATTGGAATTTTGGAGCCAAAAGGGATGCACATTGGAATTTCTTTTTATTTATGGTAATAAATTGCTAAACCTCTCTCCTACCCCCTCTATTTCATCAATTTGCTTTCTCATGTACTTCCAACATTGGGCATTATTATTAATTTTATTTTATTTTTTGGTGGAACCGGGGATTGAACTCAGGCCCTTGCACTTGCCAGGGAAGCGTTTATTGTACTGAGCCATCTCCCTGGCCCTATCATTAACTTTAATCTTTACCATTCTGATAGGAAAAAAAACTTACACTGTTTCACTGCATTTCTTTGACTATTAGGAAGTTACATTTTTAGATATATTTATTGGCCATTTATAAATTAGTTCATGTCTTTTGCCCACTTTTCTTTGGTGTACACAGTAATCTTCCCTGCTCTTTTTTGTGGTTGTGTTTTAGACAGGGTCTTGCTGTATAGTTCAGGCTGTCCTTTAGCTCACTATGCAGCCCAGGCTGGCCTCACACTCACAACAACCCTTCTGCCTCAGCCTCCGAAGCAGTGAGATTATAGGTGTACACCACTATGCCCAGTTATACAGAGTAATCTTTCAGGGGAGGTTTATTTCTTTACTTTTTTTAGAGGAGGGAGGGTAGTAATCTTTCTAAGCTGTAAATCAGATCACACTGTTCTCATTCAATGCCTGCCCCCAAATTTACAGGTTCTTCCAAAAATTTAGTTCTTACCTACCTCTTTCCAACACTTTTTAAGATTTTTAAAATCATTTCTGTCACGTGACTCATGGATCTTATGTGGATCAATCAAAAGTGATAGCCACACTAAGTTACTTCCAGTCTCAAAAAGTGTCTCACACCTCTGGGTCTTCATGCATGTTGTTCCTGGTCTCTGGAATGTACTTTGCTTTCTTCTTCATCTAGTTAACTACTATTATGTTTAGATCAGTTTTCTAACTAGCTATGCTACTCAACTATCTCCAAGTGCCAGAAAACTGTGATTGCCTACTTTTCATGTTTTGTAGTGACTGCCTACCTACCTGTTTTAGATTCTTGCTAAACTGAGCTCCTTAAAAGGAATCATATCTTAGTTGTTTTGTATTTATATTTATTTATTTATTTTGTATTTTGGGGAAGGGTCTACAGGGTGTTCAGGGTCTCACTACTAGATTGGACTTGTAGTGATCTGCCTTTTTTTACCCTCCCAAAAGCTGGGATTACAGGCGTGTGCCACCATGCCCAGTCCTGTTTCGTATTTATAAATAAATCTCCATCTGCTTGTTGGTTAGATGTACTATATATCCATTAAAACCAACATTCCCAAAGCCAAATTCATTTTCCCCTCTTTTTCTACCCCATCTAGGACCTATTCTTCCTGCTTTCTTTCTCAGTGGCATTCCCATTCATTTGTCTACTTCCTAAATCTAATTATCTACTTTTTAAATAAATATGTCCCTCCATGTTGCTCACTTTCCTGACAGATGCCTGTTTATATCTTTATCATCTGTCTCAGTAGTTAACATACAAAGTTGATGTTATTTCCCTTTCCTTAAAGTGATTATTCCTATTATCTACAGGACAAACTCCAAACATCTTAAGCATGCCACTTAAGGTCTTCTTCAATATAATCCCTTGCTACATTTAGGATCTCAAATCTCCAACAATTTCCCTTTGCTGTGGCTATGGAACATGCTTCATGTTATATTTCTGTGCTTTTCAATATACTGTCTCATCTACTCATGTGCAGCCATAATATCTACTTAGTATACTCCTATTCGGGCTTTAAGGTCTAGTTCAATTGTTCCCTTTTCTGTGAAAGTTACCTGATTACTTTAAGCAAAGTGAGATGGTCCCTCCTCATTGGTACCTTGGGACTATGTATTTACTTATGCTTTAGTACTTATCCCACTGTAATGATTTGTGTCAAGAGAGCTCCTCAAGGACAGGATATATCTTGCTCCTCTGTGTATCCCCAGGGCCTAGCACCATGCCTGGACCTAGCAGGTGCTCAGAAAATGTTTGATAATGAAAGCAATCTGATGCTAAGCCCTTTGACATCATACCTGGGCATCAACGCCACAGCCCTGCAGCATGTTGTTGCCAATTACCTGATGTTGCTATCCTCCAAACCATGGGAAGCTTCCCCACCGTCTCCCTCATAGGACATCATGCTTTCTTCATTTTCCATGCCCATCCTTGTGTTCTCCTGTAGCACACGGGGCTGCTTTGGTCTTATACCACCAGATCCTACATCAGAGTCACTTCCACTTTCACTTAGCTGAATAGCAGAGAAAGGATTATCTCCTTCTTCATCACTTCCAGCATCATCTTCATCATCTTCTCCTTCAGACATAAGCAAATCCTCATATAAAACACTGGCCTGAGGTTGTTGTATAGTTCCTTCCTCTTCATCTGCAAGATCACCATCTCCATCTTCACCTTCTGGGGCTGGAGTCTTAGGTTTCCCATCCTCCTCATCATACCCTTCAATATCTACATCAGAGTCTTCCTCGCTCAGCCTACGTTGGCCCTGGCGCATCTGAGTAAGGAACACAAATAGCACATCATTGAGGGATGTCCTAGAATCTTTATTTAACAAGTTCTTTTAAATTTTTTTTTGTTTGTTTGTTTTTCCTGGCCAGCTCAACCCACCCTGGGAACAGGGCTGGTGCCACATGTGGTGCCAGGGATTGAACTGCTGTCCCTGTGTGCTTGCCTAAGCAGGCACTTTAGACTGCTGAGCTATCACACTGGCCCCTTTAAAGATTGTTTTACTTAGAAAAATTGGCTAAATCCATATCCATTATTTTTGAGTGGGAGTGTTAGTGTGATAAGAATAGTTTCTTGGGAATGTCTGCTACCTAATGAGTAGGTTGAAGAGAATACTTAGACAGTGGTTATTTTGATATGAGAGAGTTGTACTTTCACTATTTCCTAGCAGTGGAAAAGATGAGAGATATGGGGACTAAAGGAATTACAAAGATTTCCTTGGGAAGACAAAAAGAAATTAAGAAAATTGAAGTACATCAGATTATTTTTGGAAATAATTTTATAGGATTGAGATATATTGAGTCTTTTGTTATAAAATGTCTAGTAGACATCTGGAAATATTAACTTGAATTCCAGAATTCGTAAAACATTACTTTAAAAGGTCAGATCTTGCCAGGAGTGAAGTTATCAAGGGTTTAGTCTCAATTTTGTTAAGGCAGGTTTCATTTTTTTGGTTGAAATTGGGCTGTATTTCTTGTTCTTAAAACTTCAGACATTATTTTTTTCTGGGCTGAGCCTCCCTATAAATCTGAAATGTTTGTTCTTTCTTTCCAAGTAAGTGGTATGGGTAAGAAGAGATTATGGTTAAGCTGATAAGGATAAGATCTAGAAAAAAGTAATATAAAAGTTCTGTATTTGGAGTTAATACACTAGCACTTTGGAATCTGAGGCAAGAAGATTGTGGTGAGTTTGAGGCCAGCCTGGGCTACAAAGTGAATTTGAAGCCAGCCTGAGCTGCATAGGGAAACCCTATCTCAAAAAGACAAGTATATACATACAGTAAATAAGTAAGTTAATATGGCCAAGCGTGGTGGTACACATCTATAATTCCAGCACTCAGGAGGCCGAGGCAGGAGGATCACTATGAATTCAAGGCTAGCCTGGGCTACATAGTGAACTTAAGACTAGCTTAAACTACACAGATCTTGTCTAAAAAATAGAAGCTAGTATAAAGAGTGAGTACATGGTCAAATTTTTATATTGTGTTTTTGTATAAGAGGCTTATTTTCTTGATTTCTTTCTTGAACAAATTAAGACCAATTTTGGATACAGGCTCACTGAATTTTTGAGATTTTTATTGTCTTTGTGATGTGCAGTACCTCATTTGCTTGCAGTGGCAATTTCTTGTAAGATGAGCCTACTAAATTTTCAATGTTAATAATTTCAAGAGTTTTTCAATTGTATTTTGTTAGCCTTAGTTCTTTTAACCACTCAAAAGAGTTTTGGGAAGTATTCTTCCTTTTATCTGTTGCAAAGCAAATTTCTGAAGAGTAACAATTCCTTCTTATAACGAGCAAGAATTTTTCCATTTTTATCTTCATCTACATTCACCTTCTCTTCATCTCCTAAAGTGTATTTGATTCCTTTAGTATGTTGCAGTACAGTTTAAGGGCCATACCTGAAGTAGCTAGTTACCTTCACATTCAAATGTTAGTTGCCTTCACATTGAAATTAATCTTGTGTATTTTAGGGGGGAAAAAAAAACCAACTCCAAATATATGTAATGGTCTAATTATTATTTTGAGTTTTGCTATGCAGTAGATACTGTAAGTATATCACAAACTATTTAGTGAAAATAGTTTGCTATTTTCTAATAGCCGTGTTTCCTTTTTGTGGTTCATATATTATACATGCTACACTTTTAGCATTAACCTATGTGTGCCAAGTTGTATGTCTTTTGTGTGGTTTTTGTGCCCCTTCTAAAAGACAAATGATAATCTTTTAGGCCCCAAATTTATACATTTGTGCCCCAGATTTGAGGGTTAAGTGGAGAATATTTAATCCATAGGTAAATGATGTACAAATAAAGATGAGCTATAGCAGGAAAAAGGAACCAATGGAGGAGCTAAAAAAAAAAAAAAAACCCAAGTAAAAATTATTTTGAACTTCAGCTCCACCCTAGTAGTGGATCCCTTTTCAGAATAATTGTTAGAAAACTCCATGAGAAGCAAGGGATACAGTGCCTTATTCCCCACCCCCCATAATTATCATTTTTTACCTGTTGAGAAAATTTGTGTAATGTAGGCTCTTCTTTATTAGATAGGCAAGTGACTTCTTTAAGGGTACCAGATTAGAAAGTCATTAAAAAAAAAAAAAAAAGAAGAAGAAGAAGAAGAAACAAAGGAAGAAAAACTTCTAGGAATTTAATCTGCATATGTGGCCACCCAAACAAACAAAAAGACTGGGAATAATTTTATTATATTTGAAAATACCTCTAAAGCCATGCTAATTTTTGTTTAGCAGTTAAAAAATTGTTATTTTTTGAGACTGGGTCTCACTGTATAGTCCAGGCTGGCCTTGAACTTATGTAGCTCAGGCTGGACTCAAAACTCATGGTAATCCCTCTGCCTTAACCTCCAGAATGTGTGTACTACCATGCCTAGTAGCAGTTGAGAGTTTTTGCATGAGAATTATTTTGCTTCTAGTAATTTTCCTGACTTCCTAGGCCTTTAGTCCGTAACTCAGGAGTTTCCAAGAACGACTTATCTTTGCTATTACTCCTTATAGGTCTTTGAGAAATATGCCAGACTCAGTTGTTTATATAATTCATTTAAAATATGAAGGCTTGGGCCAGGGAGATGGCTCAGTAGAATAAGCGCTTGGCTGGCAAGTGCAAGGACATGAGTTCAATCCCCAGTTCCACCAAAAAAAAAAAAAAAAAAGGATTCTTTTTTAAACAGAATTTTTTTCTCTAAATAGTACTGAAATCTATACTGTTGGAAAGCATTGTTTCAGACTACTGTATTCTTTGCCTGAAGACAAGTTTTTATTTCTTCATTCAAATACTGAACATCAGTATTACTGCTTTAAAAAAAAAAAAAAAACATGGAATAGCTGCTCAGGTCTTTGCTAAGTCAGTGTAGTGTAAAAAGTGATAAGAAAGAAGGACTCTAATATTGACCTAGAATATTTTAATCAAGAAATTCCAGACACTCTCCACCCATAGTTTGGTATCTAGACTTAATGTGCAGTTTTCATTTAGCAGTAAAACTTGGAGTATTGCTAAAAATAAAATATTTATAAAAGTTAGACTTGAGGGCCAGATCCTTTTGGAGTACAGTCATCATCTTATAAAGTGAAAATTTCAAGTTTAATTAGTGAAAACTAGTTTCATAATAGTCTCAGAATTGAACTGGAAGATTTGCCTCTGAAACAAAATAAACGACGGAAAAGGGTGGGGTTGTTACTTTAGAGAATAATGAAGATAGAGAAGACATCTGTTAGAGAATGTCTGAAATGAAATAATTTTTTAAAAACAGCAAAAAATCCTTTTTAAAGATGTGCACATTGTACCAAACATTAGCACTGTGTTTCTCATTCAAGAAGAAATTACATCAGCACATAATATACTATGTACTGTTGTTTGGATGGTACTGAGATGAACAATTGTTTTAGTTGTTGCCTGGCTTGCCAGCAGTCTCGAAATGTACGTGTTATGGGAGGTCATGTGACAGTGACCTTTGGTTTATTCATTTAGGCTGTCAAAACAGTTTAATGGATGTGGAAGAAATGAATACAGTGGGTTAGCTGTAAAAAGCTCTTACTGGTGGAGAGAGATGCTGAAGAGCAATAGTGGTTATTTTTAGCTTTCACGTTGTCAAGGATTAAAAAGATCCATATCTAAAATTGGTAAGAAGGAACATGGAAGAAGCAGTTGTTGGTGAAATTACGAATTTCTTTTTTCTTTCTTTTTTTGGAGACAATGTCTTGTATAGTTTAGGCTGGCCTTAAATTGACTGTGTAGCACAGGCTAGTCTCCAACTCTCAGCTATCCTCCTGCCTCAGCCTCCTAAGTGCTGGGATTATGGGCATGTACCACCATTTCTATAACTTTGTTAGGCTCTATTAAAGTCAGTGTGCAAACCAAACTTTAAGCTTGCAGTTTTACTACTGTGTAATTTACATGACAAAAATTACTTACAATAGCATGCTAAGATATATGTACAAGAAGGTACAAATATGAAAATTAGATATAATGTAAAACCTTATCAATAGTATTTGCACTAAAGTAACAATAACTGTCTTTTTATTTTATTTTTTATTTTTTAAAAATTTTTAATAGAGCCTTTCGGCCGGAACCGCCATCTTCCAGTAATTTGCCAAAATGACTAACACAAAGGGCGAGAGGAGAGGAACCCGGTATATGTTTTCCAGGCCTTTTAGAAAACATGGGGTTGTTCCTTTGGCTACATACATGCGAATCTACAAAAAGGGTGATATTGTAGACATCAAGGGAATGGGTACTGTGCAAAAAGGAATGCCTCACAAATGTTACCAT
>NW_004524630.1:12253832-12280537 GCF_000260255.1 Octodon degus | reverse complement strand
GAGAGAGAGAGAGAGAGAGAGAGAGAGAAAGAGAGAGAGAGAGATTAAAAAAATAGTACAATGAATGCCAGTGCCATGTGCCATCCAACAAAAGGGTTGGATGAACCATTATAAGAACTTATAAGGCTCCTAAGAACATTACGGTGTGTCCTAATCCATTTCATTCACCACATCTGGCACTAAGTTACTTCTGGCTCTTCCCCAATACCAAATGAACACGAAAGGTCAACGTTTTGAATTGATTCAGGACATTGAAGCAGCAATGACAGTGTAACTAAAAACACAAAAGAAGACTTCCAGACTGCTTCAGAAAGTGGCACAAATAATGGGACAAGTGTATTGTGTTAGGGGAGTCATTCAAGGGAAATCAGTGGCATTGTATGCTTACTGATATAGGAGAAATAATGCATGAATCCCAGTTTGTCACATGTCAGATGTGCTGAGTTCATGTTCCCCAAAATCAACGAATGAATTAGGAACAGTGGATGTTAAAAGTAGGAAAAATTTGAAAGAGAGAGGAGGTGGTACAATGTGAGTGAAAACTGTGATTCAGCCAATAACATTACACTTATAACTGCTTAACTAATATTGATTCAGGGGAGAGTCAAGACACTTAGTGTACATGGAGAGAATAAAGACCTTTTTAGAAAGGAATGGATCAGGGGGTATCTTGGTCACACACTTGGGTTACTGATGTCCGTCTAGACTTTATTGGACTAGGTGATGCCAATTATAGTTTAATCTTCAATTTATTGCTTATTCCCAGGGGAGGCATGTAAGCCTGGTCACTTAGTCTTTGTCCTGTAGCCTGTCCTTCAACAGATGTGCCTCTAGCCACAGTTGCAATGTGTTCTCACCTTCTTCACTGACTCCCACAAAGACCTAGCCCTATCTCACTACCTGTAATATTTCTATCTAAATTAACTGTCTATACTATTACTATAATAAACTTTTAAAAATTAATACTCACAACTTTTAATTTTTTAAAAAACTTCATATATCCCCTCATCTATGTCTTAGCCCTCACAGACTCGTATGGTCAGTTGAAAATACCTAGTTTATGTTCATGACTTCCTCATTTCTAGAGCAGGAGTTGAGGTCCTTCCACATGTCTTCTATCTCTTTTTTTTAAACCTTGTGATGCAACTAATAATAGTAAATAAAGCCAATAAGCTGATTGGGCATAGTAACTGAGCAGAGAATTATTAAACAAGAAGGTAGGTCTAAGAACATTGTGTAGAAAGAGGCAGAAATGGAAAACGAGAGAGAAGCTCAGTGATAATAAGGCTAGAGCACACATTTACAAGTCTTTCAGGTAAGACAGTGAATATCTTGAGGTTTGGCACATACTGGTTAGTTCCAGCTGTTGTGGAGGCTGGGGTAGGATAGTTACTAGTTTGAAGCCACCCTTGGCCTCAACTAATAATGCATAAGACACATACTTGGAATTTTGGGCTTTAAAAGCACAGTTCACCCCCATTATGTATGAATCAAACTGGATGCATGGTAGTGAAGATACAGAGCATAGTAGAAAAAAAGATCTTCAATTCAAGCAAAGAAAATGGCTGTTGTACCTATAAAGAAGGACATTATACTGATAGCTGCTGTAGAAGTCAGAATAGCATTAAAAAATGTCTTGGAAATGCTGAAAGAAAAATAAACCAGCCTAGAATTCTAAAATCTCCTAACCTGCAATTCAAGAGTAAAGATTAAATAAACCTTTCATACAACCTGGGGTTCTTCGACTAATAGACATTCACTGATAAAATTTTGATAAATATATTTCATTTGAAAGAAAGCTCAGCCTAGAAAAAAGGAATAAAAAGAAATGTGGCATGGAGAACCAAAATTATGTGGGAAAATATAAGTGAGCATATTCTGTTAAATAGGATGGCTTTTTTTTTTGGTACTGAGGATATTCTGTTAAATAATAATGATAAAAGTAACTGGTTGAATAAAAAGGTAGAATAAAAATATTAGGTGATATAATATGAAATGGGCTAGGGTGATAGGAATTGTGAGTTTTTTTATTTTTAATGACATTTTGAGATAATCATTTGCCATATGACAGGAATATATTTAGGTATATCAGTGACAAAAGCATGGCTAATGTTATTTAGGTTTTATATGTAATTCAAGAAAACATTAAATTTCAGTTCAAGATTAACCAAAGATAAGAATTTGTTTTCACATAAGTTTGTAAATCTACCTTAACAGTATTTCTGGACCTACATAGTAAAAATCCAGATCAAGAAGATTAACATTGAAGCTGAGAGTGGTGGCACCAACCTGTAATCCCAGTACTCTGCAAAGTGGAGCCAAGAGGATTGCTAGGTTCCAGCTCAACCCAGGCAATTTAGTAATTTAGTTAGACCTTGTCTCAAAATTTTAAGACTAAGAAAAAGGGCTGGGGATGTAGCTCAGTTTGAAGACCTTGGATTCAACTCCTGGAAAAGGAAAAAAAAAAAAAAAAGTTATACATTATTGAGGTATTGTAGTAGCAACAAACGAGGAAGAGCCTAGAGTCCTTAAAGGCTGGGCATGGTGGCACACACCTGTAATCCTAGCACTCAGGAGCCAGCCTGGGCTACAAAGTGAATTCAACCCAGCCCGAAGTACACAGTGAAACCCTGACTTAAAAAGACAACCCCCCCCCAAAAAAAAAGGTTAGTATGAATTGTGATATATTCAGATATTTCATAAAAGTATAAAAATCCATTATATGGGTAAATCCAGGGTAATAAGACATAGGAATGAAGAAGAGAAACTAGTTACATATGGGGGTGTTAATTTAGATCTGTAATGTTTATTTAACAGTATAAGATGCCTATACCTGAAGTATTTCATGCTTAAAAGATTCAAATTTAATTCACAAAACAGTGAAAATTTTGTGTATGTGAGGTGTTGTCAAAGGGTAAATGACAGATTTCATACACCCCATACTTCATCTCAGATAAGAGGCTGATGAAGGATCAGGTACTTTAAATATGTGATTAATAAAATATACTTACTAGATAGTTAATGCAAGAGTCCAAGGAAGTGATTTTTTTTTTTTTTTTTTTCGGAATTGGGGATTGAACTCAGGCCCTTGCACTTGCCAGGGAAGCACTTATTCTACTGAGCCATCTCCCCAACCCTGTTAAAAAATTTAAAAAGAAAATTTAATTGAAGCAAATTTAGAACTCTTAATTTTATTTGGATCTTTCAGTTTCCAATTTAGTATCTATTTCTTGACATTAAATTGCCTATCTCTGACTATAAATCATCAATTTTGGAAGTGGTGAATTAACTCATGTTATAAAATAAGACTACATCTAAGATAAGTTAGCAGTAGGGAGCTAAAAATAATCTCAAGCATAGCTTTATAATCCAAAATTTTCTTAAGCATACATTAGCCTGCTCTCATGTTAAAATAGTCTGGTGAGTATTATTAAGTAACTCAGTGTTCCTATTTTAATGGTATTGCTTATAATTTAACATTTTAATTCAACTGTATGACTTTTTATCATTTTAATCCACATTCTGTTTGTGTTTTTTATTTTAGGATAGAAAATTAACAAAGTCTGAAAGGCAGAGATTTAAAGAAGAGGCTGAAATGTTAAAGGGTCTTCAGCATCCCAATATTGTTCGATTTTATGATTCCTGGGAATCCACAGTGAAAGGAAAGAAATGCATTGTTTTGGTGACTGAACTTATGACATCTGGAACACTTAAAACGTAAGTTTTTCATTATAAAAGCTAACCAAAAAGTACAAGAAATTTTTTTTTGTATTTCAGCCCTACCAAGTCTTTTATTGTCCAGCCTAAGGAGGGAATAATTCTTCCAACAGTTATGGTACTAACATGTTTCTGTGCCCAGAAAATCACAGAGTGATTTGATAATTATTTATTGGCAGCATTGAGCTGAGACATTATTGCAGAGTAAACCCAGTTATTTTTGGTCATACTGGCCTTTCCAGAATTAAATGGCTAAGGGACCAGAAAGCAAATGTTAAGGTCGCCCTCTAGTGGCAAGAATATTAAAGTACGTTGGGAACTGTCCCAATTACTTTATTACATTGTTTTGGTTTTTGCTACATCTCTGCAGTTGTTGTATCAACTGCAGTTTGTGCTGTGACAATTTTCACTACACAAGTGTATTCCCATTTTCTATAGCATCCTAAATTAAAGCCAAAATAGACCTGTCATTCACTTTCAGAGAAATAGGTAACATGCAGAAATTCTATTACCTATTTTTGTTTTAATTAATTGATTGATTTGGTACAGGGTCTCCCTACATCAGAGCTGGCATAGAGGGTACAAGGTTCTGGGGATTGAACCTGGGTCTTTGTGCTTGCCGGGCAGGCTCTTAGACCACTGACCTATCCGCTAGCCTCCATTACCTATATTAAAGAGCTTTAAGTAAGAATTTGTATCTGCCTTTGAGAACTCAGGTCACATAAATTATCTGTTTGTGTTCAGAGGGGAGCCTCACTTTTAGTCTTGCATTTAGTCACTTGCTTGAAGCTTTGAACCTTCCAGATTAACATGTGGAAAATCTAGCAGATCATCATTTGTGTCCTACAAACTCTTAATTTCTCTAATAAACTTCTCCAACTCTGTCCTTCTCATCCAGACTTCTTGCTGTTTACATAATTTTCCCCCACTGGATTTTACTTCGTAGCATTATCTAAATAAATTATAAGAAAAAGTGTGTAGCAGCTGTTTTATTTTTGTGGGATGTTACAAATGGAGTTTTCAGATCGTTTATAAAACTGATTTTTATGTTGATCCCATACTAATACAGCATTGATACATTATTTTTATTAGTGTAGGCATATGTATACATTGCGTTCTGTCTGGTATTTATATGTAGGATTATATCATCTGTAAGTAGAAATACTTTATTTTTTCCTTTCTAGCTTGGAGACTTTTTTTTCTTATATAATTGTTCTGGATAGAACTTTTAGTACAAAGTTAAGTAACAATTGTTTTCCTCTTATTTTCTTATTGGTCTTAAGGTGGTCATAAGGGTTAAGAGTTTTCAGTCTTGGAAAATGAATCTAAGGGCCGGCCAAATAGCTCAGCAGATTAAAGCTTCTACTTAGTCAGACACAGAGGCCAGGAATTCTATCCCCTGGCCTGCCACACTGGCCCCACCCCTAGGGGCACACTGAGATGGAACCTGGGCATGTGGTGTGTGCCTGTAATCCCAGCACTTCGGAGACTGTAAGCAGGAGGATCACGAGTCCTATCTATGCAATGAGACCCTGTGCACCCTGAACACCCTGTCCTAAATAAAAATTAAAAAAAGAAAAGAAAGTGAATCTACCTGGGTAAGATCCAAGATAGGCTGCTTGCTTGCTAAAGTTAGTGTAAAGGTGGTAGGGATGGCTCTTGGCGTCATCTTGAAAGCCACGTCCAATCTATATTCAGACTATAGCGATGGCAGGGGCCCTCTCTTGGAGGACTAGAAGGTGCCTGTGGGGCTCGGAGACCATGGCTTGCAGAAATGTCTACCTAGGTGTTCCAGGATTGTCTCATATAAGGCTCATCCTACCACCTCCCAAAGTGATTGATCATTGGAATGAAAAGAGGGCAATGTTCAGGATCCTAGGAAACTTTGAAAAACACCCCAAAGACCTGATCCTGGGCCCCATATGGCTTTGAGGCTGGAAGGGAAATAAATTGCAGCAATGTATATAAATAAAGAGAATTGTTGGAAATAGAATATTCATTGATGACTTGCACAACCTTAAAAAATGTATCAGCTATCTCTACAAACACTTTAATCGTCATGGTAGAAGAAAAACGTGGGATCTGTGGAAGGGACACATCTGTCTCCCTGGAGAGGGGAACAGGACTTTCCCTATGAAGGGTTTTGTATGCTCGCTAATAAAATGGAGCTTTGGGATTCCAAAAAAAAAGAAAGAAAAGAAAATGAATATGATGTTAGGTATGAGTTTTTCCATTTTGTTATTTTGAGAAAATTAAGAATTAGAGAATTTTAAAATTCTCTTATTCTGTTCTATTCTAAAAATTCTCTTATCCCTAATTTCTGAATATTTTTATCATAGATGTTATTTTCAGATTCTCAGTTGATGGTCATGTGATATTTCCCCTTTTTATTAGTGTGGTATAGTATGCTAATTGATGTTCTTATGTTGAATCAATTCCAGCATTTCATGGATATGTTGTACAATTCTTACACTATGCAATTGGGTTTGATGTGCTAATATTTTGTTGAGGATTTTTACATCTATATCAGGAATACTTGTAGTTTTATTGTGGTGTCTTTGTTATCAGGGCAGTACTGGCCTCATACAATGACTTAGGAACTATGCCACTTCTTTTTGAAATAGTTTGATAAAGATTTTATTAATTCCTCTTTAAATATTTAGTAGAATTCACTAAAGAAGCCATCTAATATTGTACTTTTCTTTGACAGATTTTATTTGAAGTGATATTTTGTGCATACTTAAGTATATTCAGCTTTTGTTGGGAAGTTATTTTGTCTCTTACCTTTAGGTGGTTTATACTACATAAGTCTTCTATTTCCTTGTTCATATTCTGTTGAGATGTCCTATCTCTAATTGAAAATTGAATATTGAAGTTTCCGGGTATTACACAGAACTTGTTACAACATTTTTTAGTTCTATCAGTATTTGTTTCATGTTTTAGGAGCCCTATTGTTAGTATGCATTTGCAGTTATAATGTTTTTGTGATGAACTGACCCTTTAAGGGGTAGTATATCATTTTGAATCCCCTTTGATTTCCTTTTGTGTGCAATTTGTAGATGTTTTTGTAGGGGTTACCTTGAGGATTACAACAGGAAATTTCTAACAATATAGCTGAAAAATCAACTGTAACTGATAACTGACTCTAGCTTCACTAGTATACAAAGTCTACACCTATGTAGTTTTACCCTGTTTTTATGTTTTTGTAACACATTATGTCTTTGTACCTGTGTGCCTATTAACATAATTATTGTTTTATGCATTTGCTTTCTTAAGTCAGGTAGGAAATAAATTATTAAAAATGCAGTAATAATTGATTTCATTATTTAAATAGTTACCTTTACCAGAGATTTTATTTCTATGGTTTCAAGTTATTATCTAGATCTTAGTCTATTCTGATTCTATCATTTCTTGTAGAATTGCTGCACTACTGTGAAATCCTACTTTTCTTTATACTTATTGTTTTATGCATTTGCCTTTTTTTATGTATTTGGCACTGGGTCTACAGGGTCTCACTACATAGATTGGACTCAGTGATCCACTTGTGTTCAGCCTCCCAAGAGCTGGGGTTACAGGTGCATGCCACCACGCCCAGTCTCAATCACAGTCTCGGCACACCCTGGGGGTAGGGGCGGGGGCCAGGGCCAGAGCGGCATGCCAGGGATCGAACCCCAGCCACTATGCTCTGCGTAAGCAGGCGCTTTAGTCCGCTGAGCTATTTGGCTGGCCTTTGCATTTGCTTTCTTAAGTCATGTAGGGAATAAATTATTAAAAATGCATTAATATTGATTTTATTATTTAAGTAGTTATCTTTACTGGAATTTTATTTCTATGGCTTCAAGTTATTATCTAGGTCTTAGTCTATTCTGAAAGATTCTGTCGTTTCTTGTAGAACTGCTGTACTACTGTGAAATCCTACTTTTCTTTATATGCAAATGCTTCAACTTCTTCATTTGTTGAAGTACAGTTTTTGCTGATTATAGAATTCTTAGTTGTCCGGGTTTGTGTTTTCCTTCCACACTTTGTGTCATCCTACTGTTGCCTGGCTTCCATACTTTCTGCTGAGAATTCCTTTATATTCTTGTTGGGGTTACTTTGATTATGATGAGTAACTTCTTTCTTGATGCTTTCAAAGTTTTCTTATAGTCTTTGTCTTTCAATGGTTTGAATATAATTTGTCATGTGGGTAAGCTTATGCATTTATATTTCTTGGGGTTTATTGAGCTTTTTCCATGTTAGATTCAGGTTGTCAAATTTGAGAAATTTGTTGCCATTCTCAATATTCCTGTTCCTTTAGCTCTTCCTGTTGTGGAGCTCTGTATATATGTTTTTCAGCTTGATGGATGGGATCTCTAGGCTCTTATTTATTTTTCTTCATTCTTTTTTCTTTATGCTTCTCAAACTGGATGCATTCAATTGATCAATCTTTAAAGTTTTGCCTGCTTTTTTTCTTTTTTATGGTAGGGTGTCACTATCACTGCCTTGGACCTCCAAATGCTGAGATTGTAAGTGTATACTACCATAACCAGCTAAGTTTGCTGCTGCTTCTTATTATTGAATCTGTAGGTCCCAAATTTTTGTTCCCCTTTTTTTTGTTGTTGTTTCCTTTTTAAATTTCTCTTTGTTGATAATTTATTTTTAGACCTTTAATAGTCATTATTCTCAACTTTAGTTTTTATCTCTATTTAACTATGAGTTGATTTAAGTATTTCAGCACCACAAAGCTGGTAGCTGGAGCTCTGGTTGAGGATAGGACTTTGCTCAAAGTGAGTAAGTAACAATGTACAGTGTATTGACTATCAAAACTGTCCTATTAATCAGCTGTGAAACTGTCTCATTCATATTTATTTCTCAATATTAAAAAAAAAGTGAGTAAGTAAAAACCAGTCACGAGGGCCAGCCTGATAGCTCAGCAGCCTGAAGTGCCTGGTTAGGCAGAGCACAGCAGCTGGTGTTCAATCCCAGGTGTGCCATGCTGGCCCCGCCCACAGGGTGAGCTGAGACTGCAATTGAGACTGAGTGTAGTGGAGCACCCCTGTAATTCCAGTGTTTGGGAGGCTAAAAACAGGGGAATCATGAGTCCAAACTATGTAGTAAGACCTGTAGACCCTGTCCTAAATACAAAAAACAAAAAAAAAAAACAGTCATGCTGAAGGACCATATTTCTGAGGGTTTATTTTAATATTATACATACTGTACCTGGTTGCCAGTTTTTTCTCTTTAAATGATTGTGATGGTTTTAACTAAAATTCTTACTGTTTGAGTAACTTCTTAGTCTCACCAAGTATAGCTTCTCTGAATTTGGAAAAATTCCAGTTGTGGTTAAATTAGGAATATGGTCCCTTCTTGTATATATTCTATCTTTGGAAATAGTCCTATAATAATCTTGTTTGTAAATGTGTCCTGTAGACTGGGTCTCTAGAATGAAAGGTGAATCAAAGTATAGATGTAATTTTCTTTTTAATAGTAGTTGTGAAAAGGCTATGTTCCCTTTCCCACTGCATAATGTTCACATCAGGGTTAGCAAATCAAATATTTATTTCTTTATAATGAAAACATTCAAAACCCTTTCTTCTAGCAGTTTTCAAGTGTGCAATACATTTTTCATTATATAGTCATCCTACTGACAACAGTACTAGAACTCGTTTTTCATATTGAACTACGAGGTACTCAGTGACCAGCATTTCCTCATCGCCCCTTCTCAACTTCCTGTAACCTGTAGTAATCACTCTTTTACTCTGAATTTCTATGAGCTAATTGTGTTTGTATTATGCATGAGTGAGATCATGTAATATTCGTCTTTCCATGCCCAGCTTACTTCACATAACATATGACCTCCAGTCCCATCATGTTGTAATGGCAGAATTTTACTCTTTTTTCTCCTGAATAGTATTCTTATCTTTTTGTCTTTGTGTGTGAGAGAGAAAGTTTATCACCATATCATTTGATACTCAGGTTTATTATTATTGAATAGTAATAATTTGTTTTTATTCTGTTGTGAATAGTGTTGCAGTAAATATGGGAATGAGATGTCTCAACATACCAGTTTCATTTCTTTTATATGAAATCCCAGTAGCAGTATTGCTAGTTCTATGTTTAATACTTATAGCACTCTCTATACTATTTTCTATAATGAATATACTAATTTACACTCCTGTCTTTGAAGAATTCCCTTTGTTCACATCCTCACCAGAACTTGGATCTTTTTTTTTTTTCTTCGTATTTTAGGGAAGGGTCTACAGGGTGTTCAGGGTCTCACTACTAGATCAGACTCATAGTGATCCCCTTATTTACAGCCTCCCAAGAGCTGGGATTACAGGCGCATGCCACCATGCCCAGTCTGCAGAACTTGGATCTTTTACCTTTTTGTAAGTCATTCTAACTAGAGTGAGGTGATTTTTATTTGCACTGTGGTTTTGATTTGCATCTTCCTGTGATTATCAATTATGTATTTTTACAATATATGTGTTTCATTTTTGCTGTTGTATTGTTCCCCCATTTCTTCTGTAGCCTGGAAATTAAGCCTTTGCTATATGTATAGTTTGGAAGTATTTTTTCCTTTCTTACAGGGTGTTCACTTTTCTCCGTAGTGTTTTTTAGTTTGATGTAATCTCGTTTATCTGTTTTGCATTTGTTGCCTATATTTTTGAGGTGTTACCCCACATCCTTTCCTATTCCTATTTCATGAAGTGTTTCACTTATGCTTTTCTTCTGGTAGTTTCATAGTTTCAGGTCTTACCTCTAAGTCTCTCATCACTTTGAATTAATTTTTGAAACTAGAAATTAGGATCCAGTTTCATTCTTTTGCATGTATAAATTCAGTTTCCAAGCACCATTTACTGATTCAATGTGTATTCTTGGGCCGGGGAGATAACTCAGTGGAATAAGCACTTGCCTGGCAAATGCAAGGGCCTGAGCTCAATGCCCAGTTCCGACAAAAAAAAAAAAAAAAAAGTGTTTCTTAACCCCTCTGTCAAAGATCATCCCCTATAGATCTGTAGATGTACGGGTCTCATCTCCACATTCTATTCCAGTGATTGATCTGTGTACCTTTCTCATACAAATATCATGGTTTTTGTTTTTTGTTTTTTGATGTAGTTGGTACAGGGTCTATAGGGTCTCACTACACAGATTGGACTTGTAGTGATCCTCCTGTTTTCAGCCTCCCAAGTACTGGGATTACAGGTGCACACCAACACACCCAGTCTCAGTGGTGGTCTCAGCGTACCCTGGGAGACGGTCTGGCGCGGCATGCTGGGGATCTTTGTTTTTTTTATTACTGTAGTTTTATAGAATGTTTTGAAGTCAGGGAGTATAATGCCCTCTGTTTTATTCTTTTTTTTTTTCTCTGATTCTTTTGTCCATTCAGATATTTTTGTGGTTCCTCTTTCTCCTCTACCTGCTCATCTTTTTTTTGGGGGGGGGAGGAGAAGGGGTATTTTTGAAGGAGAATTTTGTTATGGCATTTGAGCGGGTCTTGAATTCACTGTATAGCCCAGGCTGACCTTAAACTTACAGCCATCCTCCTGCCTCAGCCACCAGAGTACTAGGATTACAGATGTGTGCCACCATGCCCATAGCTCACTCAAGTTTTCTATTTCATCATAATTAAGTTTTAGTAAAATATATATGTCCAGGAATTTGACCATTTTTTTTTAGGGTATCAAGTTTGCTGATTTGTAGTTATTCATAACAGCCTCAAATAATCCTTTTGTATTTCAGTGGTGTCAGTTGTAATGTTTCCTTTTTTGCCTCTGATTTTGAATATTTTCTTTTTTTATTAGTCTTATCAAGGATTCATCAATTTTGCCTATCTTGTTGAAAAAACAACTCTGTCATTGGTATTTCATTTTTTAAAAAAGTCTGTTCCAAGCCATTGCAGTACATTGAGCTCCATAGAGACAGCACCGGGGCAAGTGAAAGCTGTACAGGCACTGGGTGACTCTGTACCTCACTGAGGAAAACACACGTGGCAAAGGAGATCCTAAGAAGCTGAGAGGCAAAATGTCATCATGTGCGTTCTTTCCCATCTCCCCCTATTTATGTATTTGGTACAGGGTCTCACTATGTAGCTCAGACTCTTACTCTGTTTTCAGCCTTCATAGTACTGGGATTACAGGTATGCACCACCAAAGCCAGAGTCGGTGGCCAGCTCAGCACACCCTGGGGGCAGGGCCAGCATGGCATGTGGACCAGGGATCAAACCTTGATCCCTGTGCTTGCCAAAGCAGGTGCTTAGTCCACTGAGCTATCTTGCAAGCCCATCATATGCATTCTGTGTGCAAACTTGCAGAGAGGAGCACAAGAAGAAGTACCCAGATGCTTCCGTTAACTTCTCAGAGTTTTCTAAGAAGTGCTCAGAGAGGTTGAAGACCATGTCTGCTAAAGAGAAAGGAAAATTTGAAATCATGGCAAAAGTGGACAAGGCTCATTATGAATGAGAAATGAAAACTTATATTCCTCTTAAAAGAGATACAAAAAAGAAATTCAAGGATCCCAGTGCCCCCAAGAGGCCTCCTTCGACTTTCTTGTTCTGTTCTGAGTATCACACAAAAATCAAAGGAGAACTTCCTGGCCTCTTCATTGGTGATGTCACAAAGAAACTCAGAGAAATGTGGAATAATACTGCAGCAGATGACAAGCAGTCATGTGAGAAGAAGGCTGCTGAGCTGAAGGAAAAGTATGAAAAGGACATTGCTGCCCACTAGGCTAAAGGAAAACCTGATCCAGCAAAAAAGGGAGTTGTCAAGGCTGAAAAAAGCAAAACAAGAGGAGGAAGAGGATGATGATGAATAAGTTGATTCTAGTGCAGGGTTTTTTGTCTATAAAGCATTTAACACCCCTGTACACAACTCACTCCTTTTGAAGAAGAAAAAATTGAAATGTAAGGCCGTGTAAGATTTATTTTTGTTTGTTTTTGCAGAACCGAGGATAGAACTCAGGCCCCTGCACTTGCCAGGCAAGCACTTATTCCACTGAGCCATCTCCCCAGCCCCTAAATCATCATCATCTTTTTTTTTTAACATTTTGTTTTTAAACTACAGATGTTGCTGCTGCTGCTCCTGCTGCTGCTGCTGTTCCTGTTCTCCTCCTCCTTCTCTTCCTTTTCCTCCTCTTCCTCCTCTTCTTCCTCCTCTTCCTCCCTCCCCTCCTCCTCTTTTTTTTTTATGTATATATAGTTAACACACTACTTAATGTGTCTTTAGATAGCCCTGTCCAGTGGTATTTTCAGTAGCCACTAACCTTGCCTGATACAGTATGGAGGTTGTAAATTGGCATGAAAATTTATTTTTTATTTTTATTTTTTTCCAACAGATTTGAGTGGATGCCTTGCTTCTAGGAAGGAGGTTCTTCTTTTCCCAAATTCTTATTTTATTTATGTCGTTTTGAAACAGGGTTTCACTATGCAGTCCAGGCAGGCCTTGAACTCACTTTGTACCCCAGGCTGGCCTCAAACTCAGTGATCCTCCTGCCTCAGACTCCCCAATGTCCGGATTAGAGGCAGGTGCCACTCTGCCTGGCTCCCTGCCCAAATTCTGAGGTAGAGAAAAGAAACCGAAGGGTTAGGGTTAGGGTAAAAAAAAGAAGAAAAGCCGAGTCAGTTCCAAGCTAAGGTACAAAAGCCACCTGGGCCACACAAGTCTGAGACCTTACAAAGCTGTTATCACTGCGAGCTGAAACCTGAACTCCTGACAGACAGCTGAACACTTGTTTTCCAGACAGTTATAACTGTATTTCAGTCTTTTCAAAAGAGCCCTGGGGCTCCAAATTCAAGTATACCTCTGGGCTGGGTCCACTGCACCAAGTCATAGGCACAGGGAGCCTCATACCCTCCTTAGATTACTCATTCACCAACAGTGAGCCCCAGGATAGAAGATGCAACAAGAGGACCTCTTCCTCCACAGCAAGTGTTGATTTCAGCCATGGCCTGATGGGAAACAATGGAAATCTTCCTTGAAACTGGGCGGTGCTGAGAGGTGCCTGGCATGCTGATTCCCTTATACTTAACTTCCAGTCTCTGGAACTAGTTCAGCTGGCAGATGAGCTGGTTGATGGCACTCACCCTGATAGCCAGGTGAGCCCATCTCCTTGAGGAAGCCCACTCTATTCTTAGTAGAGTGCCAGGCCACAGACAGGTGGAAAGGGCACAAGAAGCAGGCAATCTCCTGGAAATGCGCCCCTGGGAAGACGATTTCATGGATGAAGTCTTCCAGGCAAATGACACCAAACTTGCCTAGGTACTCCTCGATCACAGTGTTGTCCATCAACGGGAAGGTCTTATTCTTGACCTTGCCCTGTCCACGTTTCAAATGAGTTCCTGGACAGACTTCAAATTTGGAAATCCCCAAGTCACTTCATTTCTAGTCATTTCACACGTGCCCCATCACGCCGCCGCTGCCAGAAATCATGAAGGAAAGATTCCAGTCACTTAAATCTGATATCTTTTACCTTCCTCTCTTTGCCAAAAGTGCCTGCTTTGGGGATAGGGAGATGGCTCAGTAGAATAAACGCTTCCCTGGCAAGCACACAGGCCTGAGTTCAATCCCCGGTTCCACCAAAAAAACAAAAAAAAAAGAAAAAAAGAAAAGAAAGAAAGAAAAAGAAAAAACAAAAGTGCCTGCTTTGCCTGGGTGGCTTTGAGGGCTTGGTAAGCCTTCCTCTTTTTCAGCACATTTTCTGGAACCAAGGGGATCTTTTTTCTTTGGTGTTCTTCCATCATCTTTCCAGCATAAGGGCTCCTGCTCATGCTGGCATGGAAATTTAAAGCAGGTTCTTGTTGGTACACAGCACAAATTAGTTATATATGGGGACAGTAGTTTTTCATCTTCATTTATCTTTGGTGCAGCTTTATGAAATAATTGTTCTGTTAACTGAATACCACTCTGTAATTGAAAAAAAAAAAAAGTTGCAGCTGTTTTGTTAACATTCTGAATGCTTTTAAGTAAATCAAGTTTTTTATTTAAAAAAGCCTATCCCATTTCTCCTCTATTGTTCTACTCATTTTGGGTTTGGCCTGTTCTTAGTTTTTCTAAGGTTTTTTGTGATGCACTGTTAGATTTTGAATTTGAGATCATTCTGCATTTTCATTGTAGACATTGATTGCTATAAATGTCACTCATTACTGCGTTTGCACTATTTTGCAATTTTTGGTATGTATGGTATGTTTCTATTTTCATTTCTTTTGAGACATTTTTAAATTATTGATATGTCGATTTTTCAGAGTAAGTTGTTTAGTTTCAATGTATATATACATAGTTTCTAAAGGTTTTTTTCTTTCTCTGAAGTTTTTTGTTGTTGTTGTTTTGTTTTCTTTTTAGTTTTATTGGGTTGTGGTTAGAAAAAATACTCTCCCCTGTGACCTACCATGTGCTTTATCCTGAAGAATGTTCATGTGCTGTTTAGAAGAAAGTGTATTCAATAGCTATCAAATGAAATATTCTGTAGATATCTATTAAGCTTCATTAAGGCATTGTACAGCAATTAACCACTAAGAAGAATATATGCAGTGTAATATTTGTTGAAACTGTACTTCCGATTTGATTTGAAACTGTCTCGTTGCTATCTGTTTATCAATAAACTTTGAAAATAAAATAAAATAAAAATTAAAAAAAAACACTGCAGTTAAAAAAAAAAAAAGATTCATTAAGGCAAAGATGTAGTTTAAACAAGTTCACAGTGGAACCGTAATTCATGCGTCTCACTGCCGGTGACTCTGATTTGAATTTGATCATTCCTGCATGATTGTCCCATCAGGTGGTTTGTACCACTCTCGAGGTGTCTGTGGTTATAGTAGTGCAAAAAAGACATTGATTTAGCAGACCAGATGACATTATATTGCAGCCCCTTAAGGGAAACATTAAAATAGTATAAAAAGTTATAATGCAGCTAATTTGTGGTATAGCAGTTGTAAATCTGTATTATCTACAGCAGCCCTGCAACACTTACAAGATTTCCATCATAAAATTTAGAGAAGTAATTATTGATAAACTATTCATGAATATAAATAAATTTCTTTTAACTTAGTAAAAAATGATTTTTTTATTATTTTTAATGGTATGAATAATAATATTTATATTTGGGCAGCACTTATTCATATTCAGGCAACTAGATTTGGCCCATTTAATAGACTTAAAAATTAATTTTACTAGTAAAAGATCAACATAAGTAATTAGATCAGTTTGTACTACTGGTGGTACAAGAAACCTGATAGAACAGTCATGTATGTGGTATGGAGTATGTTTTTTGTTTTTACTTTTTTTTTTTTACATTTTAAAGAGAGTACAAATTAGAATTAAAACAAAATTCAAGTGATGCAGAACTTCACTTAACAAAGTAATATGAACTTCACAGTATTTGGTATAATATCAGATATATGCATATAAAATTGGAAGAAGAAAGAAATGTATAAGAAATTAAGAAGAAAAAAAATACAAACAATTGACAAAAGGAAACGAAACAAAGCATTAACTGCTTCTTTCCATAGACCAGCAGAAATGCACAATACAATTGTCCAAACCATCCTGCTTACTTAGATACATAGATAGATCTCTTCCCCCACTCCCTCTCCTGTCCTCCTCAATTCCGTAGTTCTTTTCCATTTGAATAAGTTCATTCCCTTTTTCCAGTGTCTGTTGTACCCTTCAGATTTCATTTTTCTCTTTGAGGTTCTCACACGAAGGAGACAATACGATATTTGCACATGCGGGTTTGATTTATTTCATTTAAGAGTATGTTCTTCAGTTGCATCCATTTACTGACAAAAGACTCAAAATTTATCCTGTTTTATAGCTGGATAATACTCCATTGTGTAAAAATACCACATATTCTTTATCCATTCTTCAGTTGGTGGGCATCTGGATAGTTCCAGGATTTAGCTATGACAGATCAACAGAAGCACATTAACTCTGCTGTATCTTTGTTGGTTCACTGTTTGATTTGTCTGTTGCTGAAAGTAGAGTGTTAAAGCTCTGTGCTGTTGTTTAGTTTGTCTCTCCTTTTAGGATTAATAGTTACTTTATACATATAAGTTCTCTATTATTAGATGCAAATACAATTGCAGTTATTATTTTGGGTTTATTTCTTTTTCTTTTCTTTTTTTCTTTGGTAACCAAGGGTCAAACTCAACTTTATGCCGCTGAGCTATATCCCAGGCCCTATCCTTAAATCTTTAACACTATGATTGATATATAATTTCATGTAAAATATAAGATCCTTCTATAAGTACTCATTCTTACTGTAAAACAGTCCTTATGCTGTAATTTTCATATAGGATATGTTTACATATTCTAGAGAACATCACATTAGATTTTCCTTTAATTTACCATGTATATTTTAAAGATACTAAGAAGGAAACACCATCATTTATATCTAACATTTTTGCTCTTTGTTTTTCCCCCACTGTATATTTCCATATATACAGTGCTTGTATATATGGAAGTGTCTGTCCATTGGGATGCAGCCTTCAAAACCATATCTTCTTTATAATGGGCAGCATCAGAAATCTGTTCTGTTTTGTTGGCTTTAGCTGAGCTGTGTGGAATCTGTCTCACATACACATATTTCAGAGGTCAGCTGGAGATTTGGACAAAGAACATACAGAATTTAGAACTTTCCTTCTATGCCTATTTTCTGGAATTCACTTTCAAGATCCCCAGTGTCCAGTAGAACTTTCTGTAACACTGGAAATTTCTACAATGTATACTGTCCCAAATGATATCATTTGCCACATGTAACTTTTGAGCACTTAACGTGTGGCTCTTCTACCTTAGAAACAGAATTTAAAAATTAGTACACATTTAAATATAGTCATTTTTTGCTAGTGAATACTTTATCAGGCAAACTGTCATTGTAGAAATTTCTGCTGAACTGCATTCTCTTCAGTATTGTGGTCATTCCAAGGTCTGTCTTTGTGTCTAGGTTTTAGCTGGCCTATATAGTCAGACTGGGGCCCTCTTTTAGTTGAAAAAAATAGAGAAAGCAGGAAGCTCCAGTGTTGCTTTTACTTATTTGTGTGAACTCACTCATCTCCAGTTTGACTGGTTTTGATTGTCTCCAACACCATCCATTGAATGGTTTTATGTACTTTTTTTTACTAGAATTTATACATTTATCTGCCACTAATAGGAAGTACTTCATCATTTATCAGAGGCAGAACTCCGCCTCTCTCCTACTCATTTTAATAGAGAACCAGTGGAAGGAATTCGCTTTTATGCTTTCTTTTTAGAATTCTACTAACATAAAATTTTCATCTGTGAATCAAACACTGCTAATGCTGTCACAGTCAACCTGATCTATTATTTTAAGAAAAGCTACCCTAATTCTGTAACCTTATTTATTTATTTTTGGTATGGGGGGTTAAACTCAGCACCTTGTACGTGCCAGGCAGGCACTTATCCTGCTGATGAAAGTACTTGGAAGATTTGTTTTTCCTTTACTTTAATACAATTTTCTATTTTGAACTATTGTAGCCCCTTTTTAACTTCGCTGAAAGTATTCCTAACTTTTAAGGTTACTGAATCTTAATATTCTAAATTTGATATTCACATCTTTGGTATGCTAGAATTTAATGGAATTCTTCAAAGCAACAAGCTCGTATCACTGATAACCAGTTTGGTGTACTTTGCTTTTTTTAGGTACCTGAAAAGGTTTAAAGTGATGAAGATCAAAGTTCTAAGAAGCTGGTGCCGGCAAATCCTTAAAGGTCTTCAGTTTCTTCACACTCGAACTCCACCCATTATTCACCGGGATCTTAAGTGTGATAATATATTTATTACTGGCCCTACGGGCTCCGTCAAGATTGGAGACCTTGGCCTGGCGACTCTGAAGCGGGCTTCTTTTGCCAAGAGTGTGATAGGTATGTTTCCAAATGTACCTTGGAGCCTGGATGGCCTTTTGATGTTCCTTTTATTTAGAAACTTGACTCTGTCTGAGCTTTGCTGACATGAATACACCTTTGAATTTATAGCTTAAACCTATAAGGTGATGAGTTCTACTTGTGAAATGAGTTCTTTGTTTCTGAAATCATCTTCAAGACTATTAATGTTTTATAAAGTTAAGATTTTTTGACAAAACCTAATGAAACAATCTATATAGTAGATACAGTGTATCCCTTTCTTCATGAATTAAATGGAATTTGTATGTATGTAGTTTCTGAAATGTATGGATATGTATTCAGAAGTATTTTATGTTCTTACTCTTTAGAAGTTACGATATAGCTGAACTTTTTCTTTATGTATTTGGTAGAGTCTTGCTACTGAACTCAGGACTCATAGTGATCCTCCTATCTCAGCCTCCCCAGTGCTGGGATTACAGGTGTGCACCACTATGCCCAGTTTTAGTGGCCAGCATGGCACACCTGGAGTTTGGGGGCCCACACAGCTTGCAGTACCAGGGATTGAACCTGGGTCCTTGTACTTGCCGGGCAAGTGCTTAGACCACAAGCTGTCTCCCCAGCCCAGATATGATATATCTAAAACAGGTTTCTCAGCCTTAAAACTATGAGCATTTGTGGCTGGGCAATTTTTATAATGAACTGTTATTACGCATTATAGGATTATTTGGTGTATCATCTCTGGCTTCTACCCACTGAATGCCAGTAGCATATCATCTGTCCATCTACCCTTGATTATTAGAACCAGAAATGCTCTGTGGAGGGCAAAATCGCCTTTTAATGAGAATCAATTGATATAACGAATGAGAATGTCCTGTCAGACTTAAACCATATGTTAAGATTCATAAGAGAAAAGTCTCTGAAGAGATGAAATGGGGAAGAATCCTAGGTAGTAATATGAAAAGTTATTAGAATAGAAAGTTAAATAGAATACTTTTTACACCCATATAGCAATCTCCTTGGTCTGTTGTATAACTAGAATTTTGGAGTGCTGGTTTTATGAACATTGTTTTACAAAGCATTAGTAAGAAGAATGAGAAAAGTTATTTGAAGCTGGATTCATTTTACTTTCCTTACAAGAAGCATGTCTTTCCTTGTCTTTGATGTTTTAAAATCTTCCCAAGAGAGTTACTTTTCTTTGTTTGTTAGGTCATATTATACAAGCATGTTCTTAGAAATGCCCTATATAATTTGAAGTATAAGGAATTATTTTGAAGCATTGCATAACATAGTCTTGTGAAATCACAAATTCTGTGCTCATAATCATTTTATATTTGAGTTCTATGTGTGTGAATATTTGTGTTTTGTTTTGGTTTGGTTTTTGCGTATAGGATATCACTCAATATTTTCTGTACCTGCAGTAGGTATTTTTATGTACTGCAGATGGGATGGTAAGTTCTTGCAAAAGGTTGGTAAGTGGCCTTTGTACAGACAATTTAATTATCTTTAAAAGTATAATAACACTAGGTTTTTCACTTCAAGGCCTCCTTAAAACAAACTAATCAGATGAGTGTTAATGCAGGAGGCTAGTTGTAAATGTTGACTTTGCAGCTGCCATCCAGTAGGGGGCAGACAAGTACTTAATGTTTTAAACCTGTGATTTTATAGGCAGTTGTCATTATATTTACTTTGCTCCCTGCTAGCTTTTTTTACTATTTCTTTCCATTTACTTTAAGCATGAAACATGTTAGTTTATCTCTTAGTCAGTACTCTCTTTAACATAGTATGTGACAGGAATCTTCTTTTTTTTTTAATATGAGGAATCATACACGGGATCTTGTGCTTGCCAGACGGGTGCTGAGGAATGTTTTAAATGGTATATAATCAGATACTTGACCCTGTCCAGTTTCTCATTAAAGAACTTGCAATGGAAGATTTTTTGTGAAATATTTGGTAGAACAAACTGACTTAAGATTTTTTTTTCTTCCCCTCTCCCCCATATTTTGTCTTTTTCCCCTCCAGTTCTTTCCTTCTTTTTTTTCTCTCACAGGTCAACCCCTCTGCTTCTTTCACCTGGTGAATAACACCTACAACTTCTGCTTGCATTAAGTCTGTATCATTCTTTTAATTTAAGGTACCCCAGAGTTCATGGCCCCTGAGATGTATGAAGAGAAGTATGATGAATCTGTTGATGTTTATGCTTTTGGAATGTGTATGCTCGAGATGGCTACTTCTGAATATCCATACTCAGAGTGCCAAAATGCTGCGCAGATCTACCGCCGAGTGACCAGTGTAAGTCTTCCCATACCTGTTGGTGAGCTTTGGTCACATCTAACAAGAAATGTCAAGCTGAGTAATATCCTACCATGCATAAGGGACAATATAGAGTATATACTCAATAAAGTATTGCGAGGAGGGATATTCAGGTATATGCAAGGTTCATGAGATAATGAAAGTAAAGACTGGGCCTGACTTGCATTCACTTATACCTTTTTTAAATAAGATGTGGGGTTTGGGGAAGGAGGTCTTTCTTTCTTTCTTTTTTTTGAATGCACAGGGTCTCCCAGTGTAATTTTTTAAAATTTATTTTATTTATTTATTTATGTGTGTGTGTGTGTGTGTGTGTAGCCTGCTCAGCCCGCCTGGGGGCGGGGCTGGCTAGCATGTGGTGCTGGGGGATTGAACCGCGGTCCTTGTGCTGTACTAAACTTGTTCTAAGTAGGTGCTTTAGACCACTGAGCCATCTCACCAGCCCTCCCAATGTAATTTGGACTGGCCTTGAACTCACTATGTAGCCCAGGCTGGCCTTAAACTTATCACCTGCCTCACCCTTGGATGTTTAAAAATTGCATCCCTGTCACCTACTTTTTAGCTCCCATTAGCCATGCCCAGTGACATATTAACTTATTAAATCATGTGAGTGTCCACAATATTAAAGGTATAAATTAAATCTTTATTGTAATTTAAATTACCTCTGATAGTTGTATGTTTTCTAGAGCTATCAAGTTGTAAACTAAAATGTAGTTTTTAGGGTTCATCATTTTGCTTTACTACTGTTATGTTCCTTCTTTACCCCCAGTATGGATCTTTTGGTACATAACCGTCCATACCATAGAAAATTAATAGATTTCTAGATAACTTGATATCCTGAATCTACTTAAATTATGTGCTACATAGTTTCACAGACATCTGCTAATAGTCCATCTACGAAATAGGCTGTGTCGAGGTCCACAAAAAATATTTTGCTGTTATATTTCTTAGTTTGTTGCCTCTACTTTTTTTGTTTGCATGCCATTGAATCATTAAAGAAATTATTTTGAAAAGTATCATTTCTTTAGACTATATCTTTGCTTCTTGTAGTGTCATTTTTCATATTATTGTCTTCTGTATTTCTGTCTAAAACATTTATCTGAGAATACGTCGACAGTGTAAAAATTTTGTCTTTTATTTGCATTCATGCAAGTTGTATATAGTATAGTTTTCTAGCATTTGTGTGATATGCAGTAGTACCAAAGAGGAAAGACAGAAGATGTAAGGACTCATTTGTCCTCTATTAAACCATAAATATTTTTAAAACATGGCAACAAAAATTCTGGATTTAAAATTTTTAAATGCTATATGATATTAACTAGGTTTGTTATAATTTTTAGTGAATACTTTTAAACATTCTCAGTTTTACTTTTAACATAGTAAATCTCAACAGATGTAACAAATAAACAAAAGCCTACTAATCCCCAGTAATTTTGAATGCAAAGGAATCTGAGTCTGAGAACCAGTGTTCAGAAAGCTTAGACAAAATTTAGGATAAACTCTGTCACAGTATATATCTTATATTACATTAGTTGGTACATAATATCTCCTTAACTCATTCTTAGTAAAGCAGTTTCATTGAACTCTGACAATTAGAAGATGTGACTATAATCAGAATGGAAATTTGATATTTTTTTTAAAACCTAATTAAAAATATTATGTTTGAGGTAAATTAGTTTTACATCTTCGCAAAGGCATGGATGAAATCTTTATAATCAAAGCTTAATTATATTATAATCATTGATTATAATTGTGATGAAATACTACTTGAATGTCTTCTTTGTGTATTTGTGAGTCTTCTTTGTGTGATTTGAGTGCAGCTTCCCAAAGTTTACTTAATACAACATGAATGATAAGTAGTATTATCAAAAAAATAATAGCTACTGTTTGCATAGAAAGCAGAATCTATAAACCTTTCATCCTTTCCTTACCCACCTCCTCACTGTCCTCCTCCCCCTCCTGTCTCTATCTCTCTGTCTCTCTCTGTTAAGACAGCATCTTGCTGTGTAGTCAGGCTGTCCTTGAACTCACTGTAGCCCAGGCTTACCTAAGTCTTCTGGATTATATATCATTGTTACTATTCTTACTGTCCTTCATGCCTAGGATTATAGGCATGCACCATCACACCTGGTTTGTTGATCTCTTTTCCGTACCCACCCATCTTGTCTCACCCCAGAAGTCATGGTAGGCTTATAATCTGTGAAGCACTGATTCTTTACTTGGCCTAGATAGGATCAAGGAAATGAACTTCATTAAAGTCTTCATGTCATTCTATTAAGTGCCATAATCATAATTTTAGTTGTGCCCTGTCTTTGTTCTTTTTTTCTCTTTGCTAGGGCAAATATCTGATATTAAGGAAGAATTAAGGAAGGAAAGGTTTATTTACCTCACAGTTAGTGGATGTTTCAGTCCATACTCAGCTGGCTCCAAGGCAGAGGGATACCTTTCATGAGAAAGGTGTCACTGTTTGGCAGAGGGCAACTTTTCATGGTGGAAAACAGAAAACAGTAGGGAACCAAGGGAGGGGCAGCGGCTGCAGCAGCAGAGGCAAGCCTCTCTCCCCTCCTTACAGATAACCTGCCCCAGGGCAGGAGTAGCACTCACATCCATAATCTCAGCATTGGATCATGAATTAATCACAAACTCTAGAAACCACCATGACTGCATGAGGCTTTTGTGGGGACACCTAGACACAAATCATAGCATTCCCTTTGAACATCAGTCTGCTAATCTGCTTTGCCTATCAGAGTTCTATACCTTTATTCCCAGTTCAGATTTCTTAATATTTCCCCTCCTCCCAATAATTCACATTTTCCCCTTTTTTTATTTTAGGTTCATGATTGTGACACAGTGAATTCAATCATTCTTGTTTACTGAAGTTACAACTAGATACTAAAGCAGTCTGACATTTTATTAAAGTAAGCAGCCAAGTAACAAGAGAAAATACAAGCTAATAAGATTCAAAACTAGGGCTGGAGAGATGGCTCAATGGTCTAAAGCACCTACTTGAAACAAGCTTGGCAAAGCACAGGGACCGCGGTTCGATCCCCAGCACCACATGCCAGCCAGCCCCGCCCCCTGGTGGGCTGAGCTGGCCACACACAATAAATAAATGTAATAAATAAAAATAAATAAATATTTAAAAAAAAAAAGATTCAAAACTAGAGGGGAAGGTACCAAAAACTGCTATAGGTCAAAGTTAATTTATAGATCAGTATGTTATGAGTGATGTTCATAACAGTAAAACATGTTTCTATTGTGTGACTTTCAGCAAATCACATCTAAGCCTTAATTTTCTTATATGAATGATAGTCTTTATTGCCAGAATTACTAAGATCATTGTAAAAAACATGCATTGAAATTATATGAAACAAAGAAATTGCATAAGAAAATGCACTTGCAAAAAAATAAATTTGAGGGAGGCCTTCCCCTTAGCTCAGTTCTTTAAGTGGCTGCTTCAACAAAGCAGGTCAGGCTCAGGTTGCTGTGGTTCGATCCCCACAGCTCAAGCCTGCCAAACCTGCCCTGAAGGCATTCGGAGCAAAAAAAAGAAAGAAAAATAAATTTGAGGTTTAGATACATCTCCAACTTTTCATGAAAATAGTAAATATGTGACAGATTATTCCACAGAAAATGACTATCTAGACAGTAAAATTTAGAAGTACAAATCTAATTACATAATCAGAGAATAGCCTTTGACAAAGTATGCTTTCTCCAGTGTATTTTCTTTTGTATTTTAGGATTTTTCTTAATCTGATGTGGTTTATTTCGTTTTGTTCGTGTTTTGAGTTTTTGTGGGGCAGAGTCTCACTGTGTAGTTTAGACTGGCTTTCAACTCATTATATAGCCCAGGCTAACCTCACAGTGATCTTCCTCCCTCTGCCTCCTGAATGCTAAGATTACAGGCATGCACCACCATGCCCAGCTGATCTGATGTTTCTATATTTATAGATATTCCTATTCTGTTTTATATAAAAGGAATCATATAGTATGTAGTCTTTTGTGACTAGCTTTTGCTTTGCATGTTTTTAAGGTTTGTTCATGTCATAAATGTTCAGTTAAAGGGCTATCACAATCATCTAGGAAAATGACTGAAATATTGATATGTATGAGTGATAGCCAAAGTGGGTGGATTAGAGAAAATTTTAATGTATTTAAATTGGGTTCTTTTTAATATTTATGAATTATATGCCTATTTTATATATGTATACTTAATATCAAAATACCAAGTCTAATTGTGAGGTTAAATACATAGCTTAAAACTTCAGAATTATAAAATTTGTTTTTTGACACAGGGTCTTGCTATGTATAGTTTAGGTTGGCCTTGAACTAAATCACTGTGCAGCAGAGGTTGGCCTCAACTATTACAAGCATGTATCATTGAGGCTAGCTTAAATTTATGATTTAAAAAAAATGGGGCTCTTAACAAAAAATAATAGCTCTTGCTTTACCAAGAATATTGTTAAAACATACACACACACAATTTTTTTTTTCCTGTGAAGAGTTCTGTAAGTAATTCCTTCTTTTTTTTTTTTTTTTTTTTGCGGAACCAGGGATTGAACTCAGGCCCTTGCGCTTTCCAGGGAAGCACTTATTCCACTGAGCCATCTCCTCGGCCCCTATAAGTAATTCCTAATTTTAAAAATGTGGTGATCTTTTTTTTACTAGAATTAGAATGCATTGCTTAAAATTTCAGTTAATCTGGAGGCTCAGTCAATAAAACTACAAATTTGAAGCCAACCTGGACAGTTTAGTAAGACCCTATCTCAAAAAAATGAAAAAAAAAAAAGCACTGGGGCTGTAGCTGAGTGGTAGAGTACCTTGGATTCACTCCCTGGTATCACTATTTGGTATTTTTTTATTTCTTAATGATAACCATTCTTTCTGGAGTAAGAGGGGACCTTAGCGTTGCTTTAATTTACATTTCGCTAGTGAACAGAGCTGTTAACCTTTTTTTCATATATTTGTTGGCCACTTGTACTTCTTCCTCTGTGAAGTGTCTATTTTACTTGCTCATTTTTTGGCTGGGTCTTTTATTTTAGTTAGTATCACTTTCTTGAGTTCTTTATATATTCTAGATATTTGTCCTCTGAGGAATGCCTAAAAAAAATTTCCCCTTTTCTGTGGGTTGTCTGTGCACTCTGTTAATTGGTTGCCTTGCTGTAGAGAAGCTTCTCAATTTGATGTAATCCCATTTGTTGATTCTTGCTGCTGTTTCTGGGGCAATTGCAGTTCTGTTTAGAAAATCTTTTCCTATACCTATGGGTTCTGTGTTTTTATCTACTGTACCTACAAGCAGCCTGAATTACTGTTAACAGGTGATTGGATTAAAATCAAAAAGTATCTCTATATACATAATGGAATAGTACTCAGCTATAAAGAGGCACAAATTCCAGGCATTTTTAGGAAAATACATACAATAATAAATGAGACTCGAGCTTAAATACCATATCATATCACATTTATGTAAGGCAGAATACAAATAAAGTCAGTACAGAATGGATAGGCGACAGTGATGGATCTCTTGCAAACAAGAAGAGGTAGGTACAAGAGATCTGGGTGAGGGGTGGGAGAGAACCCAAGGAGAAGTAAGTAGAATAAAGATACACTACTTACGGGAACATAGTAACCTCAAAGAAAGTATATGCCATAAGCCTGAGCTAAGATTAATGTCAGTAAAATGAAAATGGAGAAAGGAGCATTAGAGAGAGGAAAAGAGGGAAGGGATTTTTTTTTAAAAAGGAAGCAAGTTGAATTATGTACCCACTCACCAAAATGATTGTATGATTCATGTTCTGCAAATATGTACTAATTTTTAAAAAGAAAAAGATATTTATTTAAAGAAGAA
>NW_004524630.1:12236096-12253571 GCF_000260255.1 Octodon degus | reverse complement strand
CCTGGTATTGCAAAAACAAAAGACAAAAAAAAGCATCTGAGAACAAAATCTCCTTCATAAATGAATTCAGTGTTAAATTTGAAGATTAATAGAATCTAGAAGGACTAGTTAATATTTTTGTTTCTATATTATTAGTATAATGTTTTTATGTCTTTTCAATTGTTCAGCTGCTTTTTAAAAACTAAACTCATACATCACAAAATTAACCATTCTGAAGTGTACAGTTCAATAATTCTTACTATATTTACAGTGCTAGGCATCCATCACTACTAATTTCACAATTTTTCCATCACCCCTCAAAAGAAAATCTATATCCATCATCAGTTATTCCCCTGCTTCCACTCTCAACCCAGTAATTACTTTGTATCTCTGTGGATTTGATTTGTCTATTTTGGCAATTTGTACGGAAGATAATATATACGGCTAGGGAGAGAGCTTGGTGGTCTAAGTGCCTACCTGGCAAGGTAAAGGACCCAGGTTCAATCCCTGGACGGCTGGCCCTGGAACTGTGGGCACGCTGTGCCGGCCACCAGTATCTGGTGTGGGGGCACATGCGCTTGCAATCCTGGTGCTAGGGAGCTTGACACAGGAACTGTGAGTCCAGTCTACGTAGCAAGACCCTATACCAAATACATTTTTTAAAAGATTTTTTTAAAAAGATAATATATGGGGTCAGCCAAATAGCTCAGTGGATTAAAGCGCCTGTAAGCAAGGGTCAGGGATTCAATCCCCAGGCCTGCTGTGCTGGCCCCGCCCCTGAGGAGTGCTGAGACTGGGTGTGGTGGCGCATGCCTGTAATCCCAGCACTTGGGAGGCTGTAAACAAGGGGATCACTACTAGTAGTGAGACTCTGAACACCCTGTAGACCTTCTGTAAAATATATATAAATAAATAAAAGATAATATATAACATGAAACTTTGATTTCTGTCTTCTTAGTGTAGTGTTTTCAAGGTTCATCTATGTGTATCTTGTTTCAGTACTTCATTCCTTTTGATGGTTTAGTAATACTCCATTTATGGATATATTATACATTCAGCATTTTTTTTTTAAATGCATGTATTTGGTACAGGGTCTCACTACACAGGTCAGACTTATGCTCCACCAGGGATTACAGGCATGTGCCACCATGCCCAGACTCTGTCAGCAGCTCAGCATGCCCCAGGGACGTGGCCGACAGCAGCATGCGGGACCAGGGCTCAAACCCTGTTCCCTGCACTTGCCAAAGCAAGAGCTTTGCTGAGCTATCTCACCGGCCCTTTACATTCAGTATTTTAAGGTTTATTTTAGTAGAGTCACCACTGTTTTTTGACATAATATATAAATTATTGTAGTACATAGGCAATGATTTAAACTATATTAATCAAAAAGTTTTAATACCTGTATTCTGTAGTGTGCCGATAATAAACTGTTGGGTCATTACCTGCAGTTCATTCGGGTCTCTATAGTGTTAACATTCTTAGACCACCCCTGCCCACCATGTCTCGAAGAGTGTTCTTAAGTGTATACATACTTCTGTCTGCTTATGGTCTTTTTCCCATGGTTTTATTACAATATGACATAATATTTTTTTAATTTGCAATTTGAATGTAAGTTCTGTGAGTTGGGGATTTTCTTTTTCTTTGCTGTACTCCAAGTGGGCCTGTTGCGGTAGTCCTCAGGGATGGGCGAATCATAGGCACTCACTCAGACAGTGTTTGTGAAATCAACACAGAATTGTAGGGAGTGAAAAACGATTTTATGTTGTCTGTGAGGCTCTCACGTTGGGCATGCTTGAGTTCAGATCCTAGCAGTATTATTTACTAGCTGTGAATCCCTTGCCAAGTTACTCAATTTTTACTTTTCCTTTTTTCTTCCTTCTGTTGTTCTTCCTCCCTCCTCCTTTTCTTCTAGAATAAGAAAGGCTTAAGTAAAACACAGCAAAATGCCAGCACATAGAGCTGGGGAGATAGTTCCATGGTCTAGGTGCCTAGACAACAACTCAGGTTCAGTCCTCAGTACTGCATGCCAAGCTGGCCCCAGAACCCTGGGCACACTGCACCATGCTGTGGGCGTGGTGACACATGCCTGTATTCCCAGCCCTGGGGAGGCCAAGGCAGGAGGATCATGAGTCTGAGCTACATAGCAAAGCTCTTTACCAAATTAAGTAAATAAATAAATAGAATTTTAAGAATGGCAGGGGCTAGTGAGATGGCTCAGTGGTCTAAAGCACCTACTTAGAACAAGCACAGGGACCGGTTCAAACCCCCAGCACCACATGCCAGCCAGCCCCGCCCCCTGGTGGGCTGAGCTGGCCACACACACACACACACACACACACACACATAAATAAATAAATAAATAAATTTTAAAAAACAAACAAACATTTAAAAGAAAAAAAAAAAGAAAGAAAATAGACTCTAACCATTTGGTGTAAACTTACAAGAGATGATAGAGTCAAAAATCAGGAACTTTGCTGATGTTAATATAAGCCTTAAAATGTTTACCTTTGGCTTGTTCTTTTTAAACATTTTTTTTCTAAGCCTTAAGGGGAAAACCAAGTAAAAAAAGTTAGGATGTATGAGTAACATAAGGTAAGTTTTAAGAATAGAATTGTAGCTTTGGGCCCCATGTATAGATTTATAATTCTTGTTTAACAAAGAAAAACATCCTATTTGTGTGCTATAGTTGTGATCTGACCTTGTTATCTTGAAAATCTGTGCCACTGGTAGTGAAAAGATCCAAGTATAACAATAGCGTATGTACGTAGCATAAATGTCTGCTACTGAAAGAGTAAAATTGTAGCACGTAAGGATATCAGCTTTTGATATGAAGGTTAGTACATTTGAGATTGGAGCAAAGCACAGGATTTCTTCATGTATCCAGAGAGTAATGAGCCTTGAGGAGTCATGAGGCAAGCTTGTTTCTTTTGATAGAACCAGCTCACTTTGATAGGACATTTGAACAGCATTTTTATTTTCCAATGTGATCATAAGGTATGTTCGAATTCCTGTAAACTAATGGCTCATACCAGTAAGAATCTGGCTGAATCCAGCCCTATAACAGCCAAGTTAGAAATAATGGGGTTTTGTAATTACTTTGTTTGTGTAATTTGACTTTATCACTGATCCCATTAGCCTTTAGATTGCAAGGGTTGAACATTCTGTCTGGGAAAAACAGAATTAAAGCTGTTAAGGTAAAATTCCTTTTACTTTTTATATAACAGATTGCAATTCACTTGGTTTTTCTTTTTTCTTTTTCTTTTTTTTTTTTTTATGGGGGGTGTAAGGAACTAGTAAGAAATTTAACTGATTCCTGGTTAGATAGGGTTTGAAAGTTGAGAAAAACTTTCTTTAGCACCTAGGTTTTTTGTTGTTGTTGTTGTTGTTGTTTTGTTTTGTTTTCTTGATATCTTAGAATAAAATTCTCCTGAAATTATAGAAGGTTTTTTGTTTTTTTTTTTAAATTTTTGTTACTGTATCCATCCCAGTAAATTTGGGTTGTAAATATAAAGAAAATCTTTATATATTATGGACTGGCTCTTAGAAACATTTTGCATGAAAATGAAAAGCATGCCATTACACTACTGAAATTTAAGATTAAAGGTGACAATTGGGATACCATTTCCAAAATTTAGAAGATGCTAAAAAACAGTTGTGAAATTCCTTTTTGTTGTTGTTTTTTGTTTTGTTTTGTTTTTTGGCGGAACCGGGATTGAACTCAGGCCCTTGTGCTTGCCAGGGAAGCACTTATTCCACTAAGCCATCTCCCCGGCCCCTAGTTGTGAAATTCTTATGAAAGCTGATTTTATTCATCCATCCTGATTGATCTTTAATTCTTTTTTTTTTTCAAAGTTTTATTGATAAACAGCAATGAGACAGTTTCAAATCAAATCGGAAGTACAGTTTCAACAAATAATACACTGCATATATTCTTCTTAATGGTTAATTGCTGTACAAGATGCAGACTTGTGATCCTATTTACAAACACCATTAGAAGATCTTTAATTCTTAAGACAGTAGACTATAGAATAAACACTGCTAGACTATAGAAGGATGGTTTCCATATTTAAATACATTTCACAGTCCTGAATTTTTTGTGTCTTGGAAATAACACATACTAAATGCTGAGTCATACCGATAATTTATAATTGCTGCATTCTAGAGTAGACTTATGATTTGAGCTATACCCTGAACTACAGAACTCAGTTTCCTAAAAATAGGAGGAAACTGAAAGAGAATTTTTGTCAGTATAAATGTACAATAAGTATTCAGTGAAATACAGCCTATCTGGGAACAAGAGATTTCTTGATTTCTTTCTTTCTTTCTTTCTTTCTTTCTTTCTTTCTTTCTTTCTTTCTAGTGCAGGGTCTCACTACACAGATTGGATTTGTAGTGATCTTCCTATTTTCAGCCTTCCAAGTTTTTTATTTTCTGATATCCTTTCATGCTCCTTTTTTTTTAGAGTATGTACTATAGTTTTCATTAGACACATCTCAAAAGAAGAGGTGTGAATGGCCAATGAGTTCATCAAAAAATGTTCAGCATCTTTGGCCACTAGTGAAATACAAATTAAAACACAGAATCTGTCTGAGCCCAGTGAGAATGGCTATCATCAAAGACTCAACAGCACGTGCTGAGGACGTTGTAGGCAAAAAGATACCCCCCCTGTATTGTTGGTGGGAATATAAATTAGTATACCCACCATGGAAATCATTCTGGAGGTACCTCAAAAAACTAAAAATAGAAATTCCATTTGATCCAGCTGTATCTCTCCTACTGTCACCCCCAAAGAATTAAAGTCATCAATTAGTGATACATGCATAACCCATGTTTATGGTAACACAGTTTACACTAGCAAAATTGTGGACGTGGCCCAGGTGCCTGTCAACAGATGAGAGGCCAGAAAATGTGGAATAAATATACTGTGGAGTACTACTTAGCCATAAAGAAGGATAAATTTGAGTCACTTGTAGGAAAATGGGTGGATCTTGAGATCATAAGGCTAAATGAAATGAACAGAAACAGGATGAGAAATATTACATGGTTTTTCTTATGTGAGAAACCCAATTTATAAGTAAAGAGCAAAATAAAGGAGAAATGATATGAAACACAGATTTCTTGAGGAAGGCAATAGAGGGAGGAGTGGGGAAAGGGAGGTAAAAATGATAAAGAGGTGATATGCATCAATTCTCCCAAATGAGTGCATTTGTTATGCATTATAAGCTTTTACTATAAAAAATAATGAACTTAAAAGGAGTGAGATCAGACTATTAATAATCAGGACTTCGGTGGTCACAACTATAGTGCCAAAAAAATAATAACAGTGATTTTGAAAGATTATAAGACAGTAAAAGAGCTTTGCCTGGTGGAGGTACAGTAGGAATTCTACTATCAGAACAATGTACCATCTGTTTTGAACATTCATCTTTGTTTCAAGAGTTCATAGACGGGCTGGTGAGATGGCTCAGTGGTCTAAAGCACCTACTTAGAACAAACTCAGCAAAGCAGAGGGACCCAATCCCCCAGCACCACGTGCCAGCCAGCCCCGCCCCCTGGTGGGCTGAGCTGGCCACACACACACACATAAATAAAGTTTTTTAAAAAAGAGTTCATAGACATTACTAATTAAAAGCATCTAAAGATGACTAAGAGTTCTGTTCTAGACCATCAAAATGTTAATAATGTCATTGACAAAGTGAAAGAAATGCAAAGAAAGGCACTGACTTTGAAAGAGGCATTACTATAAGATATACAAATGTACCTATAATATGTGAATGGTATTTTTATTTTATATATTGAACACTAAATTTATGGAAAAGGTTATAATAAAACAACCTAGTTTCTGTCTCAACATCATACCTTTATCTTCTTCCCCATCCCCTCCAAAAATGCCAGTTGTTTTGTTGGGTTTTCTTTTGTTGTTGTTGTTATTTCCTGCCTGATACAACTTTAACTTACCCTATCTGTAATGTTATCAAGCTCAGAACAAGGGCTTGTCTGTTTTCTAGCTCTTTGATTTAGTCAAATTTAGTTGTTAGCAGGTTTTTTCTTACACTTAAAGATAACTCTGCATTTCTATAGCACACATCACTGTATTTCTGCTTAATAACTGACATCTCAGTCTTCTTAGTAATGATGAATTGTGTTGAACCAGAGATCCATGGCAGCTATTCTGAGATAGCCTATTAGAATTTATGTATGGAAGTATTTAGAATGGAAGTATTTTTACCAAGTAACTTGTAAGCACTTAATGCTACTGTCCTGATGGAAGCCTTAGTATCCACTGTTTTGATTAGGATTCAAGTTTTGATAATTACAATGACGAGACTTTCTTTTGGTACACATTGTAACAATGCAAGGAGTATTTCTTTTTCTAACATCCTTGTTAATGCCACAATGAAAAAACCATACCTGAATCACTAAACTTCAAAGTACTTTTAGGCCCATGAGATCTCCCCAATAAGTGGAAAAGTCTTCATCTTTGTTGAGCTTTTAATAGAAGTTAAAGGCAATAGCTTTTGTATGCTAATCCACAGCTGTTTATATTCTGAAAGAGTGGTAAGACTGTTTACTGTTATATCACTAACCTTTTAAAGTAGGTACACAGAAGAGCTATTATCCTCACTTTTTTAAAGTGAATTTGAGATATCTGTATGGTCTAAGTCGCACAAACTTAATATGCGATAGACTGAATGGCTAACTCAACCCTGGTTTTGTGATTCCTTGTCCTATGTTCTTTTGGCTACATATTTTGAATTTGTGCTTTGTTCACATGAACTCGGTCTAACACACACACACACATGCGCGCGCGTGCCTTTTAAAGCATAGTTTCAACATAATAAAGGTGAAGGGAGAGTGTCAATAAATGGGTTTCTAGTAAGCCTCGCTGATAGGTATTGATTTCAAGAAGGCAGAACCTGTGGATGCAGTAGGTGGAGCTCTGAGCAAATAAAAAGCTCCTTTTGCTTATCCAGGGATCTATTTCTGTTGGAGAAGAGCTCTGGCAAAAGTAGTTTCCCTGGTGTTCAGCATGTAATTTTCTCCACAGAGCTAATCTAAGTAATAGCTTGTTGGCAAAGCGAACTTAAGTTTAAGAGGGAAATATGGCTGTTGCTGAAGGAGAACCTGTGCTTCTGTCTAACCTTGATGTTTGTCTTCCATACGCTGTGGGCTAAGTTACTTTGTTCATTTATATCATATCTACTTCCCTCTCATTTTTTTCTAATAAGTCTTACTTTTCCCTTTTCTGATGGATTTTGCAAAGAAAGATTTTTGCTCAGTATTTGTCATCATAAATTCTCATTGCTGCTGCTGCCCTGAAAAGGATGGTATAAGTGAGGTGGGTAAGAATTTTCAATTTATTAAAAGGACATAGCGTAGCCTTTTTGATGACATTATGTAGAAAGTTTCAGTTTGAGTACTGAAATTGTTAATTTCAGAGTGCTTTTAAAGATACTTAATCAGTGTGGTATTTTATGTAAGGAGGAGGAGGTAGCCTTTTCTCACTTCTGAATGGTTAGGAAAAGTTATATAAAGGTAATTAAATGTTTCTCTAAATTTAAGCTTACTTTTTGTTTGTTTATTTATTTATTTTGAGATAGAGTCTCACTATGTAGTTCAGGGTGGCGTTGAACTCTGTATAGCCCAGTCTGGCCAAGAAGTCATGACAGTCCTCCTGTCTCAGCCTCAGCTGGCTAATTTAAACTTTAAGAATCAAGTTTTTAAAAAGAGCTGGAAGCTTGAAATAGAAAATACTGTATTATGATTAACTTTTTTCTAGCAGATTAGTTAGCGAACTTAAGTATATATATGTATGGAACTTTTTAAAGTTCAAATAAAGTAACTTATTTGATAAAGATTTTTCTTACCAACTCTCTGCTTTTATAGACTGAGATTGCATTTCATTAGTGTACAAAAATGGCTTTTTAAAAAAGATAATGCATAATATTGTGTTACTTTGGTAATATCTCAAGTAGATATATATTAAATGTTCAAGGCATACTTATATTTAATGAAGGGAAATAAAGTCCTGTCCTTTAAAAACAAAAACTACAACTGAGAGAGCTCTTGTGAATTACCAAAGCAAGACAAGAATACTTGTAGCCAGTTAGTTGCTGGCTCTGGCGATTGAAGTAAGAATCATGTCTCCTTAATAAACATTAGTTTTATTATATGTAAGATTAGCCCAGTTTACTTACCTTGTGCTCTTTGGACTGTATTTCCCACTCCCATTTGATATGTGCACAATACTTTGCTTTTTAGAATAGGAGTGAGTGGGGGTGTAACGGGAGAAAAAAGATAGCATTTGGAGGATTGCCTCGTTTTAAGTCGAAGCCATCTCTGAAATAACATAAACTAAAAAGAAATAAGGTGATTCTTGGTATAAAAAATTGTTATTTTTATTCTTTCTGATTTTAAAAATCATGGTTTAGAACAATCTAGACCAACTTAAAAATTAACAGTTATAAAAAATACAGATTTCCCAACAAGAATACCATGAACAAGTGCTTAAAACTGTAATTGTTTATTTTCAGCAAGTTTCTCTTTTTTTATCTCAGTTGTCATCCTATCCCCTGCAACTGGGAGATAGAACCAAGGTGTCCTGTACCACTGAGTCATATCCCTAGTCCTTTTCTATTTTTTTATTCAGAGAAGGTTTTGGTGGGTTGCTTAGGCAGGACTTAAAAATCCTCCTATCACAGCCTCTCCAAATACTGGGATTATAGGTATGTGTTACCATGTTCAACTTCCTTGTTGACTTATTTGTAGATTACTTCAGGGCTACTGAAGTTTCATTCTTACTCCATATAACTTACTTGATCATCTCTTAATATACAATTTCTTGCTTCTCCACAATTTATTCAAACACTGTTTCATACTATATTTGATCATACTAATTTTTTGATGAGAGCTGACTAGTCAAATTGTTGGTCTTATAAGGCACTAGTTGCACCTGAGTGTTTTTATTGATGTATGGAAATATCTGTACTTCAAAGGGTAGCCATTATCATAGCTATAGGTTAAGAAAATAACATAACCTAATCGATTTGAATTACATTATGCACAATTTTGGTTTTGTACTATCATATGTATTTTGTTCAATTTCTGTTTCTACTTGTAAATAGAAATTACTGTTTGTAAAAATGAATGTATATATATTTGCATAAATAAGGCCAATAAAAGGCTTATTTCTTTAAGAAAGTCAAAAATAAAAGCAAGTTCAAGAGAATTTTTGGAGGGGGCAGGACAGGAATTGAACTCAGGACCTTGTACTTTCTAGGCAGGCTCTTTGCCTCTGAGCTATATCCTTGGCCCCTAAGAGAATTTTATTTCCTTTTTAACCCTAAGCTTTATTATCTATCATTGCCAATTGCCTTAAACTAGCTTGGATCAGCAAACATAATAATTCAGAGCTCTTTCAATCTACATAAGACATTTCCTTCCCACTTCCATGAATTTTAGAAGCTGAATTGAGCATATATTATGCATGTGCGTGAGGCAGGAAATCAGAAGCCCAGGATACCTGCTGCTTTCCAGTTGATGTTGAATTCTGGGCTTCTGTTGTTAAATCTTTTTGTTTTTCCAGTGTACCCACGCTGCATTGAAATAAAAGAATCAGTACATGTTTGCTGTATTAATGTGTACAATTTTCTTACCAGTAAGCCAAACACATTCCCCAGCTTCCCTTGAAATGTATGTACTTAGGGCAGAAGGACTATTTTTTCCCTCATGAAACTGTTTCTCTTTTAGCTACTTTTCTGTTAACAACATACCTGTCTTTATGTACGAAGGGGCCGGGGAGATGGCTCAGTGGAATAAGTGCTTCCCTGGCAAGCACAAGGGCCTGAGTTCAAGCCCTGGTTCCAGGAAAAAAAAAAAAAAAAAAAAAAAAAAAGTACGTACGAAGCCTAATTATATAGGAAAGTCCAATTTGTTTACCACCTGTGAGATAATTTTTTGCCAGTAATAAATGTTCTACAGATTTAATACATGGTATTTTAGGTAGTTCTTGCCATTATTCTTGTTTGTGAAGTTGTTCTTTAGTCTTATATTGATTTTTGTAGTTTTGTTGTGGTAGCCCTGGGGATTGAAACCCAGGCTGGCTTCCCGCAGAGCAATGTTCCCCACCCCCTTTCTTCTTTCTGAGCCGAGGGCTTCCCACGTGGCCAGGGCGCTGGACCCGAAGCTCTCTTGCCTCAGCCTCCCGCATCGTCAGGATTACAGGCACGCGTCCGTGACGCGCCTGTGTTTTATGTGCTTCTGCTTGTGTATTGAAACAGCAAGACTGATGTAAAATGAGGCAGTCAGCCTCTTACTACCCGAGAGCAATTCATTTTTTTTAGAAGAGCAATAAGGAGCATTCATTAGAGGTAGACACAGGATACTCTGAAGAATAACGTGGGTGCTTAGAGACCTGAGGTGCCGCACAGTTGCCAGCTGAGGATCTTTTGTGTTTTGGGGAGTGGCAATATAATCCAAATAATATAAGGGAACTATCGCTCCCAATTTGTGAACATGCTATATGTCCAGTACAAGTTCATGTTCTCTAAAACAAAAGAATAAATTCTAGGAACAGTGAATGTTAAAAGCAGAAAATGTTGGAGAAAAGAAAGGTATATTTATCGTCTAAGAGAGAGAAAATGGGTTAAGAGTTCCCAAGGACCCCGATTCTCTGGAGAGTTTTATAGAGCAAAACCAGGAGGCGAGGCCAGTCTCAGGTGAGACAGAACTATAATCAGCTAACATTACAAGGGCAATCACTTAGGTAGAATTATCCAAACTAGGTTACTTAGTGGATAACTGAAAATTACCCAACTCTGGATATAACTTTGTGGTGTGTAGAGACTTCAGCACTAACCATTTGGTGTATTATTGGGATTACTGAACTCTGTTTTTTCCTAGATGTATATACCTATGATAGTTCAATATATAAATTGGTCACAGTAGGAAATTAACAGCTAATAAAAATAGCATAATTGTAATAGTATACTAAAATAAAATGTATTTAACTGTAGTCTCTTTCTTGGGAAACTCAGGATAAATACTAACATTTTCAGACTGAAGTTGATTGTAAGTCATTCAAACCATGGAAAGTGAGACTGTCAGACTTGACTGGTTCAAGACTATTGTATTTATTTTATTTTATTTTTTGGCGGAACTGGGGGTTGAACTCAGGCCCTTGCACTTGCCATGTTCTACTGAGCTATCTCCCCAGCTATTGTATTTCATTTAGATCCATGAAAAGTTGGGCCAGCCAAATAGCTCAGCGGATTAAAGCACCTGCAAACAGGTGCAGGAGCTGGGGTGGGAATTTGATCCCCTGGCCTGCCGTGGTGGTACTCACCTGTACTCACCTGTAATCCCAGCTCTTGGGAGGCTGTAAACAGGTGGGTCACTACGAGTCTGATCTAGTAGTGAGACACTGAACACCCTGTAAACCCTTCCCTAAAATAAAAAAAAAAAAAAAATTTATATCCTTGAAAAGTTATGCACATTTCTGTGATTTCTTAAATTATCACTAATTTTGTTTTATTGAAATTTACTGTATCACTGAGACCATATAGGTGATCAGAATTTATATGTATTCTATAAACTTTTCTGAACATACTCCTTCAACTGTGTGTTAATAGATATACAGCACCACTTGGATAATGTATTGGTGTAGCTACTTCACCTGATCTATGCAGTCACTAAAGTGAAATGGAAATAATGAGTTTTTCCTTCACTCTTTTAATAGTGGTAGTTTATTCTCTTACATTTTGTCTGTTTTCCACACATTGGCAACAGCATTTATTTTCAAAGAGCTTACCACTTTACGAAGATTCTAAACTATGGCAGTGAGTACTAGTTAGTATTGCTAGAATAGTGATGAATTTTCTTCTCATTAATCACAGTGCTTATATTTCAAATGTGTCTGATATATCACTGCTAATTTTGTTTTGTTTGTGCACAGTAACTATATTGTGCCCAGCCAATGTAATCCCTTAATTCTTTATGTGTGAATTCATACCCACACGTGTATTCAGCATCCAAAATAGTAATGTAACCAGTTGGAATACTTGGGCTTCGTTTTAACCAATAACTTCCTTAAAGTAAAAAGTTGTTACCATCAACCTAAATCTTTTCATTGCCATATTATGTGGTCGCATTAAATGACCCTACTGTCACACTATTCCTTTTTGTTTTCTTGTAAGAAGCTAAATTGCCACTGTCTACCTCTCATCCTACGTGAATCCACTCCTACAGCCTAATCAGGGGGAAAAAAAAAGGGGGGGGGACCTAGAAGTACTTAATTAGAACTTAGAAGGCAAAGTTGAGAGACCCTGCTTTCACCAATGTGTTTTTGCAGCTGTTTTTTTGTTTTTGATTTTAGGGAGTGAAGCCAGCCAGTTTTGACAAAGTAGCTATTCCTGAAGTGAAGGAAATTATAGAAGGCTGCATAAGACAAAACAAAGATGAGCGGTAAGTTGCCTCGTTTGACTTAGTGTGTTGAAAAAAATCCAAAACACAGTGTCCTCTGAATATAAGACTATCTGATTGATATTTTATACTTGTGATTAGTTTTCTATTTATGCCATGTAATATTTTGAAAGTAGGGTGCTCTTGATTGAAGCCTTTCAAATTATTTGTACTGGGACAGTGTTAAACTATTAAGTGAACCCAGAGCTACCTTAAACACAGTTTCACAGTCAGGGAAAACTGCTTCATAGTATTAGCATGAATTATAAACCTCAGTAGAGTTCATTCCCTAATACAGCAAACCTATGCCTTAGGTTTTATCCATTGAATTTTAAAAAGTAAGATAAAATCTTGGTGCTGGTTTCTTTTTGTTGTGTTGTTGTTGTCATTGTTGTTTTAATCAGAAGGATAAGCAGATTCATTTAGCAGATGCAAAGGACTGCGGCCTTGCTGGGAGGTGCCAAGATTTTTGGTCTTTAAAATCAGTTCAACTATACAGGTCTTGATTTCCTGTCATTATGCCAGAATCAACAAAGAACAAGTCATTAAAATTCTCTGATTTTGAGAGGACTTTCCCAAGGCTTAGGAGGAGATCTGGCTTAGTCATTTATACTCACAGAAAACTTCTCAGAGGAGTGGCAAGTATCTGATGTACTATATAGCTGATTCATCACTCTTTATGCACGGCAGGGATCTATATCTGTTTTTGAAAAATAATCTACCTTCACCATCCCTCATACCTGCCAGAACGGAAAAAGTACACCAATCTAGTACAAATACAAATTGTAAATTGAGAATAATCTACCTCTTGAAGAATGGGAGCTATCAGGTATATCAGCTACACTGAAGAATTCCCTATCTTCACTTCTCTGGTCTCATATTCTTTCTCATTACTTTGTTATTTGGAGTAACTTACCATTATTCTTTTTAAGACATTGTAGGAGATTATTTAGTTTTGGTTTCTATTTTTATATGCATTGAGTCCTTAAATCTGGTTTAAAAACTTTTTTATAAAAGAATATTTGTTTTGGGTTTTAAAACATTTTACTGTTTCTTTTCTGGATGGGAGTTTACTATCTATTTTGGAACCATTATAAAAGAAGATTATAATTAGCTTTCTGCTTCCCTAATCCTTTCTTTCTTTCTTTCTTTCTTTCTTTCTTTCTTTCTTTCTTTCTTTCTTTCTTTCTTTCTTTATTTGGTACAGGATCTCACTATACAGCGTGAACTCTTAGTGATCCTCCTATTTCCAGCCTACCCAGTGCTGGGAATACAGGCATGCACCACCACGCCCGGACTTGGTCACCAGTTTATCATGCCAGGGGGCAGGGCCAATGCGGCATGTGGTACTGGAATCACCCCAGTTCCTGTGCTTGCCTAAGCAGGTGCTTAGTCCACTGAGCTATCCATAAATTGTTGAAAAAGGAATTGAAAGAATTTTATTAGGATAAATAAAAATTGCTATAGTAGGAAGCACTAAAATAAAAAATCAAAACATTTATGATCTTGGTCTGATTCTATTATGCACAAATTTTAGAACTATGAGCAAAATGTCAAGCTTTCTGAGTCTTCTTTCATAGTCATCAGGAGATAATACCTCATCGAATGTTACACAAGGATTAGATATGGTCATAGTAAGAGAAATTTTTTTTTTACTTTTAATTAAAATACTATATGAGTAGTTATGTATTTTTAAGTTTTGATAGGCAATGATTTAAAAGTTGACACTATCTGGTGGTGTACACTTGTGATCCCAGCACTCTATAGAGGCTGAGGCAAGAAGATCAAAAGTTCAGGACATCCTAGAGGATGTAGTTTAAAAAAACTGAGTATGGGAGATAGCTCAGCAGGGTAAGTGCCTGCTTGATAAGCTCAAGGTCCCAAGTTCAGTCCCCAGTACCGCAAAAAAAAAAAAAGGAAATTTTAAAAAGTCATCAGTTCCTACTCAAATCGGATCATTATGATATTGGTAACTTAGGTACAACTCACGAAGTATTCAAGTGGAATAATGTAGAAATAAATTGTAAATCTTCCCTTTCCTTTTCAAGTCCTTTTTAAAGTAAGAATAATTGCTGTATTTTAAAAGTTTTGTCTTTTCAAGCTTTGCATAGTGCTGTGTGCCTGCAGTTCCAGTGTTCAGGAGACTGAGGCTGGAGAACTACCTGAGCCGAGGAATTCAAGATCAACCTGGGCAGTATCAGCATACTGAGACACCATCTCAAAAGAAAAGTCTAAGTTAATGACATCTTGTTTTTGTTTCTTTTTCTTTTCCTTCTCTTTGGAAGATATTCCATCAAAGACCTTTTGAACCATGCCTTCTTCCAGGAAGAAACAGGAGTACGGGTAGAATTAGCAGAAGAAGATGATGGAGAAAAGATAGCTATTAAGTTATGGCTGCGCATTGAAGATATTAAGAAATTAAAGGGAAAGTACAAAGACAATGAAGCTATTGAGTTTTCGTTTGACTTGGAGAGAGATGTGCCAGAAGATGTGGCTCAAGAAATGGTAAATTGGAACTAATCAACTGTTTAAAAGTCCTACAGATTTATATACATTGATACTGTTCAGCAAAAAAAAAAAAAAAAAAAATAGTTTATGAAGTGATGTGTGTGGCATATCCCATTAACATAAAAAGTTTCTTCGTACTTTGTCGCATTGTTCTTATAATGGGTGTGGGATCCTTCTTAAAAGCTGTTTTAGAGGGCTGGGGAGATGGCTCAGTGGAATAAGTGCTTCCCTGGCAAGTGCAAGGGCCTGAGTTCAATCTCCAGTTACGCAAAAAAAAAAAGAAAAAAGAAAGAAAGAAAAGAAAAAGCTGTTTTAGCACTGGGCATGGTGGCACAGACCTGTAATCCCAGCACTCCAAGAGACTAAGGAGGAGGATCACTGTAAGAGGCAAACGGACTATAAAGTGAGTCCAAGGTCAGCCCAAACTGCACAGTGAAACCCTGTCTCAAAAAAAAAAAAAAAAAAAGGCACAAACAAACCCAAAAAGCTGTTTTATTTTTTGGAAAAATATATAAAGAAGGATGAGATAAAGAACCAAGTAGAGGGCCTGGGAAATAGCATGGCGGACTCAGCATTTGCCTGGCAAGCACAAGGATTCAGGTTCAGTCCCCATTAGCACGTGCCATGCCAACCCCAAAACCCCAGGTGCACCATGCCAGTCCTGAAGCCAGGAGCATGGGCCCACAACTATAATCAAAGTGCTAGGGAGGCTGAGACAGGAGGATCACTACAGAAGTGGGGACTTCATAGTGAGATCCTGTACCACATAAATAAATGGTTTTTAATTTTTTTAAAAAAAAAGAATAAAATATATTCTTAGTCATTTTGAAAATCTGTGAAGTTGAGTAACTTCAAATATTTGTAAGTTAGAATGAAAAGTTTTATTTTTAAATATTGGTTAACTTTTGAACCATACAAATCCTATAAACATACTCAATTATACATTTTTTACTTTTTTTTTTTTTGGCACTGATAATCAAACGTAGGACCTTGCACATACCAGGCAGAAGCTTGTGCCACTGAGCTGTGTTCCCGAACTGTTAGTAGGCATCTTCTGTTGTATCCTTATTTCAAGTTTGTATTAAGATCACTTTTCCAAAAGGAAACCATTCATCATGTAGAGGCTTGATACAGTGTCCAAAATAGTTAATTATTTTGCAAAGCTACTCATCAAATATCTCTATTAGGACTTAGAAGAACCATTCAATAGTAGTTGCTCCTGAGAATGGGGCAGGAATAAAAGATTTTTTAGATTATTTATTTGGTACAGGATTCACTACACAGCTCAGACTCATAGCGATCCTCTTGTCACAACCTCCCCAGCTCTGGGATTACAGGCATGTACCACCATGTCCATGTTTTAGTAGCTGGCACGGGATACCTGGAGCCTTGAACTCAGGTTCTTGGACTTGCCAGGCAGGCACTTAGACTGCTAAGCTATCTCCCCAGCCCATTTTTTTTTTTTTTTAAACACTGGTTTTAGGTGCCCCTTTGTTTTGTCTTGAGCAGGAAAGCATATCCACCTGGGAGTTTCTACAAAGATGGTATCACCCACCCACCTACCACAACAGTGGGCAAATGTACAATGCAAACCAATAATTTCAGTTTGATGAAAACCAGTCCTGAAAGTAGTTTGGACTTCCCCTCCTCTACTTTGCTACAATATGGCTTTTGTTTTCTCTTGGTACTCTGTTTTTCTTACCATGCCTTTTTTATTCTATAGGTAGAATCTGGGTATGTTTGTGAAGGTGATCATAAGACTATGGCTAAAGCTATCAAAGACAGAGTGTCATTAATTAAGAGAAAACGAGAACAGCGCCAGTTGGTACGAGAGGAGCAAGAAAAAAGAAAACAGGAAGAGAGCAGTCTTAGACAGCAGGTTGAACAATCAAGTGTGTCCCAGACAGGAATCAAACAGCTCCCTTCTGCTAGCACTGGCGTACCTACTGCTCCTACCACATCAGCTTCAGTTTCTACACAAGTAGAACCAGAAGAGCCTGAGGCAGATCAGCATCAACAGCTACAGTTCCAGCAACCAAGTATATCTGTGTTATGTAAGTATTGGAGGCATAACAGGTATGCTGATGATGTTCCTAATTGGCCTTGCCCCTCAGTGCTAAGGATCAAACTCAAGGCCTCATGCATTCTCAGCAAGTGCTCTGCCACAGACCTAATCCCCAAACTGACTTTTTGTCTTGTTTTGGAGTACAATTACAATTTCAACATATAATAAGGAATTTGAAGTGGTTGAGAGGTACCTTTTTTTGGTTCTTTTAACCATGATTAATAGAATAGAAGGATAAAACATTGAGGAAATGTGATCAGAATATAATTTCAAAATTTGCAATATCTTGGGAGATTCTAATTTATAGATTGTTAGTTTTCATAGTACCTTAAATACAGTTAATGAACAATGAATAAATTTAACTGCTCAAAATTTAAATCTGTTGGTCTGGTTCAACTCTTTCAGCAAAATTAAATAGGATGAAGATTAAAAACTAATGTAGGGGGTGCCGGGGAGATGGCTCA
>NW_004524630.1:12201923-12235551 GCF_000260255.1 Octodon degus | reverse complement strand
AATGTAGCTGGTAGTTGTTGATTGAGAGAGCCCACAAATAAGACTTTGAAAGCTGGATAAAATTTAAGGCTTACTTACAATATTCCATTTTATTTCCCTTGGTTCGCATATGATAAGATTCTTGATAACCAAGAAATTTTTTAAGAATATTAGAATTTTTTTCCAAATGAATCCCTCACGTAAATGTAGAAATTTACTTTATAAGTTTGTACAGATAATCAGTTAACCATAATATAATCTCTGAAATGTTATGGGAAATGGGAACTTCCTTTTGTAATTTCTCTTTTGTTTTTGTTTTTTGGGTTTTTCTTGTTGGTGTTTGGTGATTCATTTCAGCTGATGGGACAACTGACAGTGGTCAGGGATCCTCTGTCTTCACGGAATCTAGAGTGAGCAGCCAACAGACAGTCTCATATGGTTCCCAACATGAACAGGCACATCCTGCTGGTACAGTCCCAGGACATACAGCTGCTGCTGTCCAAGCACAATCTCAGCCGCATGGCGTGTATCCACCTTCATGTATGGTAAGTAAATAGAGATGAAAGTGTAATACTAGAAGAGCCAATAGATAATTTGCTAAATTCAGATGTTTTCTACTATCCAAGTAGCAATGTAAGTTTAAAGTAGAAACCATACAAGGTGTACAGTCAGCCTTCTATGTCTGTGGGTTCCACAGGTGGATATAGATATTAAAATGTTAAAATTTGCATCTGTCTTAGACATGTGTAAACCTTTTAGTCATTATCCCCTAAACAATATAACAACTATTTGCCTAACATTTATATTATATTAGGTTATCATCACTAATTTAGAGATGATAGGTGGGACTTGGAACCAACCTCCCACTGATACTGAAGGATGACTGTATTTCAAAAGGGAATCAGTACATTATAGAGGATAATTGAAGTAGATTAAACAGGGTAAATTAGACTCATTGTTAAGAGAATTAGCTGATCTGCCTACATGAAACTATTACATGTAAGGTTTAGATTAGTCAGTATTTGATTTAAAGTAATGTCTAGCTCATCAGAGTATAAATTATTTAAAGCATCATAAACTAGACCTACAAGTATTGGGGGATGGAGTAAAGAGAATTTTTTTTTAAGTTTATCTATTAAAATAATTACTAAGTATTCTCTGTAAGATTTCTTACTGTATAAAACACAGGTAAGACCTTCAAACCATTATAGAATGCTGCATGTGAGTACTCTAGAGTGAAGAAATCCTTTATTTGTATGACCCTTTAATTTAGTGCTTGTATTTAATCATCAGTTGCTATGCGTGTTCCTGCCTTTAAAGTCTGTGTTGGATACAAATCCCTTTCCCAGTATATGTTCATTTGCTTTGCCCTTTATTTGAAATATGTTTTATTACTGATTTTCAGAATCAACTTACGGAGATCATTTTATATGTACACATACATTATTACCCACTCTTGCTTGTCACATAGAGAATACGAAGATAGATCATCAGATAATACCCTGTGTCTTACTGACTGACATCTTTAGAAGAACATAAAATACCTTATCTGTCTGAAAGAACTTAGAACTGATCCATTTTTAGCTTTTGTTCAGTGAGATTTTTAAGTAAACTAATTTTTTCCATCTTCTCAGCTTTGTGGAATTCTTACTCTTCATTAAATGAAAATCTTTCTCTGCAGACACTTCTGCTTGCTCTGGTCTTTTATGCTACAGCTTAAAGTAAAAGATTTATTTTGTTTCACAATCCATTGATCAGTCTGCTTTGCTAGAGTCTCAAGATGAATGGCAACAATAACACAAGGCAAACTACTAATTTGTTAAATTAGGTTTGTTTTGTTTTGTTTTGTTTTGTTTTGTTTTGTTTTGTTTTGTTTTGTTTTGTTTTATTTGTGAGAAAGGGACTCTGGCTGTGTAGTCTAGGATGGCCTTGAACTTGGAGCAGTCTTCCTGCTTCTGCCTCCCAAGTGCTGGGATTACAGGCTTTCGCAGATATGGTGGCATATACTTCTAATCCCAGCACTTGAGAGGCTAAGGCTGAAGCAATGCTGCAAGTCAACTTTCTAACCTTTGGCATAATTAGGTAGGGTAGAAGGACTTTATAAAAACTGCATACAAAATGTATTTGTGTTCTGACAAATGTTTTTATCAATTTCTATCTTCCAGTTGATTGCTTTCTGAATCACTATGACTGGATTTTTTAAAAAACTTTTTAATCTCTTGGTTTCCTTGATTTCATGTTTATGAACATTGGCCTCTTTTAGAAAAAGAAATAGGATCATCACTTTAGAGTACATTAAATATTTGAGCCACTAACATGTTTATTTGTTCCAAAAGCATTGTCTTTTAATGACAATTAAATGTTTTGTGGCGGTATTGTAAAGAATTATTAAGGACTTCAAGGAAAGTTATAATTCTACTCATGTCTCATTTCAAAAATAGCTTGATCATGGCTTATAATATGCAGTATAAATTATAAGTGAAATTTTGGAATAAGTAAATCATCATGATACATTCTTATAGGCAACAAATGCAGCTCAAAGGATTCTGTTGTCTAAGAGCCAATTTTGGAAAAGAAAATGTTACTACATAGTTCATAATTTCTAAAGGGAGATTAATAAATTTGATTTAGGCAACCTTATCCTATTAGACTTATTGCTGTGTACCTATGCTTAATTTCTATTAGGGTACCTCAAACTTTGAAAAATCTAAGTTGGATCTGATACTACTGAACCTTTTAAGTTATTTTTCAGAAACTGAAGGTATTTTCCTCTTGACCTAGTAAAAGTACAGAATGTTTCCTATATCCAGTTTTGAATTTCTTCCAAAAAATAATCTTTTTCCTACTAGATAATGACTTTTTACCTTGTAGAGAAGATTAGGAAATGTAAGAAAATACTGTGAGCCAACAACGGTTTTAGTCTGAGGCCTTCTAAAATAGAAATAAGAGTCGTGTTCTCGAGTTTCCACAGCTCTGCAAAATAATCCAGTCTTAAAACCTTCCAATCTTATAATATGCCTTAAACTTTCTTATTTAATCTTACTGTTTGCAGAAACTGTAAGCTAATATTGTTTTTCCTGCTCATTACCTTCAGTCACTTTTTTCTTATTCGTAGGCATAATAATATTTTCTTCAGAATATTTAGATCCTTATAATTCTTCATATACTATACTTGACCAACAGAGTTGAGAGAATATTAATGTGCCCTGGGGAATTAAGTCTCTCCTTAAAAAAATGGAGCATATCTTTATGTTAACTGTGCCTTATTATCACTGTACATTTGGTTATTTTGTTTTCAAAGTACTATGTTTTTCATATGTGTTTGTTTTCTGTTTAGCCTCGTCGTGGCCGTAGCATGTCGGTTTGTGTTCCCCATCTTTCTCCCGTTCCTTTTCTGCCCCGCATCTCTCCCAGTGCTCCTTCCACCCCACCACCACCAGTGCTGTCTGCACCTCTTTCTCCTTCCCTCCTTCGGACTGCCCCTGAGGAAACTTTTGCCGAAAAGCTTTCTAAAGCATTGGAGAGTGTCCTGCCTATGCACTCTGCCTCTCAGCGCAAGCATCGACGCTCCAGCCTGCCTTCCCTCTTTGTCAGTACTGTATGTAATTGTAAACTTCCTGACAAATGACAAACTATTACCAATGAATACATCCAGGCAACAAGAATTTTAGTGAAAATTAAATACAGAACAGAGCTAAACTGCAAACTTGGTTATATAATATGCTAAGATACCAGTTACTCCAATAGGAAAAATCTTTGAAATAAAATTTAAGGGGAAATAAAGGCAAAGCGGTAAAGAGAGAATATTTATAGTGTCACTGACACATAACAGTAACTGTCTAATAAAATTGAACTTCTATTATGTTTCCCTATCTTCGACTAGCATAAAGTTTCAACATTTTCATATCATAGCATTTTGTAACCAATTGTTGTCTTACTCAAAAGCAAATTCTACTCAAACATGTTTGCTCCTCACTTTATTCCTGAAAGATACTAAGAAAGCGGGATGAATCCTTTTTTACCATAGTCATTGATGAATATTTGAGTAGTAAGGTTGCTTTTGATATAATCATTTGTAGGGCTGGAGATACAGCTCAGCAGCATAAACATCTGCCTGGCAAGAGCAAGGTCCTGAGTTGGATCCCCAGTACCAATTGTAATAATAATAATAATAATAATAATAATAACAACAACAACTTATTAGCTTTATTTGATATAATCATTTGTAGAATAATGTCAGCAAACTGAAAGTCTACTAAATGTTCCCTCATGGGAATTAATTTGCTGTTAGGTTGAATAAGATAGGGCCTTGACTGCAGTGAATACATGAGATACATCCATTATTTGTTTGACTTTCTTTGGTTCTGTTAATGTCTATTCAGATATCTCTTTTCATTCAGATATCTGTTTTACATGCTGTGGGACCTTGCTGCTGCTTTTCCAGTCAAACAATATAGTGAACCCTCTGGGCTAGCAACTCTAGAGTCTTAAGATTTTTATTTAGGAAAATTATTAATTATATACTTTTTTATGGCTTCAAGACATACCTTGAATAAATAGTAGTAAAATGAGCATTCTGGTCTTAAATTGAATCATCTTTTAGGTATTGTGGACAATTGAACCACTTTGCTACCATGATAAAAGTCTTCCCTTTTTGGCAGAACTGGGGATTAAAGTCAGACCCTTGCGCTTGCCAGGGAAGCGCTGATTCTCCTGAGCCATCTCCCTGGCCCAAAGTCTTTTGTATTGGTAGAATGAAACTGATCTCTTGAAAAGGAGTTTATGATAGTAAATACAGTAATCATTGCATATATCATTTGTATTTGGCAATGATAAATTTAATATTGTTTAACAAAAAGTTCTGTTTAATCAAGTTGGGCTATCGTGTATTACTTATTTGGCCTGATTTTGACACTAGCTATGAGACTCAAAATTCATGGTATTCAGAAAAGTAAATATTTGGTGATTTGGCATCTGTAACATGTTTTATGTAGTGAAACTATCAACTGTGCCTAGTTTGGGAGGGACAAGAGGAGCATGACTGTCATAGTCAAGTAGTTTGTCTTATACTCTCCAATGAAAATCTGAGTTTCATTTAGAAAACATACCTTTAGTTGATGAAAAATAACACTGAAGCCTCTTAACACAGTATAGAATACTAAGAATACAGAATATGAGAAGACTAGTACAGTAGCTTAAATTGAAACGTACTTAGTGTGAAAATATTTGGGCCTATTGTATTTTAATGCTTATCCTTTAACTTTTTGCATTGATGGAAATCTTAAGTCTTAAAAAGCACATTAATTGTAGGTAGAATAATCATTTAGTAAATTTAATTCCTTTTATTTTGAAACAGGAAAGTTGAAGGAAAGCAGCTCTTTGTCTAATGTAGAGTCCCATAGATTAATTTTATTGTCCCTGGATGTATTTAATGGATTTTTACTCTGCACATAATTTCCAAAGCATTGCTGTTTATTTATGATAAATTTAGTGTAACTATTTTATAGGGTTACACAAAACTATCTAGTTGTGCATGTCTGATGTAATTTAACATATGAATGTATGAATTACTTGTCTTATTCATGTTGATACAGCCTCAGTCCGTGGCGCATCCGTGTGGGGGGACCCCAACATACCCAGAATCACAGATATTTTTCCCAACTATTCATGAGCGTCCAGTTTCTTTTTCACCACCTCCCACCTGTCCACCGAAAGTAGCCATGTCCCAGCGGCGTAAGAGCACCTCCTTCTTGGAAGCCCAAACTCGCCACTTTCAACCCCTGCTGAGGACTGTGGGCCAGAATCTTCTTCCACCTGGTGGCAGCCCAACCAATTGGACACCAGAGGCTGTAGTTATGTTGGGTACTACAGCCAGTAGAGTAACTGGAGAGCTATGTGAGATACAGGTCCATCCTACTATGTCTGAACCAACTCAAGTTTACAGTGACTATAGACCTGGACTAGTACTTCCAGAAGAAGCTCGCTATTTTATTCCTCAGGAAGCAGTGTATCTAGCTGGGGTACATTACCAGGCCCAGGTGGCAGAACAGTATGAGGGCATTTCATACAACTCACCGATACTGTCAAGTCATATGAAACAAATACCTGAACAGAAGCCAGTACAAGGGGGCCCTACCTCAAGTGCTGTCTTTGAATTTCCGTCTGGACAGGCTTTCCTGGTAGGACACCTTCAGAATTTAAGATTAGATTCTGGATTGAGTTCAGGATCTTCCCTCTCCAGTGTTTCTCCACCACACAGTACAGATGCTACATGTTTCAAATTTCACCCCGTCTTTGTTCCTCATTCTGCGCCTGCTGTGTTAACTCACAGCAATGAGAGCAGAAGCAACTGTGTATTTGAATTTCACGCTCAGACACCAAGCTCCTCTTCAGGAGAAGGAGGTGGAATTTTACCACAACGTGCTTACCGAAGTCAACAAGTTGCAGTGGATGCAAATCAGGATGAAACGCCTCCACAGTCAGTTGGATTACATGGCCACCTGCAGCCTGTGACTGAAGAACAGCGTAATTACCATGCCCCAGAACTGACCATTTCTGTGGTAGAGCCTGTCGGACAGAACTGGCCAATAGGAAGCCCAGAATATTCCAGTGATTCCTCACAAATCACTTCATCAGATCCCAGTGATTTTCAGTCACCTCCCCCTACAGGGGGAACAGCTGTACCTTTTGGCTCTGACTTCTCATTACCCTTTATCCATCTGCCTCAGACAGTGTTACAAGAATCCCCACTTTTCTTCTGTTTCCCCCAAGGAACCACATCTCAGCAGGTCTTATCTGCCTCATTTTCTTCAGGAGGATCTACACTCCATCCACAGGTTATAGGAAAAGTTCCACATATCTTTTAAACCATTATACACGATTATATTTAAATATTTTATCCCTTATTTCCCTTAATCATGGAATTATGAGGAATATTGTTTAATTTTTTCAGTAGTTTCCCCATCTTTCGGAGGTCATAAAATCCTTGTATTTAAGAACAAAATATGAAGCAGAAGCTACCTGATTTGCCTGTAATGCTTGCCAACCCTTGGAAAAAAATACCAAAGCTAAAATTTTAATCATTCATCAAAATCAAGATCTTTTGTCCTTGTATATAATATTTTCAAGGAGTAGTGAAATTTCACTTTTTAATACTGTAAGGTTAGATATATTAAATTGTTTAAGTTTCTTCCTATGAACAAGATTTCGAAAAACAGTACAAAAAATTTTTGTAAGGTGAAATGAATGGAAGGTAGTAAAACCTTTTTTCAAATAGTATTATAAATTAATGCACAGGATTTTCATTTGTGCAAGGGCCCTAAAAAGATAGCAAAAGGAAACATCTTAGGAATTTGGCTTAATAAATGAAGATGTCTTTTTGAAATAACATCAGTTAATCAAGTCACTATGTATCATGTCCAGATAAAATAGTAATCCATAAAGTTAAGGACTGATTCTAATTTTAGAATCTGGGTTAAATCTAATGAGTGGTAGGTATGTTATTTTTTTGCTTGAAGAATTTGATGTATGTTGCAAGGTTGAGAACATTTGTTATCCTATGTCTTTTTTCCCAACAAATTTATTTATGTAAATGGGCATATATTTTACAAGCAATGACAAAGTAATAAATCAAAGAAATGGTGTATTTTATGTATTCTTTTGATATATATTGGATATATATCTTATAAATGTACATAGATTATATAACTATAAGACACCCTTCTAATTTTAGTATATGTGCTGCCAACGTGAGCACCAATACTTCATTCTAATCTTCTAAATACTCCAGTATTTTGTAAAATACTATATGTTCTTCTTAACTTTCTTTCTATGTTGTTCCCCCATGAAAGGCATAAAGAACTCCAAAAGGGTGCAGAAAGTGTCAATTACTTAGAGTAGCACTAAAAAGCAAGAAGACCCAGAAACTTAAACTATACTGCATAGGCATACTGTATACTCACATCAGATTAATTTGGCAGTTTGTATTGTAAATATTAATGTTATTAGCAGCCATTTAAAAAAAATTCCAGGTAAAGTTTCAAATACAAAATAGTTAATTTACAAATATATTACAAAGAAGGACTGAATAATTACAGTAGCTAAGCCACATGGGATGGGATATATCCATGTAAGCGTCAAAGAACCTCTTCTAAATTGAAATGGAGGCCAGGCATGGTGGCACATACCTATAATCCAAGTACTTGGGAGGTTGAGGCAGGAGGATTGTTGCGAGTTCAAGTCCAGTCTGGGCTACAAAATAAGCTCAAGGTCAGCCTGAACTGCATAACAAGACCCTGTCTCAAAAAATAAAAAATAAAAATAAATTGAAATGGAATAACAAAGGTATTACCCTTTTGTTTCTTTAACCTACCTAGATATATAATCCTTTATTTGTTTCTCATTTTCTCACTTATTTTAATTTAGACTTTTGGAATAATTGGAACATTTGATCAGGGTTTCTCAAACACAATAGGATTGGCATTCAGGTTTGGATAATTCTTTGCCATGAGCAAGGCTCTTTTGTGCATTGCAGGATTTGAGCAGCATCCCTTGGTTTCTGAATACCAGATGCTAGTAACAGCCATTGCTCCCAGTTTTCTGACATCTGAAAATGGCTCTAGATAATGACACATGTTCCATGGGTGAAACCATTAATGTAGGTACTAGTCAGTTGATTATAATAGATCTTAGACATTTTTATTAAAACTTACTATGGCACTACAGGAAGTAGCAAAAAAAACCAAGTTAGCATTATCAAATGTCTTTTTTAAAATTAATTGTTCAGATTAAACATTCTTTTACATTAATAGTCTTACCACTTTTTCCCTGGTTATTACACTTCCAATAACAGTTTTATTATGAATCTGACTATCCAGCTAAAGTTATACCCTGAGCATCAGTGGTAAGTTAGATTTGAATTATCAGTGGTTTTCTTATCGAATGGAATTAGAAATTTTCTAAGGTATGATTCTACTCTAAATTTTTCTTATAAAAGATACCCCAGAAGCCTCTCCATACATACTTAATCAAGCTGATGTTTCATTTTGATCAGGCAAACTTCTCAGCAGTTTTTATTACAAGCCTGACCTATGTATACCGTACCTTAGGCCTTCTCTAATTTGTTGTGTTCACTTGTTTTCATCCAGGCACAGGGGCCGAGCCAGAGCCAGCCATCCTCCAGTAACTTAGCAGGGGTTCCATCTTCCCAGTCTGTCCAACATCCTCAGCAGGTGAGAACAATGCATTACTATATTTTATGATTAGTAATTTTGACCAAAATACTGTTTTATATTTTTTGTGAGTTAGATTCCTGATATAAATGGCTTCCTAAGTTTTTGAAAGGGAAATTAAGAAGCATAATGAGTTTTTTGTTCATTTTAGAAAATCTTATGTGTTCAGTGCACTTTTGAATGATGTAGTAGATATATGTTAAAATTTTAATATAGAGAGCCCTTCCTGGCTCAAGAAGTTTATATTTGTATCCTGTGGAAAAGTTATTAGAATTCTAGTTAGTTGATTACAATCTACCACAGTGACAATAAAGACCCTAAGGCATATTTGTAGTTATGGGGCGCCAAAACATCCTGAGTCCAGCCACAATGACGGCTATCCAAAACAAAGCCCTTGACCCAGGTTTTATTAATTTGTAAGGAAGTGGCTTGAAGAAAAAGGGAATGGCTTGAGGATGAATGATGGAGTATGAGAATGGCAGGAAGTAGATGAGTGCTGTGAGCTGGGCTAGGTAGGAGGCCCAAAATCACCTCTGCGGTATGCAGAGAAAAGGATCTGCAGGAAGAGTAATCTGTGTAACACAATTGAGGTAGGGTCTAATGTTTTGGGCTCGGTGCTTCAGCTCTGATATGTAATCTTTCAAGCCCTTGGAAGTCATAGCCTCTCAATCTCAGCCAGCAGCGTGGAACATTTGCTCTTCATTCTGCCTCATCCCAGCTTACACAGGGAAACAACGTTACAAGGAAATAGTGTCTGTCACCTTCAAAGACTATGTACATCAGCATCTCAGCTGGACAGAAGTGCATTGCTCTAAGCCAATTAAAGAAATAAGGAAAAGTCCTAGCCAATTTCCATGTAATCAATATGTGGAAATAGGGTTAGATTCCACCAAAAATGGAGATAATTGTTCTTTCAATGACAGTCACCTACCTGCTGGTCCTCCACGTTTTAAAAGAATCATTGTTACTGATACAAATTATCTGCCTTTTTAACTGATTATGCACATAAGAAAGACATCAGTTTCTACTTATGTTTATGACTTGTCTACATATGAGCACTTTATCATTTTTTTCATTGCCTGAGTTTAATCCTAAATTCTTTGTAAATTATTTCTACTATTTGGGATGTAGTACCAGATTGTATGCTACAAGGTATTGAATGAAAGGCTTAAGGACAACTACTGCCAAAAGACTGGAAGCAAATTTTTCATTTGCGTGGTCTGCTCGAAAAAATACAAGAAACTCAAGAGATTAATGTTGATTCTTATATATGTGGCCAAACTGGTCATTTTAAAGTTAAATATAGTTTCTTACTGATATTAGGTAACAGTAATAATTTGCAAAGAAATAATGTTTTTCCATAATTGAGTATTTATTAACTATTTCAAACAATTTCTATACTACCAGTATAATAACAAATCTCAAGAGTTTTGGTGGTACACTCCTATCATTGAGGCTGCTCAGGATGCTGAAGCTGAAGGATCACAAGTTCACAGCCAGGCTGGGCAACTTATTAGCATGACAATGTCTTGAATTTTTTAAATTTTAAAAAAGGATAGGGATACAGCTTAGTGCGCCTTGGGCTCAATACTGCCCTCAGATAGTTACAGTTATAGGGGCTGGGGAGATGGCTCAGTAGAATAGACACTTCCCTGGCAAGCACAAGGGCCTGAGTTCAATCCCTGGATCCTTCCAAAAAAAATAAATAAAATTACGGTGTATACTGTATCTTAATATTGTGCTAAAAATAACTGTCTTCAACTGGGAAACTTTTGGTCATAAGCAAGGCTGTGAGCTATCCTTATAAGTTATTCTTTTCTGTAAGAGTACCAGTAGAACAACAGTGGCAAACCTATGGCATGTGTGCGATAGCAGGCTGTTTGTGTCATCGAAAGCCTGAAGGTTCTTCATCACTGCTGTAAAATCTTCAGGTATTCTTTTTCTATGCAGCTGAGGAGCATATATGTTTTATGTGAAGCAGCCATGTCCAACAGATGATACATAGTGAAAACAGCTTGAACTTATTTCATGAAGTAAATTTCTGCAAATCCTAAGCTAGGCTGCTGTGTGAAACCATACCTCTTAGCTGCCATGGTGTCGATTAGCATAAGCAGGTCTTCATGCTTTTTTGTCCTACCCAGAAGTGTCATTGACATAGATACCTACCTATCATTTACTGTAAGCAAAGAGCAAGGAAATACATTCTGCAGTCCTTTAGTCTTACTCCCTCCATCCAAAACTAAACTGATGTTTTTTTTCTTTCTGATTTCCAGTACTGTGGATTAATCAAGATGGGCTAGGTACTGGCTGCTCTCAGTGAACCTAAATAATGTAGTAAACATATATGTATGTTTCCGCAAAACAAATAAGGAGAGTAGCTAATATATACAATGTGCAAGGCAGTTTACCTGTTTTTATTTAGTCCCTATGAAAATCCTATAATATAGTGTCATTATTTCCATTTTATTAATGGGAAGCTGAGACCTAGAGAAGTTTGAGCAACTTACCCTAAACCTATATTGTGGCTTATAAAAAAGTAAAGTAAAAAGACCTTAAATAGTCTGACTACATGGCAAGCGCAAGAGCCTGAGTTCAATTCCCGGTTCCACCAAACAAACAAAAAAAGTCAGACAATAGTCTGACTACAGCTCAAAGTTTAACTTCTACCCAATTATGTGCCAAAGGGAAAGAAATTAACATCTCCTGAGTAGAAGGGAGTTATTGGAAGACTTTATATGTAAGTGATGATATATTAGACATTGATTGTAAGTTAGATTCAGATGAAAAAATAAAGAATTATTCCAGGCCTAAAGGGGGAAAGAGCAAAGGTGAAAGACTCAAAAGATTAAAAAAAAGTAAGGGACATAGGTCAGGGATACAGCTCAGTGGCACAGTGTCTGGCTGGCAAGTTTGATTCCCTGTTCCAAAAAAAAAAAAAAAAAAAGGTATGGAAACAGATATGCATTTACTTTGGTATAAAATATGAAGATATATAAAGATGTAAGTTCAAGAAAGAGTTAATAAGAATCCAACTTTTGATGTGAGCATGATTATAAACTGATGAGACTGGGAAAGAATAGGGATTTTATGATTATTGAATCACCTAATACAGTATTATGTGGGATATTTTCCCTTTATATTTATTTCTTAGAAGAAAATTTCCATGTATTCAAATCTTTATACTCTTATATTACAGAAATCTCATTGTCCTTTATTTTGAACAGCCATCAAAATGTTAATGACATCAAATAAAACAAAGTCCCTACTCTTAGAGATATGGCTTCACTAATCCATATGCGTGCATGTATGTGTGGGTGTGTGTATCCCCTTCTCCTTTCTCCTCCCTTTTTGGACAGGGCCGTACTGTATAGTTCAGGCTGGCCTTAAACTTGTAACAATCCACCTGCCTCAGCTCCCTGAGTGCTAAGATTATAGGTGTGTGCCACCATGTTTCGATCTGTATATGGTTACAGATAATTTGTTTAAAGATCCTTTTAAGAAGTTATACAAACTTTACATAAATATATACTTACAAAATAGATGAAAAAAAGTCCACCTAAACTTATAATGCCCAAACAGATACTTACCACTTCAAATTCTACATCAGGACAACTTAAAGGGAAAGTGCTTTGTTATGCTGGGAAACTGCCAGAGCACCCATAGAGGGAAAATAAAAATGTTGGTGTCTTACATTTAAAGAGTTCCAGGGAAGGGGAACAGTGTTTTTGAATTAATACATTTTATGTAACTGATCTAATTAAGTAAAAAAATAATGAAAGAGATAATTGTACATATTCACATTCCTTAATGTTCAAATGTGTTTATGTTGGCAGAAAAATGTCTGGTTTTTAGTTCCTCCTTTTCAATGGGAAAATAAGGTAAGGGTCTGATATTCAGAGTTAGCATTAACATGTGTTATCTTCATTTTGGGGGAAAGCTTTTATATAGTTCAACAGTCATTCATTCCTGAATGGTAAAGTAAGAATATACTATCAGGAATAATTAAACAGGACTGGGGAGATAGCTCGGTGGTCTAAGCACCTGCCTGGCAAGTGCCAGTTCCAAGTTAGATCCTGGGTACCGCACGCTGTGCCTGCCCAAGAAATCTCAGGCACACCATGCTGGGAATGATGGCACCTGCCTATAATCCCAGCACTGGGGAAGCTGAGGCAGGAGGATCACTAGCAGTCCAAACTGTGTAGCGAGGCCCTAATGGTGGTCCCACACTTATTGCAGAGGTTACCTTCCAGACACCCACTCAATAAGTGAAAATCAGTGAAGTAGCAAAGTTATATTTTAGCATTTATGTATATATCTTAAGGCTTTATAAGCCCTTCCCACACTTATAAACCTTTTCCACACTTTTAAAAACACTGCTACTATTCTTAATCATTTTCTAAACTTGTAAATTTATGTGATTTTAACAATATATGGGGCTGGGGAGATGGCTCAGTGGAATAAGCGCTTCCCTGACAAGCGCAAGGGTCTGAGTTCAATCCCTGGTTCCGCAAAAAAAAAAAAAACCAATATATGTATACTGTATGGTACTGCAAAATCCTACAATATAGAAAAAAATCCACAATAAATAATATAGATTGGGGTTGGAGAGATAGCTCAGTAGAATAAGCACTTGCCTGGCAAGCGCAAGGGCCTGAGTTCAATCCCCAGTTCTGCCAAAAAAAAAAAAAAATTAATATAGATTAATATTTTCTGAAAACCTGCAAAATAGTGAGTCCGCGAAAGTCGAACCACAAAATAGCAAGGGGGCTACTATATCAACAAAATATAAGACAAAATAAAATAATAAATTAAAATTAAGAAGAATCTTAAATCCAAGACACACATTAGGGTGAGTATATATGTGATAAAGACAAGATAAATAACTTGTCTTTATACAAGCAGTAACCAATTTGTTGTATGTATGTACCAGGACACAAATAAAATGCTATTAGAGCATTATTTTAAATAGGAAAAAAAAATTCAAAAAACCAAATGTTCTTTATTTGCAGATTACTGTTTATGAGATGGGTGTGTTTTTGTTTTATTTGTTTCAATAACAATATACCTGTGTATACAATACACCACTAATACCTAGAGAGAAATCCATAAAGGTGATGTACCAAGCCATGAATAGGATTAGGGTGTTTTTTGTTTTGTTTTGTTTGTTTTTTATTAATATTGAGAAACAAATAGCCATGAGACAGTTTCAAAACAGATTAGTAGGACAGTTACAATAATTAATACATTGCGTATTGTTGTCTTCGTTGTAGTTAGTCAATAGTACAAGATGCAGACATGATATCCTGTCCAGACACTATTAGTACAAATCTTTCTTCTCATTGAGTTAAGAGAAAGTAACTGTATATCTATCCTATTTTGTATATACAGATACAAGATGGTCCTTCATTTATATCCCCCTTTTTTGTTTAGTTTTGTCAGAGATGGGTATTCCATTTCCATTTAAATATTGTAGGTGTATAAATTCAGCAAAATAATCCAATATAGTCCAATAGTCCATTAGGGTATTTTAATTTAACTTTATAATTAGAAATACAGATTAAAAATGTATAAGCAGGTGTTAGTATGTATTTAAAGAGAAAAAACTAAATTAGTTATAATTATTGGAGTCTTGAAAATCATCTATAAGGTTCAGAATTTTGTTAGGGAAAAGAGGGGCTTCAATATTCGAGTGGTACTCCTATTTTATTTGCTTGATTTATTACAAAGTTTAGTATTTGGGTGTAATTGCATGTCAGTACTTATCTTAATTTCCAGATGTCATTTCTTTTATCCCACTTTGAATAGATTGATAGTGTTATTTTGAAAAAAATTTCATTTTTCTAGTAAACAAGCAATCTTACTGTGCAGTAACATGCAGTGTTATTACAGTTATTAAGCAGTAAAGCTAAAATTTGAAACTATTTGTTCAAAGCTCAATACTTTTCTTGCTGTTTTGTAGCTATAAAAGTAATTGTAAGGAAGTTGTTTGGACATGCTATCTAAATATCTCTCACAGGCCTGCTGTTGGGTGAGGGTGATTTTGGGTAAAGGACTAGTGGGGACTCAAGTTTTGGAACAGCGTTTAATTGTAATATAGCATCATAAAGAATGCTAAAGGAAAACATACGGAGGGAACATGAGTTTTCTCTGGTATTTGCACAGAGAACATTTAGAGGAAAACAGATATGTAAGGGAAATTAATGAATTTGCATTTCTAAATTACTAAAATTACCACTATTTACAAATATTGAAGGCTTTATTTAATTATATTCCTTAGAAACATTCTGTTAGTGCTTTGAAATAAAAGTGAATCATGAGCCATACATGGTGGTGAATGCCCATAGGCCAGCTGCTGAGGAGGCTGAGGCAGCAGAACAGATTGAGCCCAGGAGATTGGAGCCAGCTTGGACAATATAGTGAGACCCAACTCAAAAGCAAAAGAACAAAAACAACTGAATCATTATGTTTTATTCTTAGCAGCAGGGAGTACAGCAGACAGCCCTTCCTCAACAGACAATACAGTATTCTCTTACACAGACAGCAATCTCCAGTGAGGCCACTACTACACAGCCAGTGAGTCATCCTCAAGCTCCACAGGTCTTGCCTCAGGCATCAGCAGGAAAACAGGTAAACTCTTGCTATCTGAAAAAATGCTAAAAGGAATCTCCATGTAACTTTTCCTTTCTTATAGATAAACTTCTACTCTTCTAATAATGAAATAGTTATTGAACTTGGTTAATCTCACAAAATATAAAAATTTTTTCATTTGTACATATGTATCATTTAATGTAAATGAAGACATAATGACATCAATGACAACCTAAAAATATTTTACTTTTAGGGTTATCAGTATAAAATAGGTATTACAATTAATGGGTTAAATAATGTTGCTTTGGTACCTGAACCCACAGGTCACAGTTCTCTGGAAGTGGTTAATTGTATAATGTTGTAGGTTTGCAATTATGCATTATTTTCATGTAGATTTCTTTTGTTTCTTCTCTCATTGTAAACTGACAGTCAAACTGTCAAATTCCTTATGTGGGATAGGTTTTTGTTTGTTTGTTTGTTTGTTTGTTTAAGTAGTTCTAATCACTTGAAACGTACCATGCAGGAAGTATGCTTTTTTGAATGACCTCTTTTCAGTTTTATCTGTGGGCCTCACTGTGATTGCACGTGCACAGTGTGTTGTTACTGTTATATTTCATCATACGTTAAATACTATTGCCTGTGAAGTGCACTGTTATGTTGTGAACCAATGAGTATACACTGACACATGATCAATTATAAGAAATATTCCAGTTTCTCAAATGTTCAAGTGACAGGGATGACTTTGTCACAGAATTCATGGTATACATTATACACCTGCTTTTAGAGAGCTGTGTTAAACCTAAGAATTGTAGATGTAATAAGGATGAGTCCTACTGAAATGAAGAAATTTCATAGGTCCTGCTTTACCTTGGTCTTAACCATCCAGCAGAAAAGTATAAAAATGAAATATAAGAAGTAAAGCCATGCTGTTATGTTGAGCTCTAGGGGACTCAGGTCAACAATTTCTGACATTGCCAGTCAAGCGGAAGACCTAATACTATTATGGGCTACTGGACTCTTTTAGAATATTTTGCTGAGTTTACACACCTATAACATTCAAATAATAGAACTTAACAAAAAAAGGGGATACAGATGAATGTCCATTTTATATCTGTGTATTCAGAGTGGTTAGGATAGATATATAGTTACATTCTCTTAATGAATAGAGGGATTTGTTCTAATGGTGTTTGTAAATAGGATATCATGTCCACATCTTGTACGGCAATTAACCACTAGGAAGAATGTATGCAATGTGTGAATTATTGAAACTGTCCTACCAATTTGATTTGAAACTGTCTCATTGCTATTTGTTTATCAATAAAATTATGGGGGAAAAAAAAGAAATTTCATTTGAATTTCATTAACCACTGGAATAGCAGTCACAGTTTTAGTGACAACAAATATGCCAGTGGATTATGGTATATGAAGTGCATGCCAAGAAAGCTTTGAAAAACAGCAACAACAACAGTTGCCTATGGAGAGGACTTATTTTTATTGTCAGTGATGAAACATTAGCAGTTTTTGACAGTGCAAGGTTTAGAGCAGAAGCCAGTTTACTAGTCTTTTTCTCCTGCTGTCCTTTCCCTATTCTTAATGTGGCATATTAACTTACACTAATATATGTAGGGTTTTGTTTGTTTCCTTCCTTTTAGCTCAAACTTAATTCTTGCTTTGGCAGCCTTGCTTTTAAAAAAAAGTCTGTTTTGTTTTTCTTTACTTTCCCAGCTTCCAGTTTCCCAGCCAGTACCAACTGTCCAAGGCGAACCTCAGATCTCAATTGCGACACAACCCTCAGTTGTTCCAGTCCACTCTGGTGCTCATTTTCTCCCTATGGGACAGCCACTTCCCACTTCTTTACTCCCACAGTACTCTGCTTCTCAGATTTCCATATCAACTCCTCATGTGTCTACGGCTCAAACAGGTTTTTCATCCCTTCCTGTCACAATGGCAGGTGGCATTAATCAGCCTCTGCTCACCTTGGCTTCATCTGCTACATCAGCTACAATCCCAGGGGCATCAACTGTGGTTCCTAGTCAGCTTCCAACTCTTCTGCAGCCTGTGACTCAGCTGCCAAGTCAGGTTCACCCGCAGCTCCTGCCATCAGCAGTTCAGTCCATGGGAATACCAGCTAACCTTGGACAAGCTGCTGAGGTTCCACTTCCCTCTGGAGATGTTCTCTACCAGGTATTGTTTTGACTAGCAAAAAAAGAGGGCATTAGAGAGTCAGACTATCAAGAACTTGAAAACCTAGCAGCTGAGTATCAGATTAACAACCAAAATTGCTGATCTCAATTAGAGAAGCTAACACAGTAAAATTCTGAGAAAAGATAAAGTGATGATATATGATAACTCATCCATTTTTCTTGAGATGCAACTTAAGAGAAAATGATACTTTGCATATTCATTGTAAACTGACAGAATCCTAAATATAGTTAATAACAGTACATTAGGCTGCTTCTTTTTTTTTTTTTTTTTTTTGGTGGAACCCGGGGACTGAACTCTTTCACTTGCCAGGGAAGCACTTATTCTACTGAGCCATCTCCCCGGCCCCCAGGCTGCATTTTTATATGTAGGTGACATGCATAAAGTAGGCAATACAGTATCAACAAAACTTCAGGGTTTAGGTTTAGAAGATGAGCTTTTTTTTGGTGGGGGGTATTTTAGGGAAGGGTCTACAGGGTATTCAGATTCAGGATCTCACTACTAGATTGAATTCATAGTGATCTGCCTCCCAAGAGCTGAGATTACAGGCATGCACTACCCAGCCCAGTCTCAATTGCCATCTCAGCGCACCCCAGAGGCAGGGCTGGCACGGCAGGCCCAGGGATTAAATCCCTGGCCCCTATGCCTGCTTGCAGGTGCTTTAATCCACTGAGCTATTCAGCTGGCCCTAAGAAGATGAGCATTTTGTAATAAGACTAGAATGGACTTACACCTACATTCTTCATGTAAGATTAGCTAGAAAGTAGATTCCTTTCTAGAAGGAATTAAGTCTATCAGTCCCACACAATCTTCAAACTGGGCATAGGTACATATTTGTAATCTGAGCACTCAGGGAGCTGAAGCAGAACACTTTCAAGTTCAAAGGCAGACTGGACTACATAGTAACACCATCTCATGCCCCCCAGTCCTTTCCAAAAGAAAATCTCCAGGGAGGAAGGGAGCAAAAACTAGCAAGTACAGGTATGATTATTGAGTACTGTCCCCAGATTGGAATTAACCTACCATTTCAAGAATAATCTTTAAGTGTTCTTTATTCTATTAGTAAGAGAATATTCTTTGCTAAGCTCCCCCACCCCTGCCTTTTGGCACATCTTGCTGATTTGCTAATTTGATCGCCCAACCTGCACTAACTCACCTTCCTCATCTCTGTCACAGGGCTTTCCTCCTCGACTGCCACCACAATACCCAGGAGATTCAAATATTGCTCCCTCTTCCAACATAGCTTCTGTTTGCATCCATTCTACAGTTCTATCCCCTCCTATGCCAACAGAAGCATTGGCTACACCAGCTTACTTTCCTACTGTGGTGCAGCCTTACGTGGAATCAAATCTTTTGGTTCCTGTGGGCGGTGTAGGAGGACAGGTTCAAGTGTCCCAACCAGCAGCGAGTTTAGCACAACCCCCCACTACATCCTCCCAGCAAGCAGTTCTAGAGGTAAATTAAACTGTTGCATGTTTTATATGAAACATACATAAATGGGATAAAAATGTAAAATGACAGGAGAAATGTAGGCTCCCTGGTTTAGAACTCATTTAAAACTGTGTCAAACTAACTTCTGAATGACTTTTTCTTCCAGCAGAATGAAATGCCAATGTGGGGCCCTTGTTGCCACTGGCTGTTCTGTTGGGAAGTGAGTGTGCCTTGGAGATGGATCCTATTAGCACTTCACTTCTCTAGCTAGTACTTTAGCCATTATTCTTATCCTTCCACAAACTCTTGCCATTGGTAGTCATAAGAGTATCAGCCTGATGTGCTCTCAGCAGTCATTGTTGCCATACTAGGAGAAAGATCTGAGTTCATCTTTGCACTTTGCTCTGCCTACCCTGTTGCACACTTCTGGTAAGATGCTGGCTGCATGGCAAGTTGTTAGTTTCCCACTGCCTAGCACTTAGGTTGGCTGATCTCACACCATGCAGTCTCACAAAATAGCTTTAGAAACTTCTTTTGGAATTTTAAGATCACTGTCTATAGATGCTTAATATTGAAATTTACTAGTGAGTAAATTTACTGCTTCTAGGTCTTGAGGGAGGGATACAAAGGGGAAAAATGGTAAAGGGAGCTTATTGGGATATTAAATGATGAATACAATATATTATCCCCAAGATTTGAATTATTCTTTCCATTTACAGAGTACTCAGGGAGTCTCTCAGGTTGCTCCCCACGAGCCACTTCCAGCAGCACAGCCACAGCCTACCCAGCCTGTCACTTTGGTTTCCTCTATAGACAGGTATGTAAGTAGGATGGTATGAAACTTCAAAATAGCAGACCTTTACACTGTATATTGTAAACGGAACTTCTTTTATCCAAAGTGCACATTCGGACGTTGCTTCAGGTATGAGTGATGGCAATGAGAATGCCCCATCATCCAGTGGGAGGCATGAAGGGAGAACAGCAAAGCGGCATTATCGAAAATCTGTAAGAAGTCGCTCTCGTCATGAAAAGACTACACGCCCAAAATTAAGAATTTTAAATGTAAGTAGTGTTGATTTTTGCCCTCTGTAATGTTAAAGAAATTTGGCACTCCAGAGAATTTTAAAGACTGTCAAAGCCAATCCAAGCATTTTATAAAATAAAGATATCTTTATGTTTTACGTAATTGATGGGGCACTGTTCTCTTTTAATCTGCATGGGGGCCCAGTTAATTGAGTATCACATTTTTCATGTGGGGGAAAAACTGAAAATACAATTCATCAAGCAGTAATAGGGTCAGTAATTAATATCATTTAATAATTCTTAAGTCTTAAGCAAATAGATCAAAATTTAGATAGGATCCTTTGATTACCTGAATGATATTTTTAAATTCCATAATTCTTTGGTGAGTCACCATTACCTTTTGGTTGTTTGTTTATGGTTTAACTTGTTTGAGACAGAATCTTGCTTATGTAGCCCAGACTAGCCTCCAAGAAATGGTAATCTTCCTGCCTCAGTGTCTCTATAGGCATGTACCACCATACCTGGCAGTATTTACCTTTTAGAAAAAGAATAGTTTGTAGAAAAAAAGACTACATTCCATTTAGACTCTAGTGGAAGATAAATACATAGCTGAGAAGTAGATTTCATTTCTTATGATTTTTTGGTACCTGTAATCAAACTCAAGACCGTGAGCTTGCCAGGCAGGCGCTTAGACCACTGAGCTATCTCCCCTGCCTTTTCATAGGGTCTTTATGGATTCTTTTGTTATTGGGAGTTTTTTTGCTATCAGTTTGGTATTTATTTATTTATTTATTCCTGGAACTGGGGATTGAACTCAGACCCTTGCGCTTGCCAGGGAAGCACTTATTCTACTGAGCCATCTCCCTGACCCTTCTATCAGTTTAAAAGAGTATTAATGTACTATTAGTGCTGGAGGGAACAGTGATGACACTACTACTTCAGACTTTGTCTCAGTTACCTTTCTTTGGTTGCTGGGACAAAATTCGCAAAATTAAGGAAACACCCAAAGGAAAAGTTTGTTTAGCTCACAGTTAGTGGCGGTTTCAATCCATACTCAGCTGGCTCCAAGGCAGACTGGCATGTGGCAGAGAGCAGCAGTTCATGGCAGTGAAAAACAGCGAAACAGCAAGAGCAAATGGGAGGAACAGCGGCAGCAATGACTACAGAGAGCAAGTCTTCCTTATGTTGCATTTAGGTTAACTGCCTCAGGGTGGGTGTAGCGCTCACACTTATAGTCCCAGCTGTACTCAGACCCATAATCCCAGCATTGGATCCTGAATTAATCACAAACTCTAGAACCCTGCTCCAGTGACTACATGAGGCTTTGGGTGAACACATAGATACAAATCATAACAAATTTTGCGTAATAACCTGAGTAACTTTTGTCAAATTCAGTGATAAAGCTAAAGATACTCTTTTGAAATGAAATATTTTCTCTTTCTCTTTTTAGGTTTCAAATAAAGGAGACCGGGTAGTAGAATGTCAATTAGAGACTCATAATCGGAAAATGGTTACATTCAAGTTTGACCTAGATGGTGACAACCCTGAGGAGATAGCAACAATTATGGTAGGTTACATTTGGAGTTACAGTTTTGCTCTAGTACTTGATCTGAATATCCATTTACCTAGGTAGCTGTCCATGTTTTGTGACCCATGTTTATCTAGGCAAGTATGTCTTTATTCTAGTATGACTATAATGAGAACAGCCAGTCCCGAGATGTTTTTTGTCTAGGATGTATCTAAGTGTTGAAGTTCTTAAAAATGTTAAGAGTTGGGGCTGGGGAAATGGCTCAGTGGAATAAGCACTTCCCTGGAAAGTGCAAGGACCTGAGTTCAATCCCCGGCTCCACAAAAAAAAAAAAAAAAGAGTTAAGAGCTGACTTAAATACCAATAAATAATAGAGTAGACGTGCAGGTAGACTAGAAGTTACAAAAGCGATAGATGGATGACTTAAATCTTAACACACCATGCTAATCATCACATTTCTTTAATAGGTGAACAATGACTTTATTCTAGCAATAGAGAGAGAGTCTTTTGTGGATCAAGTACGGGAAATTATTGAAAAAGCTGATGAAATGCTGAGTGAAGATGTCAGTGTGGAGCCAGAGGGTGATCAGGGACTGGAGAGTCTCCAGGGAAAGGATGAATATGGCCTTTCAGGTTCCCAGGTAGGCTCACCATTCACATAGTAAAGCTTTGGTTTTTCTTTTGAACTATTTATGTAGTGCTAAATTTACCATGCAAAATATGTACTGATCACACATTACATCTGTGACAGAGAACAAGCACTCAGGTTCTCTTCACATGTGATGATGTGCCTTAATTACTTTTGTTTTTTGCAGAAATTGGAAGGAGAATTCAAACAACCAATACCTGCATCTTCCATGCCACAGCAAATAGGTGAATTTCTTTCTTTCCTTGCTTTTAACCTTTAAGTTTTGTGCACCAGCAATGAAACCACGTGTGTGCTGTTACCAGTACATGTGATAGTGGTACAGTTAAGTGGTTTCCTTCCTTTTGTCTAGGTGTTCCCCCTGCTAGTTCTTTAACTCAAGTCGTTCATTCAGCTGGAAGGAGATTTATAGTAAGTCCTGTGCCAGAAGGTCGGTTACGAGAATCCAGAGTTTTCACCAGTGAAATACCAGATACAGGTAAAGACTGATTCTGCCATATTTACATAAATCCTATAGCAGCTCTAACTAACAGATGCAGAGGAAGGAAATAGATAAATAGGGTTAGAGGAAATGTCAGCTGTACTAGCTATAATGAAGTAGATACTGTAGTATGTATTTATTGCTGAATTTAGAACCACACACATTTTCAGGTTACTCCATGTTTGTTTGTTTGTTTTCCAAAAATACTCATACAAATTGACTTATTTAATCAAACTACTATTTGACTTTGCTGTTTTAGAGCCAGTTGTTTCCTTGGGAAATTTTTAAACCTTGTTGCTATATGGCATTGTTAGCAGTCTAGTAATAGGTTATTACAAAAATCTTAAGTCTAGGGGTTGGGGAGATGGCTCAGTAGAATAGGTGCTTGCCTGGCAAGCGCAAGGGCCTGAGTTCAATCCCCAGTTCCGCAAAAAAAAAAAAAAAAAAAAAAAAAAAATCTTAAGTCTGTCTAGTTTAAATGGGTTGATTCATACATGCTTGCTTTTCTTTGCAGTTGCTGCCTCCACATCTCAGGGCCCTGGAATGAATTTATCTCACTCTGCCTCATCCCTCAGTCTCCAGCAGGCATTTTCTGAACTTAAACGCACTCAGATGACTGAAGGACCCAGTACAGCACCCCCAAACTTTAGTCAAACAGGACCAACATTTTCTCCTTTCTTTGGTAGTGCTGCTGGAGGCCCTCCAACCACTACAGCACCCACATCTTCAGTGTCAGTCCCTATAACAAGCAGCCCTCATAATGGCATTTCCACATCAGTAATACCGCCTGAGGTTATAGTGCCCACTGAAAAGGGGGTTGCTGGAGTTGTCACCGGCACAAGTGCAGTAACTTCAAGTGGTCTTTCTGAACCACCTGTGTCTGAGTCGCCAGTACCCTCTAGTGTGGTGTCAAGCACTGCTGTCCCTACAGTTGTCTCGGTGCCTGCAGCATCCCAGCCGGTTCAGGCTTCCACATCTGGGAGCACTGTTCCTAGTGTAGGCACTTTTCCTTCTGTAACAGTTTCAACGACTTCAGCCTCTGTCTTAAGCGGTACACCTGCCTCAGGTGCCAAGCCTCCAACTGTTTTATCTCAGCAGGCAGTAGGTAGTACTGCGGGGGTAGCCTCAGTTTCTGCTACCACTCCACTCACAAGCATCCTTTCACAACCGTCTCTTCAGCTCAGCAGCAGCACCTCTGCTTCTGCTCCAGCTGAAACAGTAGTGGTTAGTGCACACTCATTAGACAAAACACTTGATAGCAGTACAGCTGGGTTGGCATTGCCCTTCTCTGCACCATCTTCTTCCTCCCCTGGAACAGGAGTGGCTAGTTCTACTTCTCAGCCTGGTGGACTGCATCCTTTGACCATCCCACCAGTTGTAGCATCTACGCCTGTCCTTCCCCAGGCAGCAGTTCCTGCTTCTGTACCTTTATTACCTCAAGTCCCTAGTATCCCACCCTTGGTCCAACCTATTTCCAGTGTGCCAGCTGTACAGCAGACACTCATTCATAGTCAGCCCCAGCCAGCCTTGCTTCTCAACCAGCCCCATACCCACTGTCCAGAAATAGATACTGATACCCAGCCCAAAGCTCCTGGGATTGATGACATAAAAACTCTAGAGGAAAAGCTGCGGTCTCTCTTTAGCGAACACAGCTCCTCTGGAACTCAGCATGCCTCTGTCTCACTAGAAACATCACTAGTAGTAGAGACCACTGTCACACCAGGCATCCCAACCACTGCTATCGCACCAAGCAAACTCATGACTTCCACTACAAGTACTTGCTTACCACCAACCAATTTACCATTAGGAACAACTGGTTTGTCAGTTATACCAGTGGTCACACCTGGGCAAGTTTCTACCCCAGGGAGCTGTGTTTCAGCCACAGTCAGCACAGCATCAGGAGTGAAACCCGGAGCTGCTCCCTCAAAACCACCTTTAACCAAGGCTCCGGTAAGATTATTTCAAAATAATTAGGTTAATATGGGCACTCCTTTTTTTTCCACCTAATTGCATTCTTCAAATCAGCCTTGGAAGTAATATAATAATAAATATACTCGATGTTAAATTGATGGTAATTTTAGAATTTATGTGTCTTGGGCCGGTGAGATAGCTCAGCGGACTAAGTGCCTGCTTAGCCAAGCACAGGGACCAGGGTTTGATCCCTGGTACCACATTGCCATGCCAGCCCTTCCCCTGGGCCAGCAGAGCCAGCCACCAAAACTGGGCATGGTGACACATGCCTGTAATCCCAGCACTGGGGAGGCTAAAAACAGGAGGACCACAAGTCTGAGCTGCATAGTGAGACCCTGCACAAAATACATTTAAAAATGAATTTATGTATCTTGAACACAAGATTTTTCTTTTTTTAAGCTATGGCAGATGTTAGGGGTTAATATTGCAGTTTCCTAAGAATATGTAATTTTCATGTCAAATACAGGCATTTCCTTAAAATTGGGATAAATCAAAGAAATCTTTACCCTAGAAGAAAGCTAAAAGCATCTGTTGACACAATATCCATAGTAACAGTAGTTCACCACATATTTCACCTGAAAATGAAGCACATTTTCTGCTTTTGATAGATTCTGCACATGCACAGTTTGCTATTTTTAAATTATTGAAAGTACTATAGAGATACAGAAAATTATCTAATTTTAGGATGAAATAACTAGACTGTTTCTAATTCTGCTGTGTTGGATATCTTCTCGTTTTGCTCTCTTCAACTTCTCTAATCTCCAAAACTAACAAGTCCTTATTATATCTACCGATTTATATGGTTTACCTGTTTTTGCATTATTGTTTTCACAGTCGGGTAATATAGACGTTTCTCAACTTTAAGTAGGTTAAGTCTCTATGGACTCATCCTGAAATATAAAATTGCAGAAGTCAAAAATGCATTTATTACACTTAATCTAATTGAACATTGTAACTTAGCAACACTGAACACAGTAGGGTATCAGTTGTCTTTGTGACAGTGACTGACAAAGCTGTGGCTTGCTGTCACTGTCCAGCATCATAAAAGATATACCATATTTTATTTGCTGGAGAGTAGATAAAAATTAAAAATTTTATAGTGGTTCATTCCCTATAATCCCAGCACTCTAGGAGGCTAAGGCAGAATGATCTTAAGTCTAATCCCTGTCCAGGCAACTGAGCAACCTAGTGAGAACTTGTCTTTAAAAAGACAAAAAAAGGGGCTGGGAATGTAGCTCAGTACAGAGGTGGGAGAGTCACTTGAGCCCAGTTATTGAAATAAGCCCTTTCTTCAGAATAACCTTCCCCCAACCTAATTTTTTTCTTAATTTTATAAACAGCTTCCTATTAAGTTTATTACCTGTTTTGCAACATCATAAAATCAATTTTTAAGTTGAGCCATAAGTCAGAGACCATTAAAATAGAGTTATTACTCAAAAAGAAAATTACTTTGTATTACCAGATTTTTTGTCTTTTTTTGTCAGACCTATCCTTTGGTTATTTCTGATCCAACCTTTGTTTTCTTAGAATTGTCTTTTCTTCTCAAAAGCCTGATGATTTTATATCAAATAAATGGCTCAAAAATATTTAGACTGGCCAGGTGTCATAGTGCACATTTGTAATACCAGGGCTCTTGGGAGGCTGAGGCAGGAGCAACTTAGTGGACTAGCAAGACTCTGCCTCAAAATAAAAAGGATGGTAGATATACGTAAGTGTATAAGCCCTACATAGAATTCACAATAGTGCCCCATCCCCAAAAGCCTGGGCTTTGCCTATAATGTGCATATAGACTATCCTTTTTCTCTTCCCTAGGGAATAACCTTTTACTCTGTGTTATTCATTTCATTGGTATTTCATAATAGCCCATAGAATAATACCATTGGTTATAATGTTCTTTACTGAGGACCTACCAGAGTGTAACCTATATGATAATACAATTTAACTAGATAACATTTTATTCCTAGGCTTCTCCATTCAAATTAGTTGATGTGCTCTTTAGCAATATAGTATTTTATTAATGTCTCATGGACTTAAATTTCCCTCCATTGTCCATAGGTGCTGTCAGTGGGTACTGAACTTTCTGCTAGTACTCTATCCAGTGAGCACCTGCCACTTTTTCCTGGACCTTCACTAACTCAGGTGCCCCAAGATAAGGCAGATTTCTTTCTATGCCCTTACTTTCTTTTACAATACTTGTCTGAATTCTCCATTGCATGATTTTGGCTTCTGGATCCTTTTTCACATGTACTCAGTAACACCTTTCTTTTAAGAAACAGTGTAGCTAATGTCACAGACATGACTTAAATAAAATAAGAAGCTTCATACTTCTTTTGTTTAGAATATTGATTTAGAAAACATTGATAATTAGAATTAATCAGAGGAACTGAGACCTGCAATGTGAACTTGAGACTCCTTTCTCATACTCCTAGAGTGCAGTGGTAGTCAGAACTACCTGCTTAAATTATCCTTTTCTTGCCCTGTCCCATTACCAACATACATAATTGAAGACATATAGAAAAATACTTGTTGTGAATCCATGGTACCCATAAAAAAGCTTCTGACATAGGACAAGCTAATAAATTTTGTAACTAAGTCAGGAATTCATTTTGGAATCACATAAAAAAAAAAAAAAGATGACAGATTGCCTACTCAGGAAGCCTAGTACAGCCTTCTTTGATCTGATTTTCATTAAAATACAATAAAAGAACTTGCTATAGTATATATGCTTTAAGAAACAAACCCATTCTACCAACCATGAGTTTTTGAAGTCCAGTGTGAAATCTAAATTCAGAGTTTGAACATTCAAGAGCTGGGCCAAGTGGTATGCATCTGTACCTCCAGCACTTGGAAGCTGAGGCAAGAGGATTACTTAAGCCTAGGAGCGTAAGGGCAGCCTGGGCAACATAGTGAAACCTCATTTCAAATCAAAACAAACCCAAAAAGCATTCAAATTCCTAAGAAGGTTTAAAATATAATGAAAAATATTAAGGGTAAGAGTAAGTAGATAATGCTTATGGAATAAGGATTTTTTTTTTTTTTTTTCTCAGAATTCCTTCAGGGCAAGTTTGGCAGGCTTGAGTTGTGGGGATCGAACCACAGCAACCTGAGCCTGACTGCTTTGTTGAAGCAGCCACTTAAAGAACTGAGCTAAGGGGCAGGCCCCGGTAATGCTTATATATGTGAGGAAAAGCATAAGTAAAGCTATGTGAGAATATGTAAGAATGGGTTGATAGAAGCCAGGGTAGAATAGAGACCAACAAAGGTAGCGTATGACACTGAGTTGTGTGGCACTGTCCAGACTCCTTTGCTGCCATCTGTAGGATAGAACGGTACATCATATAATCTGAGGAGAGTAATGTTACTTGATTGTGACAAAACCTATTATTTCTATCCCTTATCATAGGGATCGGTCCCAGAAAGTTATATAAAACTGAGAAATAAAATAGGGAACCTGGGTGCATTTGATCTACCAATAGATCTTGATGTATTTTTCAGAATATATTTTAAAACAGAAGACAAATTTTCTGTCACTTTGAATAATATCAAGTATAACTAAGACTATGAAGCTTCAAATCACAACATTGTGGCTAGAATACCCTATGGCTTGTTAGAACTGGCATATAATCTTGAGACACAGATTATCAAAGCTTTATACTAAATTTTAATGTATTATAGTCAGTGAAAACATGTTACATCGTAATCTGTAGCATAAAATATATGTCCTGTTTAAATTGCCTATATGTAGTAGCTCTGAAGATGCCAAAGAATTTATATCTACTGTAACTTTTCTGCTCAGTCTCAGCAACCTCTAGAAGATCTTGATGCTCAATTGAAGCGAACACTTAGTCCAGAGACTATTACAGTGACCTCTGCCAGTGGTGTAAGTGTTTTAAAACCTTGATAGACTCTAACCCAAATCTGTTGTATTTCTGAAGCACAAAGTGTAACCTTATAGAAAAGATTTTAAAAGATCCTATTTTTGTCATACATCTAGTTAGTTTTTATCACAGGTTAATCCTGTGGAGTTTTTATTTGTGCTTTGGAGGAGGCTAAACTCTGAGACAGAAATGGTTTGTTTTGATTTTGAGTTTTGCTTTAGACAGGATCTTGCTATATAGTTTAGACTGCCCTTGAGCTCATGGTGATCCTTCTGCCTCAGCCTCCTAAGTGCTGGGATTATAGGCATGCGCCACCACACCCAGCAAGACAACAGTGTTTTGATTAAACTAATTTCTGTGAATCCCTGTTATGTTCTTAAGTATTCTATGAGAAAAAGCAATAAAGGATAAGATTCAAAATTCTTGCTAAAATAAGATACCTTTCTTTACATTGGACTTTTTAGGTTATAAAAGAAACTCCCCTCACATACACTCATTTTCTCCCATTTTTCAGAAAGATCAGAGTAAAAGGAACAGGGTAAAATGACTAATGCTAAAGATTTTGTGGTGTGTGTATGTGTTTTACAGCCTGTGTCCGTGGTGGCTCCAACAGCAGCTACAGAAGCAGGAGCACAGCTTCAGAAGGATGGTGAGAAGCATCCTCCTTTTATATTACTGCTTCCCAGTCTACATGTAATTGATATAGTTTCAAAGGTGTAGTCTCAAAAATGTTGATACATTTGAAACTGTTGTAACAAAGAACATTTTTTGTGTTTCATGACTGAGGACAATTTATGCTAATATCTAATGCATGAAATAGCACATTAGTAAGTAGTATTGGAGAGAACTATTATATATGTGATAATGGTAGTTTCTTAGTTTAAGACCTTTTGTTATTACCTAGGCAAGATCTTTCCTATAAGAAATTAGAAAGTGCTGGCATATTTATACGTCAGTTTACTGGTACACTCTTCTATAACAATACATAGATACATAGAGAGAAAGATCAGGTTGGAAAGCCTGGACATTTTATTTATTTGTGTAGAGATCCAAATGCAAGATTTTAATTTAATCAGTTTGATATTTTTCTTTTCAAAACAATTACTCTGAGTTGACTCTCATTTTAAAATATATAACCTTCCAAATCAGTGGAATATACTAGAAAATCTAGAAATGGACAAAATAAAGGAAAATGGGGATCATGAAAGCATCATATTATAGATCCTAAATATATGCAATAAAATTGATAAATTTTACCACCAAATAAAATGGAATGTAAACCTATGAAAAAGGTAACCTTTTAAATCAGTGAGAGGATATTTCAGTAGTATGGTATAACTGAATAAAGGCAAAGGTGGTTCAGTATCTTAGACCAAAGTAAATTCCAGCTGTTTCGTAGATAAGAATTTATAAAAATTGTACTGTAAGAAAACGTAAGAAATGTTTCCCCTTTTTCCAGTAGACAAAGGCATTTACAAGCCTATTAACGGCAAGATAAGTATTTCAGGTTTTTCCGGTCATACAGTATCATATCCTACAAGCTAAAATGGACAATACAAACAAAAATCAGTTTGGTGTATTCTAGTAAAATTTGTTTATAAAAATAAATAGCTGCATTTGGTCCTTTGATCACCCCTTTCTAATTCCTGACATAGAAGAAAGTATAAAGTTTAATATTCAGAGCAAACAATAATAGATGTAAAATCTATTAAATAAAAAGAAACTGCCATTCATTACAAAAATAAGTGAAAAACTGGAGAAATAAATACGTATTTGTGGTCTGGGGATGTAGCTCAGCAGTATTAAGTGCCTGCCTGGCAAGCACAAGGTCCCAAGTTCAATCCCCAGAACTACAAAATATATATATTTTGGGATGAGATGGGATGTATGTGTGTTCATATAACAGAAGGACTTATTTTGCTAATGTTTCTAAAATTCATCTTAGAATAACAGGTAATCAAAACATATATGAAAAATTAGACAATGCTTAACTTCCTTAATGGAAACAGAAATGCAAAGTAAATCAACAAGTGACAGCATTTCTTACCTCTTATTGGTAAATTCATAATTTTAATAGCCACTTGTGATTTGGTAAAGCTTCTTGGGATCAATTTAGTAATATCTATGAAAAATTTATTTATATAGTATGTTTGTGATTTGTAGTCACTATCAGTGAGTACATACATGGTACACGTACATGACACGTCTTAGTTCTGTGTCCTCTCTCCCTCCTCTCCTTCCCTCCATCTCTTAGTCTCCTGCCCATTTTCAATAGATCTTTCTCCCTGTTGGCCTTCTATCTTTTGCTTTGCTTTTTACTTATACTTAAGGATGTTTTCCTATGAGAAAAACCATATGATTCTTAAGTTTGTGTGACTCAAGATTTATACTTCTTTAAACTGAGTTGTATTCCATTGTATATGAATGCCACATTATCTTTATTCATTCTTCTGTTGGTGGGCATATGGGCTGCTTCCAAGACTTAGTTTATGAATTGTGCTGTTATAAACATAGGAATGCATATATCAGTGCAATACCGTATCTAACTGTACTTAAAAGCCGAATAGCTGGGTCAAGTGGAATTTCTAGTTTTCCCCTTTTGAGCAGTCTCCACACTGATTTCCTATAGTGGTTCTTCTAGTTTAAATTTCCACCAATGACAGTATGGAAAGGTTTCTTTTTCCTCACAGCCTCACCAGCATTTGTTATTACTTGATTTCTGTTTCTTTTCTTCCCCCCTGAGGTTTACCTACTTTATTTTCCAACAGGTTGTTTTTGTGTTTATATAGTATTTAGATCTTTGGTCCATTTTTATTTTAGTACATGTTGATATCCGGGTCTAGCCTCAATCTTCTTATGTGTAGCAGATTTTCTCAGCACCATGCGCTAAGTGAAGAAGCTACGTTTCCTCCAATGTGTTTTTGGCCCCTTTGTCAGATCGGGTGGCAGAATATGTCTGCAGTTGCTGCTGCATCCTCTGTTCTGTTCCATTGATTCATTTGTACCAGGACTGTGGTAGTTTATTATTTTTGGTGTTCGGGGTTTTTTTTTTTTTAAGTCACTGTGGCTTGGTAATGTAACTTGAACTTTTTGATCCAGTCTGCCGATCTATATCTCGTGTCCATATTCTCGTCACTTTACCCTTCTTATTTTGTCAGTGGTTTAGTTGAAAATGAAGGGGCCGGGGAAATAGCTCAGTAGGGCCTGAGTTCAGTCCCCGGTTCTGCAATAAAAAAGAAAATGATTCTGCATTTGCATCTTTAGTTTATAGATCTGTGAGAAACTGCTTATTATAGCACTTTTAAAATATTAAGAAATTCTGGATAATTTAAATGGCCATCAGTAGAAGCTTTGGTTAAAATATAGTTCATTGAAAAAATATACTTGGGCCGGGAAGATGGCTCAGTGGAATAAGCGTTTCCCTGGCAAGCGCAAGGGCCTGAGTTCAATCCCCGGTTCTGCAAAAAAAGAAAATATATACTTGGTATATAGTTAAAATGTAACATTTGCAACTACTGAAAAGAAGTAGAATGATCTCTAAGATAATATATAAAAATATAGATCAGTATTCTGGTAGGTATATAAAATTATCTGCTGATTGTGCCTATAATATCTCCAGAAAAAAAAAAAATCAAATGATTTGTTCCTTGGAACTGAGGATCTAAATATCTTTAAAGTTGCTCAGAGCTACTTATCAGTAACCCTGAAAACTACTGTCTTTAAGTACTCCACTGCAAAAGTAAATTTAACTGGTTTTCATTTAAAAATGAAGCTTTAATATGTATTTCTGTCCAGAGGAAAAAGAAGCTAACTAAAAAGGGGATGCTAGTTTATTTTCCTCATATATATGTATCTGTTTCAGTCTCTCAAGGCACAGAAGTAACCAGTTCAGGAGCTGGTGTTTTAAAAATGGGACGATTTCAGGTAAGGCAGTCATTTTCTTGGCCTTGATTTCCTCTTTGAGAGAAGTTGTATATATAATAAAATTGGTACCTATGTAGGACATAATTGCCAATCTAATAATATTTCTTTTATACAGCACTTGATAACTCTCGTTTTTCTCTTCTTAAAAATAAGACATGCTAATTAAAGAAAATATAGAACAGTAGGTACACGTACTTCCTTCCTATTCATCCCCCAGGAATACTTGTTCTCTGTAAAATTGGCCACTGCCTTTCTACATCTAAATAATATTTGTTGTCTTTATAGATAAAAATATATATTCTACATATAGAATAGTTTTCTTAGAATTATCATAAGTGGTAGTATTAAATCAGCATCAATGATATATACTAGCTTAATCTCCCACCTGGTCCAACAAGTGAGCAATTTCTAGAGTTCAAGGAGCTTTGCAAATGTTTTTTAGCCAGCTCTCATAACAGCTTTCAAATTGTTTTTATTATAGCCCTTGGAACTTGGGAGAGTAGATAAGAGGTTCTGGAAGTTTATAGCTGTATCTGTGCTGTTCATAATACATACCAAACAAGGACAAGGATCTGGATCCTTGTTTTAGTGACCATTAGTTGTAGCAGTTCTTAAAACTCACCTGGCAGTTTAACATTTCTTACATATAATATATTCATAGGCAACCTTCAAGATTTTAGAACCTGTATATTTTTTTTAATATTTATTTTTATTTATTACATTTATTTATTGTGTGTGTGTGTGTGT
>NW_004524630.1:12159198-12192573 GCF_000260255.1 Octodon degus | reverse complement strand
AAGGCCTCTGCCCTCACACTGTACATGTCACAGGGAGATGGCTGCAAGACTGATGAGAGGAATACTCAGGGATATTTTTTCTTTTATTAATGGGAAATCTATTTCTAGCAGCCAGAATAAAAATGTTAAGTGTGTGGTTGATTCTCCTTTGTGGGATAAGCCCTACTTTCAGAATCTAGTATTGGGTAATATCCATTAGAATGAAAAGTGAATTTGGCCCTAATGGGCCTAGAGCACAAGAGCAAGTCACATCTGCCTGGAGAGGTGTGACACCTCCTCCCCGCACAAGTTCTGGTTTGGTGTGTCCACCCCCCAGCACCTCATGTTTGCCATTCACTTGTGGTCATCTCTCTGTTTTGATTGTCCCCCACCCTGCTGCACAGGGATTTGCCTCCTGCATGCCTGCCCTCACTTTTGGGTCTCTTCAGCATCGTGGCTGCCCATCCTCACTTCCTATGCTTTCATTCTTTTCCACCCGGGTTTCCTGTACCAGAAGGGCATCCCCCTTCCTTTGCACCGTGCGAGCACTAACACTGTGAGCTGACGCACACACTGCAGTTTCATGTCTTGCCCTGGTGGTAAGAAGCATGTGACCTTCCTCACTCTGCAGCCCTCTGCAGCCTCATCTCAAGAGTTAGCTGTCACTGCAGCACAGACATGCTTGTGTGTGCCATTCCTTGGGGGTAAAACAGAAAAATAACGAACATGGAAAGGGCTTTAAGTGGAAGGGCTGCTTTAGCTGTGCTGCTGTGTGCTGCTTTGACCTTGAAACCAAAAAAAATGCATGTACGTATTCACACCCAGCATTACTTGGGTATTGTAAGGCCTTCTGGCTCACAGCTTACTGGACTAGCTCTTACTAATTAGCAAATGTGAGATCTGGTAAGGGGGTTGCTGTTCAAGAATAAAAAATAAGACCATGACTCTTCTTTCCCTCTTCTCTAAAATTGCCTCTTCGAATAACCTTCAGTGTGCCCTCCAGCAGAGCCGAAATCAGGCAGGACACAGATTCCTTCTTCCTTCTTCATCAGACCATAGAAATAGAATACCTCCATCATAACCTCAAAGCATCCTTTCCCCTCTGCACCCCTGCCTCAGCTGAGTTGTCCTGTTGCTTCCACATGGCAGTGCTTGCTGTTCTAGAAGTCAGAAGGGGTGAGAATCCTTCAATCAGCTGAAACCACGGTCATCTTCAGGAAAACTGTCTTCCTGGAGTTGATTCACTTAGCCACTTCTCTTCCTCCTGCCTAATCTTGGTTCTTTACTAATGAGAAATTGAGAGGAATTGAAGGCTTAGCTACTTCCAAGTTCATACTTATAAATTTTTGTTTATGGGTGTAAGAAAAACTTTGAATAGAGCATGCTACTTGTTGTGCTGTTAAAGAATGGCTAAGAATATGGCAGTATTTACATGGTTTGGGAGCTCCATCATCTCCATAGCTAAGCAGCGATCTCTGCATCCCTACCTCAACCTACCCAGTGCACAAGAAAGCCATTCTTCTGCCTTGCATTCTGCAAATTTCCACAGCAGCTAGCCTTTTGGACCATATCATACTCCCTCGTCATCAGCCTGATGCTGGGAAAGCGCACTGGCAGACAGTCCCCAAATCCTAAGGTGCTTTGAAAGAGGCCCCTGCTCTTCATGCCTGCCATCATCCTAAATTGTTCAGCTTTACCTGTAGCTACTAAGAGAAACTTTTTTTGTCATCGTTATTTAAAAAAAAAAAAAAAATCGAATGGCCAAATAAAACCTTGGAGTCTTCCTTTTTTGCATGGCTTCCCAATCCCCCTCCCCCCCATTCTGTGGCTTGTCATTCATCATCTGTGATAAATTCCCTCTTCCTGGAATTATAACCCAAGCTCCTTTTAATGCTGGTATTGTTGCTGTTTATACCTCCAGGGACCAGCAGCACAAACACTGTCGGGGGAACAGTGAACAGCCAAGCTGCCCAAGCTCAGCCTCCTGCCATGACGTCTAGCAGGAAGGGCACATTCACAGATGACCTGCACAAGCTGGTGGACAACTGGGCCCGAGACGCCATGAATCTTTCAGGCAGGAGGGGAAGCAAAGGACACATGAATTACGAAGTAAGTCTTCCCTCTTTGCCATTTTCCTACTGTTACCAGTGTCAGTTTAGCACAGCTGAACTGCAGAGAGTACAAACGACTGAGACTGCTAGGCTGCTGTGCCATTTTATGCCATGACCTCCTTTAGAATATTGATTTTTTAATTTTATTTTTTTGTGGAATTGGGGATTGAACTCAGGCCCTTGCACTTGCCAGGGAAGTGCTTATTCTACTGAGCTATCTCCCTGGCCCAGTGACCTCCTTTAGTAGCTCATGAATTTTAACACTTGGAAAAACAAGTGCAAAAATCACCCAAATGCCCTTTAACTTTTTCTTCCCTGAATCTTTAGCTTCTTATTGGTCAGATAAATTTCTCTTCTCTTTTCCTTCAGTGTCCTGAACTGCATGTACACACAAATGTATATGCCTCCCCCTCCTTCCAGTTAGAGTAAGTTATTTCCACCCCCACACGTTAAGTATAGAGCCAGTAAATATGAAAGCTATTGCTGTGTTTCGCTGTGCCCTGTAAGACTAGCAGTCTCAGTTCTCGAACTGTATTGAGTACTGCCCACTTCACACCCTTGGGTCTTATACCCTCTCCAGACTTTAAGTATAGCTGTTTTATTCTCAGGGTCCTGGCATGGCAAGGAAGTTCTCTGCACCTGGGCAGCTGTGCATCTCCATGACCTCGAACCTGGGCGGCTCTGCCCCCATCTCTGCAGCATCGGCTACCTCTCTAGGTCACTTCACCAAGTCTATGTGCCCCCCACAGCAGTACGGTTTTCCAGCTACCACATTTGGCACTCAGTGGAGCGGGACAGGTGGCCCAGCTCCACAGCCACTTGGTCAGTTCCAGCCTGTGGGAACTGCATCCTTACAGAATTTTAACATCAGCAACTTGCAGAAATCCATCAGCAACCCGCCAGGTTCCAACCTGCGGACCACTTAGACCTAGAGACTGAGCAGATCTGGGAGCCAGAGACAGAATGCTGAGGGCTGGGGGATGGAGAAGTAACCTGTATACTAACTTCTAGTGCTGCATTTAATTGGTTATTTCTTGCCAGAAGGGAATGTATTTAATACCGCCTTGAGCCCTCAGAATAATCTCCATGCCCCTCCACTGCTGGAGTGGACAAGGAGGAGAAAGTAACTTTGCTGTGGAGGGCAGCTTCAGACTATACTTTCCTGTTTTATCTTTCCCCACGCTGAGGCCTAGGGCTGAAAGAAAATCTCATCAGGAAGCTGGAGGAGAGCTCGGTGTAAAACTAAACCTCATCTGTCATATTTGCAAGGTGATGGAGTTCTTAATGGTGGTATATGACCCAAATCCATTACTCCCTCAAAAATTCAACTGTAAAATGAAAAAAATGGGGTTCTCTCCAGCTCTGTCCTCCACCCTCACTTTAACTCGCCTCTCCTTTAGAAACCCAGTGGAAAATACCAGGGGCCTGGGTTGCAGCCCTTTCTTATGATAGGTCATTAGTGCTTTAAGCAGAAGAAGACATTAGCAGCTTTGACTGCAGCATTAGCAATTAGGGGGGAAGGAAAAAAATACGTTCCCTGCGGACATGTAACTTTGCCATCAGTTTTGATGTGGAAACACTGTGATATATGTTGTTGGACAACAGTAGTTTTAAGAGTAAAGTATGAAAGGTTTAAAAAGTTCACACAAAAAAGCTAGCTCTCTCCTTTACTATTGAGACACTTTAACTTTTTCCTTTGTACTTCCATTGTATTAGATAAATAAATGTGAATGTAAAATTATATAATTACTGTACTTGAATACTTCTGTTCTCCCAGTATTGCTTGCTGGATATTTTAGTGCCTTGGACTTATATTGCTTCTGCCATTAGCATTGCTTACCAGATTCCAGATCAGCAAAGGCACATGGAAAGAAATCTTAGGTCCATGTGACCCCACAGTGGATATGCCAAAGGGAAATTGAGAGGGTTTTTTTTTTTTTAAGTCATTCAACAGTTTTGTCTAGAGCAGGTATAAAATGAGTAAGGTGAGAAGTTGAGTTGGCATCCATGGTTGAAAGCAGAAAGTTCTGTTTCAGGACTAGTGAAGTGGGGTGTTACAACAAAATTGGACAATTTAAAAGATGGACCTGTTAGCTGAGTGAACCTAGAAGGTCTAAAGAATGGAGAACAGATTTGTTTTGAAGATACGAATGCCTGGCCAGTGACTGTCGTAAGTCTAATTTGAGCTGGGCCTGAACAGGTGAGATCAAGAAGAAATGAAGCACAAGAAGAGGGTAGAGGCTGACTTTGGAAGTTGGGCAGTGTGATAGCGAAGAGTCACAGATGGAGAAGGTTGCTCTGAGAACCTGTGTGGATTACTTTCCTCTTGCTGCATATGCACCATGCATTTGGCAGCGTGGGGTGCTGGGTTCTGTGCAAAGCGGGCCCTCCTGACTAGTAAGCACTATAGGAAAGGTTTCTTCCTACCCATTTCCTCTGTGATATCCAAGTGGTTGCAGATTCATAATGTATTGTGCCACCTCTATTTCCAGATTTTTAAGTAACATTCTCATTTTCATATGCATCTTCCCCTTAAATAGTAACTGCAACCAACCAGTATTACTTAGTTCTATGCCTAAAGTTACAGGCAGTTCTAAAACTTGCAGAGCTTTCCGGATATGCTGTCCTAATTGGCTATGATTGGGATCTCATTCTTCTCACAAGATACAGCAAGCAGCTACAACTCAAGTCTTGAGTGCTTCTTCTCTTGACTTAGTTGGGAAGCTGATGTATTTCCAGCCTATACCCACCTCAAGGGCACACTGCAGGCATCACCACCCCAGGAAGAGCCGGTGGCTACCTGAATCCTGTTCGTTCCTTTCTGGGCCCTGTTTTCTTTCTTGGCTGGCCTAGGCCCAGTGATAACAAATGAGTGCTGGGGGTTGTTGGGAAATGAAAGCGACAGGGTTTTAAGCCCTGCTTCAAAAGTACTGGCTAATTTATTCTCTGCTTACCATTCTTGTGGCAAGAATAAGAAAGAGTACAGACAGAACCAAGAAGGTGCCAGTAAATGGGAAGAGATCACCTGCAGTGAATGAAACAGTACCTTCTACCAGAGGAATGAGGGAGCCAGATGCGCCACGTTACTGTTTTGTTATTTTGGTTTAGTAATTCTGAGGTCGTCTCATTCATACCCAGAAATAACTGGTTTTGTTTACTGTTGATTTTCCCCCTCCTATGGATGAAACAGCTGAAGCCTAGAGGAACAAACTAGTGCTACTGAACTGTTTAAATTATTTTTGTGTTAATAATACATTTTGAATATCTTTTTCCACATTACAAAGATCTTTTTGAATTATAAATGTTTTCCTTACATTATTTAACAATGTACACTGTTTTAAAAAAATAAACAGTCAAACCTTGGGGGTATCCCAGCAGCCGTTAATTGTACATTTTGCACTAACTCTGGGTGTTGCGCTTCTTGTAAGACTGCGCTTTGTGCTTCAGTTTCTTACCTTTGTAGACTTATTTAATGAAACGTTCAAATAAACCAAACTTGCTTTTGTTGAGCTGTGGGGTTTCATTTCTAGCAAATGCCTTTGTCATGTATTCACTGGCTCTTAAGATGTGCACCATTTGTAATTGGATTCCTAATTCTGCAGGAACCTTTTTTTTTTTTTTTTAACTAATGGTGCTGGGAACCAAACCAGGGCCAGATGAGTGCTGCTCTGCCACACAGCTATACATCCACCTCTTCCCAGGGAACTTGATTTAGCAGCGGTTTTGCCCTAAACTAAGATTTTACTACTAACTAGTCCTGTAGAGAAAAATGGTAAGGAAGCGGTGAGTACACGACCAAAGCCACACACACAGGCTTTTAGAAGACAGGGAAATCGGGGCAAGCTGCTGCTGCTGCTGCTGCTTCATCTCCCCAAGGAGCAGACGGTTGGCTGCTTCTAGAGTTGCCTCAAGTTCACAGCTTCCCACAAGTGTGCCTGAGATGCAGAAAGTTCTGTCACTTCTTCAGCAGTGAGAGACAACACAGCTCAAAATACACCTGCAGGGGCCGGGGAGATGGCTCAGTAGCTTCCCTGGCAAGTGCAAGGGCCGGAGTTCAATCCTTGGTTCCATCCCCCCCCCCAAAAAAAAAAAAATACACCTGAAAGAATTTACAAATCCATCTGGGGATAATTACAAAACACACACTGAAAACTTGGCATATAGTAGAGTAAGTCACAGCTCACATCTGAAATAAAAATGGATACCATTTTTATTTTCCTAAAAGGATGTTTCCTCAAAATGCCTTTTTATCTTAGACCATTTTCTTTGATTTAGAAAAAAATGCTGGTCTGGAAAGAACACAAGGTTTTGATGTCATGAACCCATAAATGAGATATAAAGTACCCCCCATTCATGCTTAGCTTTCCAAAGTTTTTGCGAGAAATAAACGGTTTGTCCTTAAGTTGCATGCCACCTACACCGTGCCACCAGGTCAAGAGCTTGCACTGCGTATGCGATGCCTGCCCCTTACTCAACCTTCAAAAGCCTTTCCAGTTACCAGATCAGCTTGTACACTGCTTGTGTTCACGTGAGCCTTATTTTGCAACTTCACTTCAGCTACGCTTTTTGGGGGGGTTCTAGTTATTAGATGGAGAGGGCTGTACCCTTGATTGTTGTGCAGAGTAGTAAGAAGCACGCTACATACCCTTGTTGTCAGGATAAAACAGTACTTCCATGGACAGCATTAAGACCATGGAGCCCAAATGGAGACTGCTCACCCATTTAACTGGCAACTGCTGCAGCTGGCGCGGAGGACTCGCGACACCTGCTCGACTGGAGGGCAGGTAGCCGCTGGAAGTTATAAAAGTGTCTATCTTTATTGTAATAGCTTAAGAGTAAACAATGAAAAACCTCAGGAGCCAAAGTATTTCCTCTGCTTCTGCCCTTCCTACCACAGTGCATGACAAGCCACAAATGAAGTGCTTGGCTTTCTCTGTAGTAGGTCTGACAGTCCTCGGATGAAGTTCAGAAAGAGTCAAGGTATATCTTCAGAAATAAAATTCATTCCCAAGAGTGATGAGCAATTTCATGACCAACAAGGAAGTTTTCCTAAGTTCATTTTTAAGAGTCCAGTGCTATCCACAGCCTCTGGTTAAGGTGGATCCAGTTTCCTTTTCTTCATGTCCTGGTTCTTCCTATGAGACTCACAGTTTCCTGTGGAAGATAAAATGGCTCGAGTATGGCTGCCGTGGTTTTAAAACAAGGAGTTAAACAGCTAATCCTTTCTACACTGAACGGGTAGATCCTATTTGAGACTGAGAGCCCCAACAATGAACTGTGTTTAGGAGGAGGGCAGCTCCCTGTTAACCTCAGGCCATGTGACACTGCAGTCCTGACAGCAGCTGTGCCTCAGCTTCCTACAACTACATAAGCCTAAAAAGGGCTGACGCTCACCAGCCCCAAGGAAAAGTTCTGGCCCTAACCCACTTACTGCGTTGGGATGATTCTGTCCAAGTTCTTAAAATGACATGTCTTTCTTCCTTTAAAATGTACAGAATTAAAACCCAGAATCCTTTACTTTTTGTTCTTGAAACACACGGCTGCTACCTGACACATGGTGGTTAGCAGTGTAAACTTGGGCTTGCCAGGGTCCAGCTTTTTCTTGTGGCTTCTGGCAGCAGAGGCTGTATGGGATCTGGTGGTTCAGGACTGGGGTGGCGGAGGTCTGGGCTGGTTCTGGTTTAGAAAAGGGCTTCACGATGTCTTCTAAGTCGGGAGTCAGATCCCACATTTCAAGGTTGTCTTCAAGACTCTCTGCAGAGATCACAGAGAAGTGTGCCTTTAACAACAACAGTGTCCCCACAGCACTGGGAAAGTGGACCTAAAGAACTCCATGTCTTAGATTTTGCGATTTCTCTCCCACCTCTTAAAAGGACACTAAGCATTTCACTGAGACAACAGAGGAGCTGAAGATGTGCCATCTACTGGTTAGCCCATCGATCAACTTTAGGGTCTCTTCCCTGTAAAACTTATGGCACTAAAAATTGGATTGAAAAGATTTTTCTCCCCCAGTACCTGGGACTGAACTCAAGGCCTCATATATGCTAGGCAAGCACTCTTAATAATGATTCCCAGCTCTTTTTAATTTTTGAGACAAGGTCTTGTTAAAATGTCTGGGCTGGCTTCAAACTTGAGATCCTCGTGCATCACCCTCCTGGGTGGCTGGCATTATAGGCATGTGCCGAGGCACTCAGCCAAAACTGATTGTTAGTATTTTTAAGATGTATTTTGTGACCCAAAAGTATGCAACATGGTAGCTTACGAGTTACTGGTTTTTGGGTTTTTTAAGTCATTTACCTTTAAGGCTTACTTTCTCCCTGAGCGGTTCTGAGACAGCCCCGATGGGCGTGCTATGTGTCGGAGGAAGGACTGCAGGGACTGCTGTGGTTCACACAGAAGAGAAAAGACAAGCCATCAGTCACCTAAGTGGAACCAATGACACTGGGTCTACTCCGCTCTAGCTGTAAGCGCCTCAGAAGTGCAGAGATGCCGACGATGTCGGGCTCAGCCATAAAGGAACCTGATGCCAGTCCTACCTCCAGACCACAATCTGTTCCTTCTCACCCACATAGGAAAAGCAAAAGCAGCTTCTTTCCCAGCAAGAACAGAAGACAAGCCATCCAGCCCAGTGGCCTCGGCTGTGGCTATGGTTGTCTAGTAAAAGTGGGGTCCCCAGAACCCACCTGCCCCCTCCCTGCGAGCGGTAGAAATGGACAAAAGCTGAACATCTACAATAGCTCATAACTCAGGATAGGATAGGCCCAGGACAGTAAGCTTGTTTCTTTTTTTCAGCTGCAACCTGTCAGTGCTGAGAGGATAACAATGACCCAGACACGGAGCATGTCCTCTCAGCCCCCTGCATCATTTGTATGAAAACAGGCCAAATCTCACTGGTCTGGGATGAGCCTGTTTTTTGTTTTCTCTCTGGGCAACTCATTTCCCCTCCCAGCTCCTGATCCGTCTACTACTCCCCCTGAATTTGTACCCTGAAAAAACCAGAGTTCATAGATAATCTACCAAAAGATCCCATTTTCCTCAAAACCAGTTTGGCCTTATATTCAAAGCATCTCAGAAACAAAGGTTTTCTAATGTAGAGACAACCACAAGATAGGTCAGGGCCTACATGCCTCCCTAAAAACAGATCCTCGTCTTCAGAAACGGAAAGTGTATGGCAGGGCTCCCCGACCACCCTCCTGGACTCATCTATTCCACATGTAACTGGGTGAGGTCGGAGCCAGTCACGCTGTCACTGGCACAGGACTGGGCCACCCTGCTCCCAGAGTTCCCCCTGCAGAGCACACGTCCCGGCCTCTGCTCCCATCCCTCTCACCCTCACTCTGCTTCTCAACTGCAGCTGGAGCAAGTATCTGAACCTGTGGCTGCTTCTCCATCTGTTCCCGGAACTGCTGCTGCAGCTGCTTTTGCCGAAGCTTCCGCTGGTAAGTGGCGTCACTCTCGACAGTGGACGAGGTCAGGCTTCTGCATCCCAAGAGCAAAAAGGTGAGTTCCTGAGTTAACCAGGTTAATGATGACAGATACGGGTCCTGAGGAAGCACACAGACCAACTTGCTGGCGCTGAAGGCAGAAATGGCAGCGACCTAAGCTACATGGAAGGGGCAGGAGAGGGAATGGAGGGATCCTGGGCCCGTACCGAGAGCTGCTGGCCTTATCTCCTTGTAGCACAATGTGGGGGTCACCCGCATGGCTTGGTCTGCAAGGGGAGGTCACCTCCTGTGGTTTTGGGAGTCCCAGAGCTACGTTTAGCCGACAGCTATTATATCTTGCCTGTTCCACAGACGGTTCAAAGTCCTGTCTCTTTGCTGTAGTTAAATCCACTTCAAGAGGCAGCTAAGGAAAGAAAAAAAGAGAAACGTCCTTTCCCCATTCCTTTCTGTCCCCTGCCCTGCAGACTCCTGGAAAAAGGATTGTGACAATCTATCATCATTGCTCCCAGGTCTTAAACCTGAAAACTGGTGCTGGTAATTATCAGAACATGAGATTAAGAGAAACACATTTCTATAATGATAATCTGAAAATGGAAATTATAGTTAGATTGCTTATCTACATGGAAATGAGTAGAAATAAGCTTAGAGAAAAATGAAAAAGACACCATCACTGCTGTCAGGGACATGGCACAGCTGGGAGTCCCAGAGTGCTACGTGGGAATGTGAACTAGTACAATCACACTAGGAAGTACCAGGCTTAAGTCCAACCCATACTAGGGAGCTGGAAGACTACAACGAAGCACATACTAACCTTCTGACCCACCAAGTCCTGTGAAAAATGAGTGGACATGGGATCCAACAGCATGCTAACAGCAGGTTTATTCAAAATAGACAAAAGCTACCCAAAAACCCAAGTATCTCCTAAAGACAGAAGGGGAAAAAGTGGTTATTGCTGGGCTCTTAGAAAGCTGATGCAGGAAGACTACTGGTGAGATCAAGACCAGCCTGGGCTACACAGCGAGTTCAAGGTCGGCCTGAACTGCATAGTGAGATCCTGCCTCAAAAAATCAAAAATAACTAAACAGTTACATTATCTTGTAACAGAAAATTATGTAATAGTGAAAATGTAGCATGCACAATGAATTAGATGCTGAAAGATACAAGTTCAGATTACGTGTGTGTGTGTGTGTGTGTGTGTGTGTGTGTGTGTCCAAATAAATGTACTTTAAAGTGGTTTTCCTTGGTAGCAGAAACAAAAGAAGGAGTAGGCAAGGACTTCAAGGAACACAGCTGGGAGGCTGAGGAGAGGACCACAAGTTTAAATCCAACCCCAAGCAACTTAGCAACTTAAAATAAATAAATAAATAAATAAAGGATGGAGATGTAGCTCATTGTGAAGGCCCTGGGCCCAATCCCTTGTACAGGGGGAAAAAAAGAAACAAAATAAACCTAACCAAGGAAATGAAAGACTTATATATGGAAAACTTAAGAAAACTAAAAGAAATTAAGCACACTAATTAGAAGAAATTCTATGTTCATAAACTGGAAGACATAACGTAATGTTCACACTACTCAAAGTATCTAGAAGGATTTTTTTTTTTTTTTTTTTGCTCAGAATGCCTTCAGAGCAGGTTTGGCTGGCTTGAGTTGTGGGGATCGAACCACAGCAACCTAAGCCTGACTGCTTTGTTGAAGCAGCCACTTAAAGAACTGAGCTAAGGGGCAGGCCCCCCTCAAAGTATTTATAAATTCAATGCAATCTTTGAAAAATACCATCAGCATTTTTGCAGATATACAAAAATTAACCTTGGCTGGGGAGATAGCTCAGAAGACTAAGCGCTTGCCTGGCAAGCGCAGGGTCCTGAGTTCAATCCCCGGTACCACAAAAAAAAAAAAAAAAGAAAAAATTGACCTTAAAATTCATACGGAATCCCAACAAGTCCAAGTAACAAAGAACAAAATTGGAAGACTCACACCTCTAAAGTTCACACACATTACAAAGTTACAGTGATCATGAAGACCGGCACAAAGACCAAAAGACAGGAGACCCCAGGAGCAACCCCTGGGTGCGTGGTCAGATGATCTTCAGCAAGGTGGTTTCTTCAGTGCCTCGTGCCTTACACCATACACAAAAATTAACTAAAAGGAGATTGAAGTACTAAATGTAAGACCACTAGCCATCAAACTCCTAGGAAAAAAAACAGAGAAAAAGCTTCATGACACTGGATTTGACAATCTATTTTTAATGGAAGAAAATTTAATTTTAAAACAGCTCTGATATGCACTAGACACCTTGGATTTTAAATTTCTAATGTTCATTCGGGCTTCGTCACACGGAATGCAGTATCTGCCTGAGAAAGCCGAGCTGAGCCCATGCCACTGCCCGTGTCCTGCGCTACCTCATCACCGGCTATCAGTGGTCTCCGCAGGTGCTGCTGACCGCAACTTTGCCACTTTCCTCCACTCTTCTCCCCTCTCTGCCTTACTCCAAAGAACATCAACGTTTTACTTGGAAAATTCTCCCCTTTCTTTCCTTTTTTTCTTCCTTCTTTTTGCCTTTCTTTCTTTCTGCCTGGCCCTCTCCTCCGTCTCTCTCTCACCCTCCTTCTCCCCCCACCTACAGTCTCCCTGCTCCCCATCCTCCCCTCACTCCTGACACAGGGTCTTGCTCTGTATGCCAGGCTGGTCTTGAATTCATGGCAGTCCTCTTGCCTCAGCCTTCCAAGTATGGGGAATGACTGGTTTTTTAGAACTACATCAAACTGAAAAACTTAAAACAGCCCTCAGAATGCAAGAAAATATTTATAAATCAAATTATCGGATAAGGGGTTAAAAGCTAGAATATTTAAAGTACTGGAAATAAACAACAAACATCAAATAACCCAACTAAAAATGGCAAAGGGTTTGAAAATCTAAATTTCGAACTCATGTACTAATTATCTGGATGTGCAAATCTAAACCATAATGAAGTTATACCCATTAGAATGGTACTTGTTTTTAAAATATTAATAAGTAAGGTGCAGTGGCACATGCCTACAGTCCAGGTACTTACCAGGCTGGGGCAGGGAGATCAAAAGATCAAGGCCAGCCTGGCCACTCAGCAAAACCATCTCAAAAAGGAAAAAAAAAAAGCAGTAGGGATGTAGCTCAGTGGCAGAGTACTACCTAGTGTGCACGAGGCCGTGGGTTCCACTCCCAGCACCACCCACAAATAAAACAAGTTTCATATGCTCCAGCAATCCCACCTCGGAGTTACATCCAAAAGGACTGCACGTTGCGCCTCCTGAGACAATTGCACGCCTGTGTTCACAGCTGCATTTCCACACTGCCGGGGGGAGAAGCAGCCCCAAATGTCCATCAAGAGAATGGTGGGTTTAGGAAACAAGGTATACACATAAAACAATACTCAGCCCTAAAAAAGAAGGAAATTCTCATGGGCACTGCCACATTTGAATCTTGAAGCATTAAGGCGTGACATAAGCCCAGTGCAAAGAGGCAGGTACTCAGTGGCCACATGCACAGACAGAACGGAAACGGGAGCTGCGAAGAGCTGCAGGGAGGGAAGAAGGGGGCAGTTTGTTTTTTTCAAGATGCAAAAGTTCTAGACTGAGTTTTACAACAATGAATCTACTTACTACTCAACCATACACTAAAAATAATGAAAATGATAAATTTTGTGTTTTTTACAATTAAAAAATTGAAGGGCTGATGAGACTAAGTGGACACAGCACTGCTTAGGCAAGCTCAGGGACCAGGGTTCAGCTCCCGGCACCACATGCCACATCAGCCCCCACCCCCAGGTGCCCTGAACTAGTGACCAAGACAGGGCATGGTGGCATACACCTGCAATCCCAGTGTGGGGAAGGCTGAAAACAGGAGGCTAACTACCAGTCAAAGCTGAATAGTCAGTCCCTGTACCAAATACATAAAAAGAAAAAAGATATGTATCAATAATACCCTTTGGAAACACTGATGCCAAAAATTAAGAAGCTAGGCATGCAGGTCAACGGCACAGCGCCTCCCTCACAGGTGTGAGGCCCTGAGTGTGATTCCTGGTACCAACAGAAAAAAAAAAAGAAAGAAAGAAAAAACATTAACAAAAGCAAAATGAATTCAATAATAATTCTAAAAACAAATAGGAATTTCAACAGATACACACATCTCTACTGAAACAAAGAAAAGGAGGGCAATGTGGCCCTAGGTGGGAGCAAGGCAGAGGCCTAGAGGAGGCACTGAGCAAGCAGTGGTGCCCTCCTGGGCAAAAGGGACAGGCCAGGCTCCGGCTCACCGGGCCACATGTGCTATGGGCACCTCGGAGATGGGCACCGAAAGGGGACCTGCACCGCAGGTAGCTGAGCTGGGGGAAGAGCAGCCTGAGCCCGCCTCGGAGATTCCAAGTGTGACGGAGGTGGCACTGGGGCTGCACAGAGGCCCGTGTTCTCAGTCTGAGGATTCGTAGACCATCCCCAGCCTGGCTTCTCCACAGGAGACAAGTAAGACAAACATTCTAGGCTCAATTTCTCCTCTTAAAACTGAATGATGATGCCTGCAGGCACCAACATTCACAATCTGCAATACACAGTCCAGCCCCGTAAGCAGCTGAGTCTTCACATCCCCCTCTATCTTGCCATATAATCTCCCTGCACCCCTTGCGCTCCCTCATTTCTAACATACCTGGCGTGGAAGCTTATTCAGCGACCTCAGGTAGTCTTTGTCCAGAATACAGTTTCCAAGAGCATTCCCAAAACTTCTAAAGGTAAGAGGAACGAAAGCAAAGCAGGGTTAAGAACTGCAGGCTTGGGTATCAGAGAACAGAATTAGAGCTCTGTGTCACCTTTCTCAACGGCAGCAGAGGAAGCAGACACCACTGTGCATCCTCTGGTTCCCGAGCACTGCTGCGTTCCTGCCGGGGCTGCGCTCTGGGAGCACAGTGTGAGCACAACCCGCACAGCCCTCGGGCAGACAGTCCACCACCCAGTTCCTGTGGGAAGGCCCAGTCCTGGGGGCAGTGTAGGACCTCGTGAGAGGCCTGGGGTCACTGGCTGCCTGCCCTGGAAGGACAGGAGACCCAGCCCCCCACCCCTGCTTGCACCACACGCACGCCCCACATGGGATCCTCAAAGGTCCTGGCCTAAAACCTCCAAATTGTTTCCTTTTTCCCCAGCGTTTGTGCTGAGGACTTCTGTTTTCAGGAACAAATGTTTTCTCTCTCTGGGCTGCTTTATCCCAGGTATCTGTTACAGTGAGAAAAGGCGGGCCACTGCAAGGCACTGGGGAAAGGTCGCCAGGACACATCTCTGAGGAAGTAGCACAGCAGAGAGAACACATTAAGTCCCCAGCTAACGAAGGAGGTCCATGCCAGGAGAACTGTTCCCAAGTCGGATTCATTTGTATCCCACAAAGTGACTATCACCCAGTATACCCAGGAACGTTCAGAACTCAGACGCATGAAGTCAGGGACGTGCTGTACAGTGTGCTACCATTTGTTCCTGAAAACAGAAGTCCTCAGCACAAACGCTGGGGAAAAAGGAAACAGGACAGACAGGGTCACAGGAAGGGTGAGTTTACCCCTCCGTTTAATTTGGATCTCCAACCCACACGATAGCCACCTCTTGCAAACACTGCCATGAACTGGGAGCTGGACAGAGGCCGGCGCCCCCACCTTACCTGAGAGCCCGCTTCAGGCCATCCGTCACCGCCTCCTTCCGGGCCTTTTCCAGGGACAGGGCCTTTGACTTGAGGCCCTCGCTAACACCATAGCCTACGTCCTCATGATAGGCGCCGTCCTGGGTGGGGAAGGAGTGTACATGAGAAGCTGCAGGCCTGGCCTGGCTGCTGCTCTCTCCTCAAGCAGCTGTGCTCACCACAGCACACAAGCTCAGAGCCGTGCTGAGGGGGCCACGGACAGAGGATGCGCGTGAGCCATCCACGTCCAGGGCTGTGTTCAGGACCGATCTGCTTGGACTGTGCCTGTGCTCAAAACGTCAGACTGGTCCCCTTCCCAGCCCCACACAGGACAGGCACATTCTAACCCAGCCTACGTCTTTCTGTGGTGTTACTCAACAGGATGGAAACCACTAGACTACCAAGCAAAGGGCAACTTCAAATCCGCATCTGAGGCCTCTCACTGGGTGGCAAAGCCTTTCATTTTGTAATAAGCAATGCAGTACCCACTTCTTGGCTTCAACTGTAACAGAAGCCCATTCATAGCTACGTATGTGATCTAGGTTTCCCGAACTATTTATAAAATTAAGACATCAAATAAAATGAATGAATGCTCATTTAAGATATTCAACTGATATATGCATATGTATTTTTGGTCTTTTTTGAGACAGGGCCTCACTACGCAGCTCAGACTAGCCTTGACCTCACTTTGTGGCCCAGACTGGTCTCAAACTCATAATGGTCCTCCTGCCTCAGCCTTCTGAGTGCCAGGATTGTATACAGGCATGCACCACCATGCCCAGCTGAATACTGAAAAAGAAAAAAAAACAGCAACATCCATCTCATGAAAATGTGCATTTCTGGGGCCTGGTGAGATAGCTCAGTGGTCTAAGAACCTGCCTGGTAAGCTCAAGGACCCAGGTTCGATCCCTGGTACCATGTACTGTGCAGCCCCAAAACTAGACATGGTGGTACACGCCTGTAATCCCAGCACTGGGGAGGCTGAAACAGGAGAACCACTATGATTCTGAGCTGCATAGCGAGACCTTGTATCAAATAAATAATTTTTTTTTTAAAAAAAAGGGGGTGGGCAGGGAGATAGCTCAGTGGAATAAGCACTTCCCTGGCAAGCGCAAGGCCCTGAGTTCAATCCCCGGTTCCGCAAAAAAAAAGAAAAAGTGGTCAGAGATCTGAAAGACAACAATTTTGGGGGCCTGCCCATTAGCTCAGTTGTTTAAGTGCCTGCTTAAACAAAGCAGTCAGGCTCAAGATGCTCTGGTTCGAACCCAGAGTCTTACAGGAAACCAGAGATACCCTCAAGGCAACTTCAGACCGCCAAAAAAAAAAATCCTTCACCGGGACCAGGGAGATGGTTCAGTACAATAAGTACTTCCCTGGCAAGCACAAGGGCCTGAGTTCAACCCCTGGTTCCGCAAAAACAAAAAAAGAAAAGAAAATGTGCATTTCCCATATATTTTACTTGTATTAAAATTTTGATGTATGGGGCCAGCATATAGCTCAACAGGCACAGCACCTGCCTGGCAAGTACCAGGTCCTGAGTTTGATTCTTTTTTTTTTTAAACATTTATTTATTCAGTGTGTGTGTGTGTGTGTGTGTGTGTGTGTGTGTGTGTGGCCAGCTCAGCCCACCTGGGGGCGGGGCTGGCTGGCATGTGGTGCTGGGGGATCGAACCGCAGTCCCTGTGCTTTGCCAAGCTTGTTCCAAGTAGGTGCTTTAGACCACTGAGCCATCTCACCAGCCCCCTGAGTTTGATTCTTGATAACAAAAACAATTTTTTTTTATGTATTTATGTTGTCTCCTTAACATAAACACAATTATCTGATAGTTGTGTTTACAATAACTATCATCACACAACCCAGAAGATACTTAAAAGTCTTAGCCAGGCGTTAGGGAGATAGCTCGGGGTCTAAGCACCTGCCTGGCAAGCATAAGGACCAACGTTCAATCCCCAGTACTGATATCACATGCTGTGCCAGCCCCACATCCTGCTGGCCACAGAAACTGGGCATGGTAGCACATGCCTATAATCTCAGCACCTGGGAATCTGAGACAGGAGAATCACTATGAGTCCCAGCTGCATAGCGAGACCCTGTACCAAATAATAAATAAACTAAAATTAAATTTAAAAATACTAGCCAGGCAAGGTGGCACACACCTGTAATCCCAGCACTCTCAGGAGGCCAAGGCAGGAAGATCACTATGAGTTTGAGGCCAGCCTAGGCTACATAGTGAATTTAATGCCAACCTGGACTGCATAGCAAGACCCTGTCTCAAAAAGATAAAAACAAACAAAAGATAGATATAGATATAAACATAGATATAGATAGATAGATCTATATGTAGTCTTAAATTCACTGGAAGGGCTGAGGATATAGCTCAGTGGTAAAGCACTTGTCCAACATGCAGGAAGCTCTGGGTTTCATCCCTAATATGAGGTGAAGGAAAAACAGTATCTGGAAAGGTTTTCTCCAAAACACATTTTGTTTTGGTGGGTACTGGGGATTGAATCCAGGAAGTATCAAGCTATATCCCAACACCCACTTTCCTGGAGGGGTCTAGTTTTTTTGAGACAGGGTCTCAGACTGGCCTCAAACTCATATATGTCCTAGTCTAGCCTCAACTCTCCACCCTCTGGCCTTAGCCTCCTGAGGGCCGGGATCACACACATGCCACCACCTCTGGCCCAGCCCCTTTGCAGATTTTTGTTTTGCTAAGTTGCCCAGGCTGACCTCCAATTGGAAGGATAAAGTAGGATCACAAATTGGAGACCAGCCTGGGCTACACAAGTTCCACGGCAGCATGGCCCACACAGCAGGAGCTCATCTCAAAACATGAGCAAAAGACGTAAACTGGGTGCATGGCATACATCTTTAATCCCAGTTACTCGGTGCTGAGGCCAGAGGTTTGTGCAGTTAGGGCCAAGTTGAACATCTTAGCGACTTACTCATTTTTTTAAAAAGTAATGGCTTTATTTCAAAACATCCCATTTTACTATATTAGAAAATATACCCTTTGCCACTGTCTACATAGGTAATTAAGTGTCAAAAACATGAATAAGGCAGAATTTTTCAAAATTCCTTTGAGGGTCACATGAATGCCAGCCTCTGGGGCAGCCTGGCTGAGACTCTGCCCTCCAGCCAGTACCCCCCTGCTGGGCCCCTCCCATCCCCCTGCTTCCTGTCACCACCCAGCCTCCCAGGTGGCCATCCACTCATCACCCTCACCTTCAACTGCACCCTCACAAATGCACAGACTCCCACGTAGAACTTGCCATTGTTGAGGTCAACGAAGTCTAGAAGTGGAAAGAGAGCCAGCTGCAGGCAGTGGCCCCATGCCTCCCACGGCAGCCACTCCTCCTAGCGCAGTCCACAGCCACACGGGTGTGAGCAGGGCTGATGCTGAAGCGGGGAGCGGCTCGACGCAGCCACACACTCACCCACATTCTGCTGAGTGACAGAGTGAGCCCAGCCGTTGTACCCAAACATCTCATTGGCCAGACTGATCACCTTGTGACCCTCAATGTAACACACCTAGGGAAAAAAAAATCAAATAAAGCTATGTTAAAATTCCTTGGCTTTTTTTTTTTTTTTTTTTTTTACAGAACTGGGGATTGAACTCAGGCCCTTGGGCCAGGGAGATAGCTCAGTAGAATAAGTGCTTGCCTGGCAAGCGCGAGGTCTTGAGTTCAATCCCCGGTACCGCCAAAAAAAAATGAACTCAGGCCCTTGCGCTTGCTAGGGAAGCTCTTATTCCACTGAGCCATCTCCCAATATAAGTAAAATTTACTTCATTTATTCCAATGTGTTTTGACAGAACTATTTGATTCCACGGAAATTCTCAATAAATGTATTTCAAAGATCTTCTAGATGCAGCTAGCTAGAATAATGGCCTCTCTGAGGGGAAGGAGGAGCCTCAAAGGAGAAAGGCATCTATTCACCTAGTAGTTTCCAAAATGAAGCATTTCTTAAGTCTTTCTCATCGGTGCTTTCCTCAGAGACTGCTGCGGCACTAGGGCTCTAGCTCGGGCATACAGCGCCGCTTATTAACGTGAGGAGGCCATGGGTTCCAGTGTCAGCCCCAAAAAGAAAGAAGGAAAAAGAGGAAGACAAGAAAGAAAAGGAGGCTTCAAAAGCAAGATGGCGACGCAGGCTAAGTGTGCTCCGCGGGGCCCAGGGATCCCGAGGCCAGTTTCTTCGAACTCCAGTGGTAAAACCTGCTCATGTCTCAGCATTTCTCCAAGACCGACTATCTCCAGGATGGTGCGGAGCCCAGCACATTCACCTGCCGCCAAGCTGCCATGCTGGTTCCAAGGCTGCGTCTGCCCACTGGACTAGTGCAAGAGCAGTCAGTGTTGTGCTCCTGGGCCTGCTTCCTGCTGCGTATTTGAATCTTTGCTCTGCAATGGACTCCTCCCTGGCCGCAGCCCTCACTCTCCACAGTCACTGGGGCCTTGGACAAGTTGTGACAGACTATGTTCATGGAGCTGTGCCCCAGAAAGCTGCCAAGGCAGGCCTTTTGGCACTCTCAGCTTTAACTTTTGCTGGGCTTTGTTACTTCAACTACCATGACGTGGGCATTTGCAAAGCTGTTGCCATGCTGTGAGCTCTCATCTTCTGGACTTACTACTTTAAGGACTGACTGTGTGCCTCTTTGCTTCTGCTCTGTCATGCTATTCAGCTCACAGTAAGCAAAAAGCAACGGCCAAGTTCATCAGGCCTTCTGAGATGGTCATCTGTAGCATTTAAGGTTGAGGAAAACATTTGAGAGGAATTGTATCCAAGAAATAGTGAGACTGAGTTCTGTGTTTTAGTGAGTTAATGGGTCTGCCTCCCAACTCACAAGACTCAGTATAATTAAACATTCCATATGAGCTTTTGCCTTTTAATTTATCTTTTAAAGAGAATTCAGCTTTATTACTATCAATTCATGGCCATACTTTTATATTTTTCCTGGGAATAATACATGACTGTACTTTCACATTTTTCCTGGGAATAACAGACAAAAGGAAATTCATGAGTAACTACTTTTCAGAAAATCAGATAGTGTTTAATCTTTGGAAATGTCCCTGCCTGTTTGGTTGGTACCAGATAATGATAATTATTCTGTATCCTAGAGAGACTTTGAAATTAGGAAATGCTGATATTTCATAATACAGATTTCTGAGTCCCAGGAAGAAAAGCTTGGAGAGTTTCTGAATTTAGGGAAGAGATCTTGCAAATTCATTCTCAAATGTGTTTTGTTTGCTCTAGAATGATTGGTCCACAAATGTAAAATTGTAAGTAATAAATTACTTTCCCTTTGTGGGAATTGTTAATGAAAAAGTATATTCTGTAAAAAGAAACATTTTTTAAAAAAATAAAAGGTTGTATAATAATAATAAAAAAAAAAAGAATGAAAAGGAAAAGGTAAAGGAGAAGATAGTTGTTAAAATTAGGAGCAGGGGCTGGTGAGATGGCTCAGTGGTCTGGGGCACCTACTTAGAACAAGCTTAGCAAAGCAGAGGGACCGCGGTTCAATCCCCCAGCACCACATGCCAGCCAGCCCACCCCCTGGTGGGCTGAGCTGGCCACACACACACATAAATAAATAAATTTAAAAAAAATTAGGAGCAAAGGCCAAAGGGTTTCTTTTCAAAAGGTGACAAAAGAATCCTGGCATGGGAGTTATGCAAGCCTCAAGACAAGGCTAGGGCCACTTCTGATGACAAGCCTAGAGCCCACTCCCACAGGCACAAGGAAACATCCAGTCACCGGGGGGTTTGCAGGGTGGGCAGTGACAGCAACCGGCAGTCTGCTGCCCAGGCCCCAGGTGCCACGCTGGAGACTCCTACCTTCTGGCCACCGCCGGCCATGCGGCTGCTGATGTACTCCGGGCCCAGCCTCTGCCGCAGGGCGCTCTGGATGGCCTGGTACTCTTCTGCACTGTACTGGCACTGGAATCAGAAGGGAACACCAAGCTGACGTTTCTGCCACTGCCTATATCAGCACCCCTTTCTACTCCCAAAAAGTATTTGGTACACAATGCCCATACGTACCAAAGTACTGCATGGGAGCTGGGCGTGGGGTCACAGCTCATGGGGAACTTGCCTACCGTGTGCAGGGCCAAAGAAATGAACTACAGTCCACCTTACTAGGCCTTCGATGTAGCAACTGAAAATGTGTTTAAAAAGTAGTGAGATCCCAGAGTTTGCTTCCCCAGGTTAGGCCTATCCCCGGGAGAAACTGAGGGCACCCATTCCACCAGCCAGCCGAGCTACGACACCATGTGCATGTGGATTCTGCAAAACTCCACTGTGTACAGCGACAGCTTCAGTGTGGGAAGGCAAGTGGCATCTTAGTGGTGCCAGGAAACTAATTTTACCTTCACAGTCACTGAAAAGATCTTGCAAGCCCCAGGGGTCCTAGAACCACACCTGCCAGCCACTCAATTAGTAGCTGCTGCCGTCCCACATCAACATGCAGAACCCATCCTCAAAGAACGCGACCCCAGAGACAGAACTGCACGGCACTGACAGGTATGATGGCGAAACTGGAAGGCTTTTCACGTAGTCTTGTTTTGAATTTTGTTATCATGTCAATGACAAAATTTTGTCATATGAGTAAATTTAGATCTAAAAGTAACTCCCTAAAAGATGCAAATAATGCATCTGAAGGAAAAACACAATAACCGGCTTCCAAGAGTGTGGCGCTGCCTGCAGCTCATTCACTACAACTTCATTCTTTTGGATGAAGAACCCCACGGTTACCTGCCCGAAGCACAGCACAGACTTGCCTCCAGCAGGGCTGTGGCTGTCGCCTCCTCCAGGAACTGCTTCTTCAGTCCTAGACATGGTGGCTCTGGTTGGCTTCTATATAAGCAAAAGATTAAAAAGAAGACCTCAAAGAATGCTAAAGGTAAAAGACAAGAGCCTCGAGAGTCAGATGAAACCCCCACGTGTGACAGCCTGCCAGGTACTTTCTGTACTTCAACGCCAGGGCTGAGTTACAGTCTGTCAAGCCACTGAAAAGCCTACAGGGACTTCTCCAGCTTCCTGGAGATACGTGCCCCTATAACAGGGCTTATTAAAGTGACTTTTACAGTGAGAACGCATTACATTTATAATTTTAAATTACATTTATATATTTGTGGAGGTGTTGGCCAGAGATATGTATAAGGTAAACATGTAGAGATAAGGGACTTTGGGGGCCACATGCCCAAAACCTCCCAGAATGCAGGGCTATAGATTAAATGATAGCTTACAGCTGAGCGTGGTGTCCCATGACTATAATCCCAGCACTCAGGAGGCTGAGGCGGGAGGCTTGCTGTGAGTTCAAAGCCAGCATGGACCACATACTGAGTTCAAAACCAGCCTGAAACACATAGTGAGACCATCTCAAAAAAAACCAGTAAATAATAAATAAATAAATAAATAAATAAATAAATGATAACCTACAGGGCCCCAAGTCACAGTGGAAAAAAACACATTTCCTTCCCCAGTGTGCCATGCCAACCCCACCCCAGGGCATGCTGAGACAGCAATTGAGACACTGGGCCTAGTGGCGTGCCCCTGTAATCCCAGTACCTGGGAGGCTGAAAACTGGAGAATCACTACAAGTCTGAGCTATGTAGCAAGACCCCGTACACCCTGTAGACCCTGTCCTAAATTCATAAAAATTTAAAAAAAAAAATTTTTTTTTTTTTTAATTTTCTTTAGGAATGAATGCCCTGGCCCGTCCTCCCCATACTCCAACTTACTGGGCGAGGCCCACTGTCAGTCACATAACAGACCACCCTGACACTGCCCTGTCCTCCCATCCTTCCTGGGCCCCTCCATGAATTCCTGCACTGACATCCTTCCTTAGAACTTTATACCTGCTTCCTGGTTCTAGAAATACAAACCCACAGACGCTTCAGTTCAGGGCAGTCCTTATAAGACTCTCACGCTGAGGGTCTCGATTAAGGCCAGCCCCTCTGGCCCTTCTAGGGGTTTGCACTGGACGCTGATTCTATACACTCTTACATCTTCTGCGCCATGCCACGGTTGTAAACGGCAACATAAATTTACAACACTAAAATTACACAAATGCTCTCTAAAGAACAGCGAACATGTTCCTAACAGAGTAACTACGGCAGGTGACGCGTGTGGTAAGCAGCTTGACTGTGGTGACCATTTCACGAGGAACACACATCGGATCATCACACCGCACACCAAAATACACATCATTTTTATCAATCATACATCAACAGTATGAATGAGTAATGAGTTATATTTAAAAACCTACCTATTCTGAGTAACATGACTCTGGTCTATGTAGGTCAAAACTGAAATATAAGCCACGATAACCTAACCATTTTCTAGGAGCAAACAAGGCAGCTGGAGGGAGAAGACAAATTGAAAGGAAGCAACTAAAGCGCAAAGCAAGACGACACAGGAGGCCCCAGACGTCTGGGAAGGACAGAGTGGAAACACTGGGCCTGCTGGGACTCTGGGCAAGCAGCAGCAGCAGCACCTGAAAACCAACTAGCAATGCACATTCCCAGGCCCACCCATACCTGCAGAATATGAGTAGGACCAGTAACCCGCACTTCAAGGACCTACTGGGTGATCCGCTACACGCAGGGGATTTTACTTTCCAAAGTAAAATTTCTGATACCACTTGTGTTCAAAGATACATGTGTATTCTTTTAATTAAAAATATAAACATCTATTGTATAAAATGAAGGCCACCAAGCCAGGGATGATGGTGCACACGTATAATCCCAGCTACAGGCATGTAAAGGGTGGAGAGAGGCTGAGTAGGAGGGTTACGAGTTCAAGACCAATCTGGACAATTTAACAAGACCTGCTATCAAACTAAAACAAACAGGGGCATGGCGACAGCAGTCAGTCACTGAGAACCCTGGGTTTTATCCTCAGTAGTGCTAAAGAAATAAAATTAAATAAAAGCCAGCTGATTTTTTTCTGTAAAGGACCAGCTAACAAATATTTTAGTTCTTGGTCACAGCTACTCAGTGCCAGCATTTTAGCATGAAAGTAGACAGAGAAAGTATGTAAATGAAGGACCTCTGCTGCATACCAATCTTTATGAAAACAGGGCAAATCTGCCCGCGGGCCACCCGTTATAAAGTGTGTTTTAAACTCCAAAGTCAGGTACAGTCCCATACCCAGCTCCAGCAAGTATTACTTAAACTGGACAATGATTAACCACTCTGTGCCCCAATTTCCTCATATGTAAAAGGAAATATTAGGGAGAACCTCTAAAATTTATTCATTACAACGACATGGCATTAGCTTCCAGTAAGAATCATCAATGGATACTAAAAGGCTGTTGGGAACAGGTTAGTCAAAGTCTCTAGTGAACGCCCAACAAGTTATTTGTTAAAGGAACCACTTTATGTATGTATTTAACGTCTTTATTGTTATGTGTATCTTGTCATTATAAGCGGAAAGGCAGTGGGCCAGGGCCGTGGCTCGTGCCCACCAGGGTGAGGCCCTACCGCAGACAGAAAACAAAGGAAAAGGAGAATGACTTGGCTCAAGGGAGAGTGGGTCTCGGCCACACAAGTCTGCTGCAGCCGGTGGCCTCCTCCCTCTTGCAGCGACACCAGCTGGCACAGTGGCCTCCACGATCAGCCCCACAGGGCTGGAAGAGCAGGAGTCTTGTGAGGCCCCCACCACCCAGGCCCCGCAGCGGTGGGGTCACTGCTGGTCACGACACCCTTGAAAGGCCCGTCACGCACACAGCCCCGCGTGGAGGGAAGGCTCCGCTGCGAATCCTGCTCCTCGCCCCCGGGAGCCCAGAGTGCCAGTGTCATCACTTGGGCAGTGGCCATGTTGTGACAGCCACACGGCACGGCCTGCGTGCTAAAGACTTATCTTGTGAACTCTCTTGGAAAGCTGATAAAAATGTTTTCTTCAAAAATCTATTTTTACCACAAATAAAAATGTGTTTTCACCACATGATCAGCACGTTATTTGTACACTGCCATCTGGTCAGCGCATGGCGTCTGCATCAAACTGCCCACACCCTAAAAGACGAAGCCTCCAGCTGCTCGTGGCTCGGGCTTTGCCCACACACTGTCTCTGCAACTGTCTGCCCGTCACTGTGCCCCGCAGGGCTCCCAGCCCCAGATCGCTGGAGCGCCAGCACTGCCCACTGGGCGCCCCCTCCTCTGCTCTCCTGGGGTGTGAGCCCGGCAGGAGCAAGACCCTGCCCTGGCGGCCCCCTCCTCAAGCTCTTGCTGAGTGAGCGCCCCATCTTGCTGTGAGGGTGGTAATGCTCAATAAACCGCTGCAGGCGGGAGACTGCTGGCTCTCGGGGTCTTGGTTTGGCAGCTGCACCAACTCCCTGTGGCTGGGTGTCCCAGGGCGGCCCAACTCAGTGCATTTTGGCCCCAAGTATGGCCTCTCCGCCTGTTCATGATGAAAAAGATACAGAACACCACCAACTCAATAAGAAAAATGACAATCCAACTTAAAGTAAGCATAAGGCTTGATCAGATACTCACAAAGGAAAGCTCAGGACTATCAAGACACACAGAGAGGGCTGGAGAGATGGCTCAGTGGTCTAAAGCACCTACTTAGAACAAGCTTGGCAAGGCATCAGGGACCGCGGTTCAATCCCCCAGCACCACATGCCAGCCAGCCCCGCCCCCTGGTGGTCTGAGCTGGCCACACACACACACACACACACCTCTCTCTCTCTCTCTCTCTCTCTCTCTCTCTCTCTCAAATAAATAAAAATAAAAAAAATTAAAAAAAAAAAAAAAGACACACAGAGAAAAAAGAAAGCTCAGTATCACTAGTAATTGTGAACTAAAAACCATAAGGCTTTACCACTCTACATCTATCAGAATGACTAAAACTAGAGACATCCCCCAAACTGACAAGGACAGAAGCAAGTGGTACTCTTACCACTCTGGATTTTTCTGGCTGGTTCAGGCTGCCTTAAGGGCACGTGTGGTGTGGCATGTGGAGCTGGGATCGAACCGTGGTCCCGCAAGCCCGACCGGGTGTGCCCAAGCAGGCGCTTAAACAACTGAGCTAACCGGCAAGCATCTCTTACTGCTCTGGGCAGGACACAGGCTGCTAACGCCACTCAGCACGCAGGGCGACACCGGACTGCGCCGGCTGGAGGCTAACACAGCGTGGATTCGTCCCAGGACCTAACTCGGCTGCTTCCTCGTGGATCTGGGACACCAGCGTTTTGGCAGACAGGATCTGTGTGTTTACCTGCTCATCTGCTTAGAACTGTCTGTGATGAGAAGTTTCACACTTTGATATATTCCAATTAATCTTTTATTTTTCCTGTTTAGTTTGTCCTTAGAATCCTAAGATACCTTTGCGTACCACCAGGCCCCTATGACAAAAAATGAAGATGTTCTTCTGTACATACATTTATCATATGATGCAAGAATTGTGGTATTTTCCTCAGAGAACTAAAAAGTGACCACTTCTGAGGATGCTGGATAAACAGCCTGAACTGGGGTGGTGAGTCTGAGCAAGACTCAATTCAAGATACTAAGAGGTTAAACAAGATCAGCAAGAATGTCTTCTTTGTGCCCGTTTCTCTGCCACCTAAAAGCACTTCTAATTATTGTGGAGGGTGGTGAGAGGAGGAAGGATGGAGTACACGGAATGAGACACATTATGTGAGGAAATCTTCCTGCTATATCACCTCTTTTCATCTTAGTTTCAGTTGTTTTGTTTTTTGGTGGAACCGGGGATTGAACTCAGGCCCCTGCGCTTGCCAGGAAAGCATTTATTGTATTGAGCCATCTTCCCAGCCCCTAGTTTCAGTTTTGAAACCGAAATTTACAGCAATCCTCCTGCCTTAGCCTCTCAAGTGCTAAGATGATAAGCATGTATCTGATGCCGTCTCTTCGCCTCTTTATTAAAAGCAAAACAAGGCATAATCACAAAGGGTAATATAAGCCACCCCCCCAAAAAAGCTTGAAACTTTATTTTGTAAACCACAAGAGAACAATGAAAAAAAATTTTTTAATACTGAAATCAAAACCAGGAGAACTCCATCACTGAGCTACACCCACACCCGTTTTTATCTGGGGTCGGGGATTTGCTAAATTGCCCAGGCTGGCCTTGAACTTGTGATCCTCATGCCTCAGGCCCCCAAGTGGCTGTGTTGCAGGCAGCCTGAGTTAGATAGAAATATTATAGGCAGTGGCTGGGGAGATGGCTCAGTGGAATAAGCGCTTCCCTGGCAAGCGCAAGGGCCTGAGATCAATCCCTGGTTCCGCAAAAAAAAAAAAAAAAAAAAGAAAGAAAAAAAAAAAAAAAATATTATTGGCAGTCAGACAGGGTCAGGCCCTCGAAGGGGATGACAAAGACCAGACACCTTACTGGGGGAGATGCTCCTGCTGTGAGCCAGACCTAAAGACCAAACAAATGCTAACCTCCCTAAAGGTTGGCATCCAGGATTGCTCATTACTCAGAAAGAATCACTGTCTGAAGGCCACCAGATAAGGTCCTGTTTTACATTCATGCCTGCTTGCTACATGACTCGCTACCCCATTTGGCCCTGGGCCTAATCAATTTTACCTGAGCAATGGTGCTCGCAATCCCATTGGCTGACCACGGTTTTGTCTCACCCCACACCCACCTAAGCGATACCCCTTCTTCTCTACCTTAGCCCCGCATGGTTTTGCCCTATAAAATTAACCTAAAAGAGACAGCTTCCTGGACAACCCGCTTGGGCCCCCCTTCTGTCCCTCTCCAACAGAAGCTTTTCTTTCCAATAAAGTTTCCCCCTCAACCTCCGTTTGTTCCTAAAATTCATTCTTTGGTTTTAGAGAACACGAACTCATCCAGGCCAGGTTGGGAGTTTCACGTCCCTGTATCAGCTGGATTACAGGTGTGACTTACTGTACCCATAATGGCAAGCTTTCAACTGAGAATGTTAAGATTACAGTCCTGCCTCCGAACGTTCTTTGTTGACAGTGAATAACAAAGGGAGACATCAGCTAGGAGCCTACTGCAGTCGCCCAGAGGAAACAACAAAAGCTCAACTATACCAAAGGGATGGTGAGACGGCACAGACTCCGGACAGGGCTCACAGGAGGTGGAACTGACAAGACCCAGAAGCAGGAGGGATTCTCACCATGAAGACCAAGAGCAGCGTGATGGGCAGGACTGGGCATCAAGGTTCTTTCATTCATTTTCATTTATGTACATACCATCATAGTATTTCTTAAAAAATAAAATCAGCAACACCCATGCATGGTGGCACACACCTGTAACCCCAGCTACTCAGGACAACGTAACAGGAGACTCACAAGTCACAGCCAGCCAGGGCAACTTAGAGAGAACCTGTTTCAAAATAATAAAAAGTAAAAGGCTAGGGTGTTGTTCAGTGCTATAGTGCTTAGTTAGCGTGCATGGGGTCCTCAACACAAGCCCCACTGCTGGGAAAAAATGAGCAACAGGGTAGAAAATATTTTTAAATTAAAAGCAAAAAATCAATCTCCAAATGTCATCTTTTGTTTAAATCCTTCTGTACCTTGCCATGCTCTAAATCGGCAGTAGCAAACCTACGGCACGTGCACCTCAGTGGGCTGTTGCACAGGGTTCACTCTCCCTGCTCTAAATGTCCCCTGCGAATCTGAAACACACTTCAAGGCACGCATGACACTGCAGTCACGCCTCCGCTGCACTGCGCCCTCCACCGCCTCCAAGGAAGGGCAGACCCTCCTGTGCACAAGGCACAGGAGCACAGCACCCGGAAGAGCATTTCGGGCTGCTCTGAACTGCTCCCTAAACCTGTCATTATGAAATTAAAGAAAGAACGCCTGGAATGAAAAAACTTTAAGAGTTGTATACACTGAAAACTATTTTTTTTTTAAACACTTTTTCTTTTTTAATTTTATTTATTTGTGTGTGTGTGTGTGTGTGTGTGTGTGTGGCCAGCTCAGCCCACCAGGGGGCGGGCTGGCTGGCATGTGGTGCTGGGGGATTGAACCGTGGTCCCTGTGCTTTGCTGAGCTTGTTCTAAGTAGGTGCTTTAGACCACTGAGCCATCTCACCAGCCCCCACTGAAAACTATTCACACTAGGCCTGCCCTTGAATAATTACTGGTCCTAACGTCGACTCTCAGTCCTTATGTCCTTGGTGCCCCTGTGAGCACAGCGCATCAGTGCCTAGGAAAGCACTCCTCATGGAAACACAAGCTTGCTCAACAGTCAGGAGGCTCTATGTGCGGCTCGGTGAGCTCATGACCGGCAGCACTCTAACTTGTGCCGAACAACGCTCAGGAAAAGAACCTCAGCTCTTCCTGCAGGGAGACAATACTTCAGCACTAGGATAGAACATTTTAAATGGTGACACCAACAAAAAGCACAAAACTGCGGCGCCACACCAAGTACATACTCCACTCAGGCAAGGCTTGAGTGGAGGGCAGGCAAGCCATCCCATGTTCAGCAGCAGTCGGGAGCACGTGCACTGGGTAACTCAAATACAACGCGGCACACAGGAACCCTAGAAAGGGCCAGGAGTATCCATGGGGGAGGGAAGGCTTATAAATAAATGTCAGTGAATATCGGAATTTGCGAATGCAGAATCTGAGTAAGGAGGGCGGACTGTAACTATTTTTAGGTAAAACCTCTCTCCCACAGCTAAGTTCTATCCACTCATCTCTGACCACACCCAGTTTCTAGAACAGGGTAAACGGTCCCTGCACACACACAGTTAGATGCCAAAAAACAGGCTGCTAAAGCCACTAAGCTGCTGACACACGCTGCCCTTCATGAAAGAAGACAAGGGGACTCGTCTGCTGGCCTCTCCCTCCCTGAGATCTGCTCACAAACACATCTCTGCTTTGAATCGCAAGACCGGTGCTGAGCTGAGAATAGAAAGCTTTAAAAGATAAACACCCTAAAAAGATACAGACCTGTGGCCACTGAAACGCTTGACTCAATCCGAGTTAAATGAAGGTTTCTTAAGAATTTACTTCTAAAATGGTTTTGCTTCTGACTGCAAGTTGTGGGCGACAAGACTTTAATAAAAGTTCTACAAAGTCATCAATGTGCATCAGCTAAGAGAATCAAAGGGTGGTAGATATCCATGCAGGATATCCATGTCTATTTAGTCTTTAAAAAAAAAAAAAAAAAGAATGAAACCCTGATACATATTTCAGTGCAGGAGAACTTTGGAAACACTATTCTACTAAAGTAAGCGAAACAGACTAATACAATTCCACTTCTATCAAACATGGAGAATCGCTAAATTCATAGCCAAGAAGTAGCAGGGTGCTGCTGGGGGCAGGGGGTGTGAGTGGTGTCTGTGAGCGGGCTCCAGGGTTTCTTCTTGGGGTGGTGGCAATGGTGACGGCTGTACGACCTTGTGAATGCACTAACGCACTAAACAAAGTGGACACTTTTAGAGACTGAATTAAATTGACACATTTTTCCAACGCGCGACACGCGGCCAAACCAAACGTCAGAAATTCCGATCGTTCCACCCTCGCACCGCCCCCCTTCCAAACGCACCCCGCGGCCGACCTCTGCGGTCAGCAAGCAGCACCGACACAGCCGGGAGCCGCGCACGGCGCACGCGCGACCTCCCGGCCGGGTGGCTCCAGAGCGCGTCCCGCCGCCGTCCGAAAATCGGTCCCGGCCGCCCGCGCCAGCCCGAGGCTGCGCCGCGCCGCACGAGCTCAACCGTCGGTCAGCTCGGGGATCGCCTCCGAACCCCACTCCCGCCGGCGCCGCCCGCCCGCCCGGCCCCTCCCCACTCGGCCGCTCCCTTCCCGGCTCCTCCCCTCCAGGCCCCTCCCCGCCCGGCCCCTCCCCACTCACCCGCCCGGTGCAGCGCGCGGGGCACGCAGGGAGCTCGGTCGAGGCGGGAGCGGGCGGAAGGGCGCTGAGCCGGCGCCCCACGGGGCGGCCCGGGCGGAAACGCAAGGGACGCTGGGAAGAAGGTCCGCGGGCCGGCGTGCGTGCGGGAGGAGGCGGAGCCGAGACCGACGCAGCGCTCCGCGGAGCAGTAACCGCCCCGCCCTCCCGCCTTCTCCACGGCTCCCCAGGGACCTCCTCCGGTGGTGCGACCTCGGGGAGCCGGCTTCTTCCTTCGGTGCCGAGCACAGCGCCCATATAGGATTCGAAAGTGGGCGGAAGTTCCCTCGGGTGCCTGCCCTGCACATCTGGGAGGTCGCGGGGAAAGGAAACAGTGCTTTCAGCTATCCTTTACTGCTGCACGAATCACGCCTCGCCTGGTGACGGCTTAGAGCAGCCAGGACCACAGAAAAATGACTGCGGCAACTGGGGAAAGCCTTCCTTAAAATGTCCAGGATCTGCCACTTGGACCTGAGTGGTGATTTCACATCCACCTAGCAACTGCACATCCTGTCAGCAATGCGTAATCCTATGCTAATGATCAAAACGCAGGTTGAAATTCAGTGCTCAAAGAACAGGTTGAAGTTTTAGTCATAACGACCGCAAATTTTTTAAGTACAGATAGTCCCAATTTTTTATATTTTCTACTTACAATGGGATTAAGTCCCATCATAAAGGGAACTATAGAAAGAACTATAGAGCTGTAGAAAGAACTATAGAACTGGGGCTGGGAAGATGACTCAGTGGAATAAGCGCTTCCCTGGGAAGCGCAAAGGTCTGAGTTCAATCCTTGGTTCCGCAAGCAAAAAAATGTTTAAAAATAAAAAATAACGAACTATAGAAAGAACTCCCAACAAAATCATTCTCTCCACAGGGCCTGGTGGCACACACCTATAATCCCAGGACCTAAGAAGCTGAGGCAGGAGGATCACAGCCTGCACTGGATAATGAGCTCCTGTCTCAAACAAAAGTTCTCAGTTTTCCATATTGTTACAGTAACAGTCTTTAACCAGAGAACAATTGCCCTGAGCGGTAATATTCCAGGACAGGTCTTGTGGGTGGCTGTTGCTTCTCAGCGACATCATGAATTCTGAGTCTGAACTCAGACCCAGTGCCTGGGTATTTTAGTGTTTGATAAAGGCAGTGTTTCAAATCAACCAAGAACGGAATGTTTATTCTTTAAATAGGTCTGGGATTTGGGAGGAGAGGCTAGATCTTGTTTTGGAATAAAGGCCTCACCACCTTACCCAGAGACCCAACCCCGCTCACCCTCCGCACGGTGTACCTGGACCATGCCGCAGCTTTAGTTCTTTTATTAAAATCCACACCAAAAGGTACAAAGTTCAAGTGATAACAGTAATCAATATGTGTATTTATTTACTTTAATTTTTTTTTTAGCAGAACTGGGGATTGAACTCAGGCCCTTGCGCTTGCTGGACAAGTACTGATTCTATTGAGCCATCTCCCCGGCCCCAGTATATGTATTTAAAATACACCAATAAACTTAATGAAAACCTAAATACAAACATAAAACCAAATAAAAGATAGATAATAGGGAGTCTGGGAGTGGTGTTATCTCAGCGCTGGGGAGGCTGAAAACAGGAGGATTGCTATGAGTCCAAGCTGCGTAGTGAGACCCTGCACAAAATTTTAAAAAAAAAAAAAGATAGATAATAGGGCTGCGAATCTAGAGATGGAGAGGGGAGGAAGGGGAGGGAAAGAGGAATAAAAAGGACTGAGATGTTATACGTAATGTACCAACTACCCCCAAGGAATGCATTCATTATGGGTTGCAAAAGTCCACAATGGATGTAGTAAAAACTGACACTCTGGAAATACAACCGAGCGTGGTGGCTCACAACGTGATCCCAGTTCTTAGGAGGCTGAGTCAGGAGCACCACTGCGAGTTCAAGTCCAGCCTCAGCTACACCATGAGTTCAAAGCCAGTCTGAACCACATAATGAAACCCTGTCTCAAAAAAGAAAGAAAAATGATTGTAAATGACAGCTATTAAAAATATATGACAAAATATTTTTGTAGCTCAGTTTTATAACATTGACATTATAAAATGTTAGTACTCATATACATAAGGTGGTATGAACTGAAAATTCATCATACATTTACTTCATTTTTTACTCGACCTTCTAGTACTCTTTAGCTTCACTGATTTTTGCTGCTATGTAAGGAGCTACGACAGGGCAAGCACCAGACCACTTCCACGCTGCCGGGCCACACCTTCACCTACCCGTCAGCCACCAGCCCCTCCGAGGGGGAGGAATGGAGACACAGGCAAGTAAGCACTAGCTTGTATTGGTTAACACCCAAATTA
>NW_004524630.1:12157553-12158858 GCF_000260255.1 Octodon degus | reverse complement strand
TGCTGGGGGATTGAACCGCGGTCCCTGTGCTTTGCTAAGCTTGTTCTAAGTAGGTGCTTTAGACCACTGAGCCATCTCACCAGCCCTACACCTAGTTTTAATGCTGCTTCCTGTTTTGTCATTTTGGGTTCAAACCCACCTCTGTAATAGCCACCACTGAAGGAAGATTCTGGCAGACTCTGAAAAGCTTGTTTTACTTGAGGCTCCCTCCACATGCTTCACGGCTTGTAAGACATACTGGCCATGTTTCGGGCCGGCTCTCCTGCCTTAACTGAGGGTGCAGCTCATCGCAGCCCAAAGGCCATGACCACGAACTACCTGCCTTTACCAAAAAGCGACACAACCACCACCACTATTCCCAAACCTCCCAAGTACACGAGCGCTACTATATGACAAAATATTAATAATTCTTGTTCTTTTCAAATGCTTGAAAACGTTGAAGTAGAGGGAATACTTCCAGCCACATTATGCGAGCGTTACCCATGACCCCGACAGCACAGACGAAGATGCCGCAGGAAAAGTAGACTACGGGCTGCTACTCCAGTGGATGAAGATGCAAAACTTCTCAACAAAACATAAGCAGCCCAGGTCTAAGGAAACATGAGAAGCGTCATCCACCATGATCAAATAGGATGCCTTTAGGACTTAGCACTAGTTCAACATGTGCAGATCAATACATGCAGGCTTTTCACTTCTCGGCCTTTTGGCTAAGATCAAGTGTAATACATGTAGGCTGAAAATTATAGAATCATCTCAAGCAACAAAGAAAACTCATTTGACAAAATTTAATGCCCTTTGGTGTTAATTTAGAGTCAATGTAGCAGTATTAATTATAATTTTTAGATATGTATGCTCTTTGACCCATAATTTTACTTTCCAGTACCCACTACAATACTTACAAATGGGTACAAAGAGATATATGCAAGTATTTACCCTACATATCTAATAGTCTAAGAAATATACAATATTTACCAATATGAGAATAGATTAAATGAATGATAGTAATATCAACAGAATTAAATACATTTTCAATTTTATTTTTTATTAGTACATGTTTATAGTACATAATGATTATAGCATCAAATACAACATTTTATTTATTGTTTTGTCCTGAGACAAGGTCTCGCAATGCAGTTCAGGCTGGCCTTGAACTCACTTTGTAGCCCAGCTGGCCTCGAACTCACAGCGATCCTCCTGCTTCAGCCTCTCGAGTACTGGCATTACACACTGCACCATTACAACTGACTTAAATACAACATTTTAAAAGTGCTCTCGGGCTGGAGAGATGGCTCAGTGGTCTAAAGC
>NW_004524630.1:12155335-12157278 GCF_000260255.1 Octodon degus | reverse complement strand
AAAAAAAAAAAAAGCAATGAATATAGTTTGTACAATACAGTTTGTTATAAATGCATGGTGATGGGCAAATACATAGGAAAAACCCAGAAGAACCTGTATCTTATACAGCAGTGAGTAGTGTCCCCCAAACTCATGCCCACTAGATCTTCCAAACTTGAGCTTATTAGGAAATAGGGTCCTTGCAGGTGTAATTAAATAAAAATGAGGTTTTAGTTGACTAGTGTGGGCCCTAAATTCACTACCTGGCATCCTCATAAGAAAGCCATGTGGAGATGGGACAGCAACCATAGTGACACAGCTACACCCAAGTACATGACAAGAAGTGCTAACAACCACCAGTCCAGGAGGAAGGCACGGAGACCCCAGAAGAAATCAGCACTGTGGGGACCCTGAGTTCAGACTTCTGGTCTCCTGAACTATGGAAAATAAATTTAGTTGTTTTAAGCAATTCAGTTTATAGTAATTTGTTACAGTACATTAGCCCTACGGAACCGGTATAACACTGTTTAACAGTGATTCATTCCAAGGAAGGGATTTGGGAAGGGCAACCCAAGGAGAATTTTGTTCTTGCATTGATAATCTTTTTAGGCAATAAATATAAAAAATGTATCCACATTTTATTCTGGAAGCTTTGAGTCTGCCACTTATCAGGTGTGTTCTCAGGATGACTCTGATCTGGCCACACAGACAGAGCCCACTGGTAAAGGTATCCACTGTGACTGACCCGGGCCTGAACAGTGTCATTATTAGTTTGATAACTGTATGAGGTTTTTTTGTGTGTGTGGTACTGGGAATCAAACTCAGGACCTTATGCTTGCCGGGAAGGCACTTGTGCCACTGAGCTACATCCCCGGCACAAGTTGTTTTCTGTTGCTGTAACAAAACAACTGAGACTAAGTTCTTTGTAAAGTAAGGAGTTTATTTGGTTCATAATTCTGGTGGCTGGAGGGTTCAACCAGCATAGTACTGACATCTTGGCAAGAGCCCTCTTCATTGCATCCAAATGTGACTGAGGCATGGGAAGGGCACCATCGGTGTGCAGATTTGGGGGCCACTTGGACCTTGTTACTTCTCACCAGGCTTTGCCTCTTAGAGCTTCTACCACCTCAACACTGCCAGGCTGGAGACCAGGCCTCCCGCACGCAAGCCACATTCAAACCACAGCAACAGTCACACGTGGCTGTGCATAACATTTACATATACACTGGAAAATGACGCTTTGTGTCACCCCAAAGCCTCTTAGAAGAGTCTACCAGATCCAGGAAAAAGAAAAAGAAAACAATTGCTTGTCAGTTTCCAGAGGTTTAGACTGTATCAGGACTCGATCTTCATGTAAACCAGAAGATATGCTGTTTCCTGCCTGGAAAGAAGAGAAAAACGCATCAGCAGAGCAACAGGAGGCAGCCACCGTGCGCCGCAGCTCACCAAGGCACGCAGGGCAAGCACCGGGCCACCTCCAGGCTGCCGGGCCACGCCTTCACCTACCCGTCAGCCACCAGCCCCTCCGAGGGGGAGGAATGGAGACACAGGCAAGTAAGCACTAGCTTGTATTGGTTAACACCCAAATTAGGAGCGGATGATTATGGGACAAGAGGTCAAGCCGACCCCATTTCTGCAAGCGTGTGAACGGTCCCGCTCAACTCATTCATTTCTGCACTGCCTCCAGCCGCTTCTGGCCCGCAGGGACTGTGAGCCACAACATCAAATCTGTTTCCTCTGGCCTTTTACAGAGCCAGTGACAGAAAAATGAGCCAGACACGACACCTGAGACAGATGCTTAGAAGGAACAGAAAGATGAAAGTTAGAAAGCTGAAGGAGATTTCGAACACAAATGACACCTAACTCCTTAGCTTTCACATGATCACGCCTGCCTCTACAACTGAAAATCATTTTTTTTTCTTTTTTTCTTTGTTTTTTCTTTTTTTTTCTTTTTTTTTTTTTTT
>NW_004524630.1:12135923-12155235 GCF_000260255.1 Octodon degus | reverse complement strand
TTTTTTTGCGGAACTGGGGATTGAACTCAGGCCCTTGTGCTTGCCAGGGAAGCGCTTATTCCACTGAGCCATCTCCCCAGCCCCTTGAAAATCATTTCTAATATCATCTTTGATGTACATTGTTATTCCTAATCTAGAAAGTCAGTTAAAAAAAAAAAGACTTACAGTCTCTCTGCCCTTGATTGTATCTAACTTCACTTTCTCCAGCTTCCCCTGTAGTTATTGATTTTTAAAAAATATTTGTTGATATTATTGAATTCAAGCCAATATTCCAGACAAAGACAGATGAAAGGAGCAGCTGTGTCTCCCCAAAGAGTGTATGATCTCAAAAAAAAAAAAAAGAAAGCTACGTAAGGCTGCGTAAGCAAACCACATGAAACTTACTGTACAGGAAGAATGCTTGAGATAGAATGAAACCACACCATACAAATAAACCTACTTGAGGGCCGGCCAAACAGCTCACCGGATTAAAGCGCCTGCAAGCAGGCGCAGGGGCCGCAGGTTCAATCCCTGGGCCTGCCGTGCTGGCCCCACCCCCAGGGCACGCTGAGATGGCAATTGAGACCGGGTGTGATGGCGCCTGGTCTGTAATCCCAGCTCTTGGGAGGCTGTAAAAAGGGGCGGATCACTACGAGTCGGATCTAGTAGTAAGACCCTGAACACCCTGTAGACCCTTCCCTACAATACAAAAAATAAAAATAAATAAACTTTCTTGGCTAGTCAGTAAAGAGTTTGCAGAGTTGGAAATGCCCGTGAGCGCTAAAACACGTGGAAAATGGAGATGCTACCGAAGGCCACAAACTGCACATGCGCAGAGACTCGGTAAACGTGGTGTGTGCACACGGTTACTTATATTTGAGTATTGTTGGCATCTCAATTAGGTTTTTTATTTGGTTTTTTGTTTGTTTTGTTTTATTGCAGTACTGGGGATTGAACTGGGGATCTTGTGCTTGCCAGGCAGGCACTTATACCACTGAACTATCTCCCCAACCCTTTCAGTTGTGAGAAAAGCCTATCTAGTGAAATATGCTGAAAGATAAAACACAGAGTCAGGCCCCGGGGAGCCAGACCCATGTAAGTGGCAGCCGACTCCCCATGAGTATAGCTCCAAGAACCAGTGTCCGTTCATTCATTTTCCACCCTTGAAGTGTTTCTCTCACCAGCGGTAGCTGTGATTCCCATAGGTGCACTGGATGTCCTTCCAGGATACCTGAAAGTGCAGAGCAAATGACGTCAGCAGCCGGGCAACGCTGCTTACGCACCCAGGCACGCAAGGTGCTATAACTTACTCTCCTTGCTCCTCTGGACAGAGAATCTGGAGCACCTAGCGATAGGACCTCATGGTAATGAAGTCTTGTTAATAGCCCACAGCTGCGCTGCTTAAACTTGGCTATGCCTATCCAGAGTTGTCACTTATGCCTTTCTTCTTGCTTTACAGAAATTTCCCACGGGACGCAACGCTGCAGGGCACTGAGCCTACAGCACTGGAATCCTAGACAGTGGAGTCAGTGGCTTCTTCCAGAGCTGCAAACCCTGTCAGGATGGCATGCAGGAAAGAGCTGTGACTCCCTAAAATGTCTCCCACCAACACCCACCGAGAGAGAACAGGAACACGCTGTGTTTGACCTTGGAGACTCACACAGCCTTGGGCTTTGAATTTATTAGAGGCCAATCCAGGGCAGGAGGCACTGTGGGATACTGTTTCTCACCCAACAAACATGCGAGTCATTGAAGCAGAACCACTTTCCATCCACCGGGTTCCGGATGTAGGCGCAGTAATGACCAAAGTCAGCCATCCCCATGTGGGCAATCACAGCAAAGAGTTCATACTGCCCTTCATCCTGCAAGGAGAGGAGACATAAGGCGGCCCCTCACCCATCACCTCTCCCCTCGCGGCCCGAGTTTGGAATAAAGAAATGTTATTTCATCACACATTTATTCATCACCTACGCCAGCTATTGGTACTTCACCGATACTAGAATGAAGTCCTTGAGATTAAGACCCACAGCTAACTGAAGGACAAATATATAAACCAGGATGGTATGTTTTATACCAGATGTCCTTCCAGGAGAGGAGGGTTGTGCAGGTGAGGAAAGCTCCCCCAGAGAAGACCTGTTTGGGCCACTCTTGACCAGCAGACAAGTAGGAGGAAGGGAGGATTTTTTTTTTTTTTTTTAACACAGACCTAGGTACTGCAAAGACTCAGCAGCAAAACAGAGTAGAGAATACAGGAGTTCAGGAAGGTGCTGAGAGGTCCCTCAAGATGAAGTGACACAGGCCAAGATAGCAAGCCACGTGTGATGGTGCACACCTCCGATCTCTTTGGACACTCAGGAGGCTGAAGCAAGAGAATCTGGAGTTTAAGGCCAATCTGGGCAATACAATGAGATTGTGTATCAAAAGGTGGCTGGGGGAATAGCTCTACAGTCTAGATGCCTGCCTGGCAAGTGCAAGGACCCATTTTTGTTCGATCGCCAGTACCACCTTGCATAGTGTGACCCTGTATCAAATAAATAAATAAATATGTTTTTTATAAAAAGTATGAGGGGTGGGAGAGAGAAGCAAGAGGAGGAGAAGGAGGACAAAGGGAAAGGGAAGGGAGAGAAGGGGAAAGGAGGGGAGGGGAGAAAGGGGAGAGGAGGGAAAGACAGAATCTGAACTTACAAGATAAAGTAATTTACCCAAGGCCAAAACCTCCGAATAGGAGAAGCATGTTCCAGCCTAGCCTGACTGGTCAGAGCCCATTCAGAAGATGGGGATTAGAGGACGGATTTGTGCAAAATGAAGTAGAAAAGCTAAAGGCACTTGGTAACTAACTGGGCTGAGGACGGAAGCAGGAAGAATCATGAGGATGAATCTGTGGTTTCCGGCTTAGGTATTGGGGGTCACATCGATACCACCAAGTCAAATACAGAGCAGAGTTGTTTAGACTGAAGATCATGAATTGGAGAGTGATTTCTATGGGAAAATATTCAGCAAGGAGGTGAAAATACTGGTTTGGAGCTCAAGTAAAGACGGACTTGGAAATCTTCAGTTTGAGGCAATTATTGAAATCATGAGAATAAATGAGATGATGTTTGAAAAAAGGAGAAAAGAAAGAATGAAAACAATGAAACATCCATGAAATCATGGGCAGAAAAGGATCCAGCAATGGAGAAAGAAACCCTTGGAGAGAAATCTATGGGAGACATCTTTTTTTTTTTTTTTTTTTTTTTTTTTGGCAGAACCGGAGGTTGAGCTCAGGCCCTTGCGCTTGCCAGGGAAGCGCTTATTCCACTGAGCCATCTCCCCGGCCTGAGGAGACATCTTTAAAGAGGATCAGGAACATGGAATACCATGGAGAAATTCTGGAACAAGACCCACAAGCAGGGGCTGGTGAGATGGCTCAGTGGTCTAAAGCACCTACTTGAAACAAGCTTGGCAAAGCACGGGGACCGCGGTTCAATCCCCAGCACCACATGCCGGCCAGACCCGCCCCCTGGTGGGCTGAGCTGGCCACACACACACACAATAAATAAATGTAATAAATAAAAATAAATAAATATTTAAAAAAAAAAGACCCACAAGCATCCAGTGGATATGGCAGTGAATCCTTCTACTCCTTCAAAATCTTGGAAAAATAAAAGCAAAACGTAATTCTATAAAAAGCGAACAGCGCTGAAAGAAACTCCCAGCTGATTATGAAGGATCTCAGGAGAGAGGGGCCACCCTCAGGACACTATAAGGAAGGAAGCAGGAATGTTTTCCTCTACCTAAAAAAGCCAAATCCACAGAAGCACCATAGCGGCAGTGGTGGTCACCACGGACCAGAGCGAGGAATGAGCTGGTGAATGGAGGGAAGGAAGCTGACAAAGGGCACAAAACTGCTCTTAAACAGGCGGAGGAAGTTCTGAAGACCGACCACACAGCACAAGAACACTGCTGGCCCAGACGTGCTGTGTACAGCGGTGCCTCAGTTCACGACTTCAACTGTTTCCGTGGTTCTGGTCGCAAAGTGAATAGGGTAAGAACTGGAGCAAATTTCCGCACAAGGTCACCATTGAACCTAACCATGGAGTTTGTCTTTTTTTTTTTTTTTTTTTAAGGTTTCAATTGTACTTTATTTCTTCAATAGGCCATGCTTTAATGGATACACAGCGCTTTTACTTGGCATCAATTTTATTTCATTTAGAAATAATTTAGCTGTATCATATCAGCTGGCATGATTCCTGATCTCTCCATTGCTTGGGGGTGACTGAGCCCACAGGGAAAGGCTCCATTCTATTCCAATCTGTGTCGCTGTGTACGTCCACGCAGAACAGAATGTGGCTCCACCAACTAATACAGCATTACCATATTTGTCATGGAAATCGGGTGTCCGTTTCCGGTGGCTCTGCCTTGCTGCCATTTGTTGAATGTTTCGCACTGGAAAATGACCTGATGCATTTTTGGCCAAGGGAAACTTTGTAGAGCTGAAGTTGAAACTGTAGTTACTACAGCTTCTGGCTTGGTGCAGATTACTTCCAGATACCCTTGCAAAGTGCCCTTTTTTTTTTTTTGGATACAGGGTCTCTCCATGCAGTTCAGGCTGGCCTTGAGCTCACTTTGTATCCCAGAATGGTCTCAAGCTCATAAGGATCCTCCTGTCTCAGCCTCCCGAGTGCTGGGATTACAGGCATTGAATTTGATTCTGTTCTCATCCAATTCAATTTGCCACCAGAATCATAGAAAGAATTAAGTTCTTGAGTTGAGGCACCACTGTACTGGGAAATTGCTTTAAAAATAGACTTTCAAGGGCCGGGGAGATGGCTCGGGCTGGGGAGATGGCTCAGTGGAAAAAGCGCTTCCCTGGCAAGCGCAAGGGCCTGAGTTGAATCCCCGGTTCTGAAAAAAAAAAAAAAAAAAAAAAAAATAGACTTTCAATGTTCCTACCACCAAAAATATACATGAGTTGGTAGATATGTAAATTAGCATGGCCTAATCATTCTACCATGTATATACATATCAAAGTGTCATGTGGACACCATAAACATATATAATTTTTAACTATAGATTTTAAAATTAATTTAATCTAAGTTTTAAAATCAGAGGGCTGGGGAAATGGCTCAGTAGAATAAGCACTTGCCTGGCAAGTGCAAGGGCCTGAGTTCAATCCCTGGTTCCACCAAAAAAAGAAACCAGAAAATAAAATTGCTTTTTCCCTGTAAGTTACTTCAGGGATATAGCTCTGCACCTACCTGGTAAGCACAAGGTCCTGAGTTTATTCCCAGTACCAAGAAAACCAGTTTATCTCCGCACTGAAGTGAGGATTCTAGCTGGAGACTTAGGAAGCAGATCAATGGGGGCAGGAGGGGAGGGCAACGCAAAGGCCTGAAGTCGCCCCAAATGCAGGCACAGTCTCCCCCGTTTTCAGGTGAGGACTTTATGCTGGACTTTCAAACAAGTGTTGGACAATTTCTGAATCTAATGATCGATTTACAAGAAATAAAAATAAATAAAGAAATAAAGAGGTTGGAAAGATATGTTAAATGATACCAACCAGTCAATTATGGGATATAAAAAATTTCAACTAAATAAACCGCAAGAAAAAGAAGCGGGGCTGGGCTGTGGCTCAGGGGCAGAGCTCCTGCCCTGCATGCACAAGGCCCTGGGTTCGACCCCAGCACCACAAAAAAATAAATAAATAAATAAATAAATAAAAGAGGGGAACTCATAATATAAACTGGAACTGCTGGGGAGATGGCTCAGTGGAATAAGTGCTTCCCTGGCAAGCACAAGGACTTGAGTTCAATACCTGGTTCTGGGGGGAGGGGGAGACTTGAAGGCAGGCAGGCAAATGAAAATGTAGACCCTTCTTTGGATCCAGAGTCAAACAATCCACACCAATAGACCTGTCAGGGAAATCTTATCATTGGCTAGATATTTGAAAATATGAAAGAACTGTGAGATGGAGTTGATTACTTTTTTTTTTTTTTTGGCGGAACCAGGGATTGAACTCAGGCCCTTGCACTTGCCAGGCAAGCACTTATTCTACCAAGCTATCTCCCCGGCCCTTACATTTTTTTAAAAATGTTTATTTTTTGGTGAGACATAGTGAATGTTTCTATGTATGATGTTTGAGATTTGCTTCAAAATAATCTTGCAGACAGTCAAATAAAAGGGTAGGATAGAGATGGAGGTAGCAAAGACTGCCCAGGAGTTTCTAGAACTCTCCGAGCTGCTTGCTGGACACATGGGAATTTGTTGTATAAACTGTCAGTATTTTGGTTTATATTTGAAATTTTCCATAATGAGATCTTTCTGAAGTGAAGAGAAAATTTAAATATACTTTATTGGGTAGATTGGGCAGGTAGATACAGAAGACTAAGAGAGAAAAGGGGTATCTTACGAAAGGTAGATATCCTAAATAGGTCAAAAGAAAAACTTGTGTCATAACAGGACCCATATATCATATTATCAGACCTTAATGTTTTAAATATCATTGGGCATAAGTAGACAGATGGATATAACAACCGAAATTATTATTATTATTATTTTTTTTTTTTGGTGGTACCAGGGATTGAACTCAGGACCTTGCACTTACCAGGTAAGCACTTATTCCACTGAGCTATCTCCCCAGTCCAACAACCAGAACTCTAAAAACAGATTCAGGCCAGGGATATGGCTCAGTGGTGCAACGCCTGCCTGACAACCTCAAGGTCCTGAGTTTGATTCTTGATACCCCCCAAAATAAATGAATAAATAAAAATAAAAATAGATTCAGTCTGGTATAGAGGTGCACACCTGAAATCCCAGCACTTGGGAGGCTGTGACAGGAGGATCGCTTCAAGTTTTAGGCTAGCTTGGGCTACAAAGAGAGTTCAAGGCCAACCTAAACTTCATAGCAAAACCCTGTCTGGAAAAAAAAAAAAGGCTAGGAATGTAGCTCAGTTGCACAGCGCCTGCCTGGCTAGCGTGAGGTCCTGAGTTCAACTGTCAGTACTAAAAAAAATTAAAATGTAAAAAAAGACCAAAAAAATTAGTTTCACACATATAAGAATACAGAAAATTTTCTATGAAATGCAGCATTTCATACTTTTTTATGTATTTAGTACAGGGTCTATAGGGTCTCACTACACAGATTGGACTCATAGTGATACTCCTGTTTTCAGCCTCACAAACACTGGGATTAAAGGCGCACACCATCACGCCCAGTCTCATTCACCAGCTCAGCGTGCCCCGGGGGCGGGGCCAGCATGGCACACCAGGAATCAAACCCCAGCCCCTGCATCTGCCTAAGCAGGCACTTTAATCTGCTGAGCTGTCTGTCCGGCCCAGCATTTCATACTTCTGGAGAAGAGATATTTATGTCATTTTCTTTTTCTCAGAACCTTTCAGGAAGTGATTATCTTAGGACAATTGATCTAAATTTTCATTTGATTAAGTCTGTCCCAGTTGTTGGGTTGGACAAAAATAAAATAAAATAGGACTGAAGAGATGGCTTAGTGGAATAAGCACTTCCCTGGCAAGCGCAAGGGCCTGAATTTAATCCCTGGTTCTGCCAAAAAAATAAACAAATAAAAAATAAGTAAATAAGATAATTTTGCTCAACCAACTGTCTACTTTCTTCTTATCCTCAAAATGAGCTATGGTTGTTATAATGAGAAAGTTTGGCTGGTACTATTCTTTTTTTCTTTTTCTTTTGTTGGTACCCAGAATCAAACTCAGGACCTTGTGCTTGCCAGGCAGGCACTTGAGCCACTGAGCTAAATCCCTGGCCCCAGTTGACACTATTCTTAGAACCCAAAATGTCATAGTTACTTATATATTTATAAATATTTTATGTGCTCTTTCAGAAGAAAAGTCCTGAATTTAAGTTCCTTACCTTAGATTCCACGGCCTAATAGTTTATTTACAAACTCAACCATTAAAATTAGGAAAGCTGGGGCTGGGGAGATAGCTCAGTGGAATAAGTGCTTGCCTGACAGCGCAATGTCCTGAGTTTGATCCCTAGTACCACAAAATAAAAAAAGAATTAGGAAAGCGTTTGCACTTTAAAAGAAGAAAAAAAAAAAAAATGGGGGCCTGCCCCTTAGCTCAGTTCTTTAAGTGGCTGCTTCAACAAAGCAGGTCAGGCTCAGGTTGCTGTGGTTCGATCCCCACAATTCAAGCCAGCCAGACCTGCCCTGAAGGCATTCGGAGAAAAAAAAAAAATCCTTATAAAAGAGGAAAAAAGCCACCATAACCAGCAATGCACAGAGATGACAGTATGGCGATGACAAGCGGCCACCAATAGTCAAAACAGACAGGTTTCCGCTCTTAAAATACTGCTTAAAGAACAAGCGTGTCTTGGACATATGTGTATTTCCGTGAATCACAGCAAGGTGTGGCTGGTTTCCCTCCTTTGCATGTCCCGAATGTGCAGAGGACAGGAGGTCCTGGATGAGAGGGGACACAGAGGACACCAGCCTAACTGACCACACCGCTCCTCTTCTGTGGCCAGCGTTTGTCAGGCATCAGGCCATGTAACTGCCTCATGGTCTGGAGCCTAGTACCACAGTGTGGCCCGGGTAAGAACCTGGAGCTAAAGAACTTACAGCCCTGGAAGCTGAAGAGCAGGAGGCAGTGGCGTCTACAGGATGTGGTGCGGAGTAAGACTGACAAGAACACCGCGTCTCACCTGTTCCTCCGTTTCACTGATGTGCTGCTCACTGGGAAGAACCTGACTGAAGTCCAAGCTCTCAGGGAAGTATAGCGAATGGCAGACCTTTTCTGTCCTTGAATTCTTGATGGAGAACCGCATGAGGTGGATGGTCAAAGTTTGGGGCAAATGGGTGAGCTTTGAGGCCTTAAAAAAAAACAAAATCACTATGGAGATCAGGTCCTATGACACTTGCAAATGAGCCGATTCGAAGAAGTGCAGGGCTGGTGGTACGTTCTTCTCACCAGCACAAGAAGATGGAATACACAGTGAAAGGCTCCCATTCACCACCACATCTGTTGAGCTCCTCTGAAACTTGTGACACCGGACTATCTCACCATGGCATCCCCCCCCCCCGCACAGGTGGCCCCCAGGTTCTGCCCACGTGCCCAGCACCAGGGACACTATGGAGTCTGTACTAGGGAGCCGGTCTAACCATGAGGGCAATGTCCGACCCACTGCTCCCAAGAGCCTCCGTCCCTCTCCATGATGGCATCTGAGGAACTGCATGCACGGCTCTGGAACTCAGAAGCCCCAGGGTCCCGGATATTAGCCTGACCCCGATTCCCTCCCTCAGCTATCATGAGGGGCCCTCAGCGGTCTGGGAAGACTCTATGAGGAATCCTTTAGGGGCAACTACAGGCTAGCGAAAGAGTCACATTTCGGAGTACCTGTTTCCTACATGTTTTCTTCCCACAGTTCTGACAGAAGAATTTGCTTTTGTTGCATAGTTCCCTGGACTGGAAGAAACAGCGCAGGGCATCCTCCTATCCCACCAGAAAAAAGAAAAAAAAAGGCAATGCTGGTGTTTCCCATGAAGCTGTAACTCCTCACCCCCTACATCCTGCTTCAAATTTTCATCAAATGTCCCGAATGTCTGGCCTGGAGTGGCCCATTTAGCAAGAGCTCATGAAGAACCCACAGACTGGAGAAACAAAGTGAGAGCTGAGGAGACGCTTGCTAAGGAGACAGCGGGGCCAGGCGGAAGTAGGGGGGTGTCTGGCTTGTGCCTAGAAGTCCCCACAAAGCCTCAAGCAGTCACAGGCGGGCTTTTTCAGAGGTGGCTGGATCTGGAGTGTGATGCCAGGACCGGCTCACGGTGCAGTGCTAGGCTCACAGGCTCTGGGATTAAAGGTGTGAGTGCTGCCTGCCCTGGGCAGCCGGGATAAGGTACTAGGGATAGAAAGAGCTGTGTCGCCCCTTGTTGCCTTGCTCCCTTCTGCCCACCATGAACCGGTTCTGCTCTGTGACGCCACCCTGCCTGGGAGCCAGCTGATCCACCGACTGAAACCTCTACAGACAGCTAAGTAAACCTTTCCTCCCTTCTTTTGTCTCAGCAATGAGAGAAAAGTAACGAAGAGAAAAGGAGAAATGGACCAGGGCCGTGCAACACAGGTTTATTTTTTAAAAGCCACGAAGTTTTCAAGCTGGAGTGGAGAGGCTGGCGAGGTCGCACAGGTTCACCGAGTTTCTCACCAGTGTTCTAAGGGGTTTCGAGTCCACATCAAAAAGAGATAGAGGAAGGGTCAGCAAGCTACTGTCTGTGCTGCTTTCCATGGCGCAGTCTAGACACACCAAGGTCTCTTTCACCCGGATAGTGTACAAGGCCGTCAGCCTCTCTGCCTGCAAGAGGGGGTAAGGGAGAGGTCAGGTAAGCAAAAAGCTCCAGGCCAGGCCAATTTCCAGAAGCTGGCTTCACTAGACAGAAGCTCTAGAAATAACAACCCCCCGCGTAAAGGCGCAGAAGGGTAACAGCAATTACGCTGTTCGGCAGCGATAAGCGTTCTGGGTGGATTAAGTCCTTTACACCTCTCCGCGCAACGCACAGACGACCAGCTGAATGATGTCCATGGGCAGCATCCTACACTTCTGAGTTTTCTTACCAACTCTGTGTCCATGATTTGGTCCTTGATCAGGTTCCACACTATAAGGTACAGCTGAGCAGCATCGTGCTGGACAAACACTGGCCAAAGAGAAGCAACAGCAGTCAGGAGGCGCGCCCGCCACTTCTCGCGCCCTCGAGCTTGGGCTGCCGTGACCCTGTTTTGACAGTCCCAGCCCTCCACCGGGGAAGTGTTCACTACACCTTAGGTGCCCAATAAATGAAAAGTTTTGGTACAGATTTTTGAGAGCCTCTCTAAAAACTTCAGCCACAGTCCCGGCACAGGACACACGTCTCCCATCCTTTCGTTCTCCATCCGGCTCTCCTGGCCGCTACAAGGGAGCCCACCTGGACAGCAGCAGGTCATCGCTCATGACTGGCCTTCCACATACTTTTTACTCACTGCATTAAAACCTGAGCAGTTTCCCAGTTCTGTACCTGGCCTAGGTTTTCCCAGAGGCACCGAGAGGACAAGGACAGAGCGACCGTCTTAGTCTCAGGGAAGCAGGCTTAGAGGGAGCTAGAACGCGGCTGTGAGTTCCACACCTGCCACATAAGTAAATACAAGGCTGAAACTGTTGTGAATTGCTGTGTTGTTACAGGGAGGACTAAGACTTTGAAACACATGAAAAGCACACTGGAAACTGTTTCCAAAAACAGATAGGTGCCAAAATGCAAACACTGGAAGAAAAGATGCTCACTGAAAATGTGCTAAATCTGCCATCTCAACTCCGTTTTCTTACTAATTTCACAACTTGTACCTAACATCTTTTAGCTTACTCTGTTTCAACTTTGGTTTTGGCCTCATTGCCTCTAAACAATAACCCCATGGAGGCAGATCCTGTCCCGCCTTATTTCCCTTGTCCAGCAACACCACAGTGCCTAGCACGCAACAGATGACCACTGCCCACCCGCTGAGTAGATTCATCAATCTCTTTTCCAACACGGTGAACCTGAAGCTCAAAGGCAAATGGTCTAATGGTAGCACTCCACTGATGCTCAGCGCACCTGGGGCACAGCTCAGTGGCTTGGCACTTGCCCGGCAAGTGCGAGGTCCTGAGTTCAATTCCTGGTACCAACTGAAATTGATGCTCTCTGGGACAGAAGAGCTCCTGCCACAGAGCTGACACTTGGAAAGGAAGCCAGGTCGTGTTGCCATATGGAGACAGGGTGGCCTGGCCTGGCCTGGCCTGCCAGAACCAAGAACCCTATTCACTTAGAAATACAGGATCCCCTGTTTACCCCACAGTGCACCCAACACCAGCTATGGTTAAGGCATTGTACATGCCGAAGAAAGGTCCTGTCCCCAGTAAGCCTGCACAGTATTCTAATGCAGAACAGCATCTAAACAATCATGACTTAAAGAAAGGAAAATTCCCTAAAACCCCCAAATTGCTACAGAGAGCTAAAGGAGCATGAAAATACAGCTGCAACAGGAGACGAGACAGTCTTCATAAAACTGCTCCTCAAAGCAATGAAAATGTGGGCAATAAATAAAGCCCCGCATATGACAGACTCAGAACTGACATCCTATTCTACGAGGAAAAAAATGGAGCTTTTCCTTTCAGATCTAGAGCAAGACAAGAATATGTACCTTCTGGTAGAGACAAGCTGCCCACGAGGTACACAAGTACCAACAAAGGGACAGAAGCAGCATGGAAAAAAGGGAATAAAGGTGCTTCCAAAGAAACACAGTAATTCTGTAGCCATGACGCCAAAGAAAGGGAAACTGGCAAACTGCTTTAAAAGAATTCAAAAGAATGATATCACTTCATGAGATGTGAGATAATAGAGTCAGATAATTCAATGAAAATAGAAAGACATTCATGATATGAACGAGAGATTCAGCAAAGAGACAGAGATAATTTTTGGAAAGTACTACGAAATAATAATAACCAAAATAGCATGGTACTGGCATTAAAAACAGACAGGAGGGTGAAGAGATGCCCACATTCCCATCATTATTGCAACATTCTTTACAACAGCCAAAAAATGTAAACAACCCATGTGTCATAAAAGGATGAACTTTTAAAATGTGGCGTGCATATACAACAGAAAATTATCCAGCAATTAAAAAGATGAAATATTGTCATATGCAGCAACATGGATGGAACTGGAGAATATTAAATGAAGGAAATCAGGTATATGAGGACGAATACCACAAGTTATGACTTATATGAAGAGACTGCATGGCTGATTTCATATTAGTAGAGAGTACAGCAGTGGTCACTAGAGAACAGGAAGGGAAGAACGAAGGGGGACCGAGGGAGGTTGGATACAGGGACCAAAATTCAATCAGAAGGAAAAAGGTCTAACATTCTACAGTAAAGGACTACAGTTCATACCACCCATTATACATTTTACATAATAAACATAAATTAGTTCAAGCCAGGTGTGGTGGTGCACACCCCTAACCCCAGCACTCAGGAGGTTGAGGCAGGAAGATTGCCTCAAGTTCGAGGCCAACCTGGGTCACAAAGTGAGTGTAAGTCCAGGCTAAACTGCATAGTAAAACCCTGTCTCAAAAAGAAAGGTGGGGGGCTGGCGAGATGGCCACGCTCACCCTTCTAGCCCGGGCTCCCACCCCGTAGCTCAGCAGGCAGCAGCCAGGGGCCCAGGCCCGTGCTCACGTGGCACGTTGTTCTTCTGGAGGCAGCAGGCCAGGTCTGTGGGCCGCACTGCCTTCTGCCGGCTGTCCTGCATCTTCTCCAGCAGCAGCAGTAGCTGGTAGGGAACACTTCTCCTCTGCTCTTCTGAGCCCTTTGGCACTGTTATCCTGCCAAGGAAGAACAGCAGGGACATCCTTACCAGAGACATGCACTGCAATCACCTGGACAACCTTAAAAATCCCCACATGCTGGCCACTTGGGGAGGGAATCTGGATTCTGGAGGTGGAGCCAGGTCACTTAGGTCCCCCAGCTGAGAACTGCTGAGTCCACGAGTCAGCTGGGCAAAGTCCTCTTGAGAGCGGGAACGACACAAGTGCTACCTTGTGTCCACGCGCGCGCGCGCACACACACACACACACAGTCACTCTACAACCAGGGCTGATGCACAAGGCTCTGGTCTGAGCATGGGTCGAGTCACTAGAGGTCTCACGGTAAGCTCTTCGAACCAGAGCAGCAATCAGTGAGTTACAGTGTCAGGAGGAAGATGACAATTGTTTTAGCAATGATTCATTTAATTGTGGGCATCTCTCAATTGCCCTTGCCAGTGATGGGGAAAAGGAGAAAGCGCAGGTCAAGGAAAGAATGAGAAAGTGTGTGTGCATGTGAGTATGGCCACACATGCATGTGCGTGCGCGCGCGCACACACACACACACACACACACACATGCTTTCAAGCCCTTGCTTTTTTTCCCTGCCATTCCACTACTCCCAACTCCCTTTTAACAAGACCAGTGGCTGTCAGTCTCGCCCAAGCTTTAAAATCACTCAGGGAAGGGAGCCTTTTAAAAAGTATAGAAGCCTCAGACAGCGAGATAGCTCAGCAGACTAAGCACTTCCTTTGGCAAGTGCAGGGACCAGGGTTCAATCCCTCGTCCTGCATGCTGCATCGGCCCCCCCAGCCCCAGGTACTCTGAACTAGTGACTGAGACAGGACGTGGTGGAGCACACCTGTAATCCCAGCACTGGGGAGGCTGAAAACAGGAGGATCACTACGAGTCCAAGCTGCAGAGTGAGACCCTGGACCAAACATTAAAAAAAAGAAAAAGTATGGAAGCCTGACTGCCCACAAGACCAACTGAAAGCAAACAACTAGTGATTATTTTAAAACTTGTGTGAATCTAATGTATAGTCCAGAATGTGAAGAAAAGGACCTTTCTCTGGCAACTTATGAAAGAAGACCTCTAAAGTCATAGTGAAAACCAGAATATTTAAAAAACATAAAATAGTGTACATGTTTATCAGACTGAATAACAGGCTTACCTCTTCAATATCTTGGTGAAATCCGTGTTCATTATGAATACCTGAATCAAGGAGTTAAGGCAACAGGTCTGCCCAATGTTGTGTAAACCAACCAAGCCTATAAAGGGAGAGAGAAATACTGAGGGCAGGCTGGACATGGTGGCACACACTTGTAATCCCTGCACTTGGGAGGCAGAGGTGGGAGGATTTCCCAGAGTGCAAGGCCAGCCTGGGCTACAAAGTGAATTCATGCCCCACTGAAGCTGCATAGTGAAACCCTGGCTCAAAAAGAAAACCCCACAAAAACCTCAGGGCAAGGGCTAGCTAAAGAGCTCAACAAAAATCAGATATTTTTCTGGAATCTACTAAGGACATGAAATCCTGTGAAGAGACCTTGCAAACAAATAGGGGAGGAAATACCAAGCAAAAGCCTTGTCAAAAGCAAAGAAGACAAGCTTTATAGTGCACTAGGAAAAAGAGGTGTCACAGAGGTGTGTCGTTCACTGAGCGCTGCGCAGCACAAGCAGTTGTGGGAAGAGCAGAAAAGAAACATTTGTGCTAGCATAGCTGACAGAATCCGGGCCGCTTCCACTCAGACCTCTCTGCAGCTGAGTCAGCCTGGGGATCTGCGGGTTCAGAGTGCGCTGGTCTATGCTAAACTCGCAGAGAGGGGAGGAAACCCGAAGACAGCTTTGCAGGAGATCACTGAATCTCAATTCACAAGAGGCTAGAAAACCAAAAAGAAACCTTTTCCTGGCCTGCTGGCAGGCAGCCTCCCTGTTCCCAGCCTAAGCATCTTCAGCTGACTGCACATACGTGAGCCCCTCACAAGGAAGGGCCCCTGCTGATCTCAGTTCCCAGGGAGAGGGCTTTGGGAAATGGTACCTGAAATGTAAAAGCAAGGGTAACAGGTGCCTGAAGATGGCTGCTCCCGAATTGCCAGGAGCACATCGCTTCTGGGCCGGCCAGATAGCTCAGCGGACTAAAGCGCCTGTTTAGGCAGACGCAGGGACCAGGGTTCGATCCCTGTCATGCTATGCTGACCCCGGCCCCTGTGCACGATGAGATGGGGATTGAGACTGGGCATGGTGACACACGCCTGTAATCTCAGCACTTGGGAGGCTGAAAACAGAAGGATCACTATGAGTCCGATCTACGTAGTGAAACCCTGTAGACCCTGTACTAAGTACATTTAAAAAAATCGCTTCTGGATGGACTTGTACGGAGGCAACAGGAAAAATGCAAATGAACTGTCGGCGCTGCCACATGCCAAGCACTGGTTTAAGCAGCTTCCACGGTTTAGCTCATTTGTCTTCCCAACAACCCTATTTGGTCAGCCCTGTTATTATTGCCATTTTACAGATGCAGAAGTGGAGGAACGGGCCACCTGGAGATGAGCCATAAAGCTGTGCTTCTCCGGAGGATAATGAGCGAGCAAAGCTCTGCTGTAAGATGGGAAGGAGAAGGAGAGGCTCTACTGACCGCTAGGGTGGTCCCCGGGGCTGAATTCTCTGGGCTGTTCTCTCTTCCTCTTCATGTCCGGCTCCTCTCCCTTCTTCTCACAGAATTCTCCTGAACTCCACTGATCCTCAGCCACGGTTGACCGGCAGGTGTCCCCCAGGAACCCGAGCGTCATGCCCATCCGCAATCGCTCCAAAACTCCTTGCCCAGCGCTGCCTGGCTGTGATTAGGATGCCACAAACTTCACTTCTACGAGAAGCTCACAGGTCCGGGCACAACAGAACCCCTTGAAGACACACAGCAGGTAGATAAGCATAGGAAGAGGCAAAGTGTATTTGTGCTGGCAGCTCTGAGTTCAAAGAGCCAAGGTCTTGGGGTGGTGACTGCTCTGGGAGACTGGCTCAAAATGCCTTAGGGCTGAAATTAGACAGGATTTTTTTTTTTTTTGGTTCTGGGGATTGAACTCAGGACCTTGCACTTGCCAGGCAAGCACTTATTCTACTGAGCCATTCCCCAGCCCTTAGGGCTGAAATTAGATAGGCACCTCCGGGCCTGGAGCCCCCAACTTGCCATATGCTTTTCCTCAGAGTAGCCCGATGCATGTGAACTCTAAGCCACCCTTCTCCCTGCAGATTCTCTGCTGGTAAATGACCCAAAAGCTGAGTGGCTGCCTTCACTGCCATCCACACTCAGCAAGGACTGTCACCAAGGGCCATCAATCCCACTGGTTAAAGGCAGATCCTAAGTAAATTTTTGGCTCCCCACAGCCATAACTTCCTGATTTATACCTACAGACATCCCAGCCCCAGGAAAGCATGCCTGCTTCTGGGGAGCCTGGTCTCTGTCCTCCAGGGAGCCTGGGTGTTTGCCATCTCACCACACACTTAGTACAGAGGCTGGCCAAGCAGCTGGCACCCCGAGCCTCCTGGGAGGAACATCTGTCCCTGCTGAGGACCTGTCCCTCTCCACTCACACCAAGCCCTGGTCTCCAGCTACTGTCAGGACCCAACCGAGCCCCCTCACATACACCGGAGGTCCGTGGACGTAACAGAATCACAGCTACAGAGGAGGGGGACATGGCGACTCAGTGCTTGAATTTTCCTGGTTCTTCACTCTCGCCTGACCACCACGTACTGTCGCCACCTGTAAATCCTCCCCCGACACAGTGTGGAAGCCCAGGAGGGGGTCTCCCATGGGTGAGGCAGTCTGGCACTGAGTTTGCTAAAGAGGAAAGAGCACACCCTGAGATAAGGGTGTCCTGGGCAGAGCCCTGCTGGGAAAGAGGATGTGGGCAAGAACATGCAAAGCACTTAGGCGGCTCGCACACGAAAAGCTGAACTAAAAATGATGACAGCATAAATGTTCCAGAATTTTAATTTTATAAAAAATAAACAGGGAGGGCTGGCCAGATAGCTCAGCAGACTAAAACACCTGCTTAGGCAGGCACAGGGACCAGGCTCAATCCCTGTCCTGTGGTGCCAGCCCTGCCCCCAGGGCTCACTGAGAAGGGATTGAGATTGGGCGTGGTGGCGTGCACCTGTAATCCCAGCACTTGGGAGGCTGAAAACAGAAGAATTGCTACAAGTCCGATCTACATAGTGAGACCCTGTAGACCCTGTAACAAATATAATAATAATAACAATAAATAAACGGGGGCCAGGGACATAGCTCAGCAGCACAGCACCTACATGGCAAGTGTGAGGTCATGAGTTCAATTCCTGGTACCAAAAAATAAAAAATAAACTGGTTAACAAATAGTCCTGGAAACTCAAATCAAGACCACAATGAGATACCATTCGACACTATTCAACTGAGAATAATTAGGAATTCTGATGGAATCTGATCATTACACATTATAGTAATGTACTCACTATTATGCTCTATAAATATGCATAATTTTTACATGTCAATTAAAATGCTCTGCATATAAAAGAATTCTGACGGAATCAAGGATTAGAGGTATGTGGTAGATAGGATTTCTATATTCTACGAGGGAAGAGGTATAATATCTAATCACTTGGGGAAACAACTCGGCATCACTGGTTTTTTTTGTTTTGTTTTTGTTTTTTGGTTTTTTTTTTTGGCATCATTGTTTACACAACTGCTTAAACGCAACTCTTAAATCCCAAGAGAAAGTGCTTTGCCCCAAGACAAATTTTCACATGTATCCTTGGAGACATAACAATGTCCAAAGCATCCTTGTTTTCTTAATAAGAAAACTGATATTACTCACTCATTAATCAATATGAACCGTAGCACACGTCCCAACCTGCCAAATACTGGAAACACAACATTGACTCCGAAAAAGCAATTCTCACAATAAAAAGACATAATATGAATTCAGATTCAAAGTCAATGGGATACAGTCCTGGTCTGTAGCAATAAATGTACGTGTGTGATAGGGATACAAGTGACTAAGTATGTCAGGAAAAGCCCAAAGTTCGGGCCATCGCCTGGGGCGGGAGGCAGGGCAACGGCAGAGTCTCAGCGCCTGCCACGGTTCTTGTTGGGTAACGAAAGGGTTGTACACGGATTTTATTATAATTAGTTAACGAACTGGAACTTGGAGTGAAGGTTAATGGTCTTAGGAAAACAGACGAGGTTCGGCGCGGGCCTGACGAGCCCAGGCTTTTCTCCGCGCAGAGCCCGCGGCCACTCATCAGGGCCGGTCGCGCCCACACAGTGGCCGGCAAATCAGAGTCCCACGCCGCTTCCCCACTGACTGTGACCACTGCCCTCGGACGAAAGCAGAAAGCAGACCAATCCAGGTTGGGTATGTACACACCGCCCCCTAGCGAAATAGACCAGGAATATCTAGGCAGACGAATGGAAGAAACACTGCCTAGTAAAACTAAACTTAGCATATATTAAACAATAAATAATAAGATAGAATGAGAAACCACGGTCCCCGGGATAGCTCAGTGGCTCTCACACGTGGCCAGGGACTGTGTATTCCTGCCTGAAGACATAAATGTGTGGCCTGAGTACTGGTATTGAGCCCAGATCTGCTCCTTGGCGTGGGCTTTGGCCTCAGCCTTCACAAGGACAGGCAGCCAAACGCCACCTCAACACCTTCCTGGTGTCCTCCCTCCTGCAAGATCAAGTACTCACTTGGATTATTATCAAGTTATACAGCGTAAGGAAGAGGGGGCCATTCGCACAGCTAACATCTACAAATATTCTATGTATAACTTGGAGTTAAAAATCTCATACACTTTATATTTTAAGGTATAAAAGCACAAGTTTTACTGCAAAAATAAGATGCAGAAGTTAGTGGTTTGGACTAATTTTATTCCAAAAAATTTCAATAAAAGAGATACTGTTTTAAAACCTTAAAAAAGAAATTAAGGGCCGGCCAAATAGCTCGGTGGATTAAAGTGCCTGCAAGCAGGCACAGGGACT
>NW_004524630.1:12123046-12135383 GCF_000260255.1 Octodon degus | reverse complement strand
ATTTGAGACAGGATCTCACTCTTACCAGCAGTTCGGGCTAGTCTTGAACTCACTCTGTAGGCCAGGTTGGCCTTGAACTCATGTCAGTCCTCTTGCCTCAGCCTCCTGAGTGCTTGGACGACAGGTATGCATCACCACACCCAGCAAAACATGGGCTCATAAAAAACATTTCCTGATTTATAATCTGTTTGCATGAAAGTAGTCTTAAATGTGCTTCTGATCTTGTAAGCGGGCATCTGAAAAGGCAGAAACACCCACACCCTCTCTTAAACTAAAACCACAGTGAATTAATGAACACAGGATTTTCTGTTGGAAAATCTCAGTGAAGAAATATTTGTAGGAGCCGGGGAGATGGCTCAGTAGAATAAGCGCTTCCTTGGCAAGCGCAAGGGCCTGAGTTCAATCCCCGGTTCCACAAAAAAAGAAAGAAAGAAAGAAAGAAAGAAAGAAAGAAAGAAAGAAAGAAAGAAAGAAAGATTTGTAACGAGGTGTAGTGGTACACACCTGTCATCCTCAAACTTGCAAAACTGAGGCAGGAGGATCCCTGTGAGTTTGAGGCCAACCTGGGCTACAGAATGAGTTCAAGAACAGACTGAACTATAAGAACAGCAAAACCCTATCTCAAAAAAAAAAAAAAAAGTGTCACATTACATAGTGAGGCCAGCTTCAGAACACCCAGTTGATGGCACAACACAAAGTCCTACGCTCAACAGAGGCCCAGGTTATTGTGTGACACACAGTTGCTTCTGTTTTGGGTACTAGTATTAATGCATGTGGGTTTCATTTTGGGAAGCTGGTACGTGCATTTACTATAACCGTGATTATCTTTAATCCCTCACCCTTTCCTACCTCTTCTCACTGGTCCCCTTCCCCATCTACAGAAGTCTACCTCGTGTCATCTGTTGTTTGACTTATTTATTTGGTCTCTCATATAAGAGAAAACATGTGATATTTAACTTTCTGAGTCTAATTCCACTTAACCTGATGGGTTCCTAGTTCCATTCATTCTCCTACAAAGGACAGGATTTCATTCCTTATAACTAACAGGTGTCTTCCTCCCACGTTCTTGCTTTGCCACAAACCTGCAAATTATGCAGCCTGTTCCCTTGGGTGTTCTGTTCACATTCTTCCCACATGTGTTCAGGAAGTAAAGCAGCACAACAAAACATTATATGGTATAAACTGTATCCAAAGGAGAAAGATGGTGCGGGGGACGGGACTGGTTTCATGGCTCTTCTTCAAATGGAAGGATGCTGCACGACACTAGAGATTTTGGAAGCGCCTGGTTGAGTGATACCTAAGACATTCAGACACTGTAGAATGGAAGGTGCTACATGCTTACAAGACCACTTACTTGCCGGGGAGATAGCTCAGTAGAATAAGTGCTTGCCTGGTGAGCACAGGGTCCTGAGTTCAATTCCCGGTATTGCCAAAAAAAAAAAAAAATACACCTCCTTTGGGGCTGGTGAGATGGCTCAGTGGTCTAAAGCACCTACTTAGAACAAGCTTAGCAAAGCACAGGGACCACAGTTCAATCCCCCAGCACCATATACTAGACAGTCCCGCCCCCTGGTGGGCTGAGCTGGCCACACACACACACACACACACACACACACAAATAAATAAAATTTAAAAAAAAAAACAAGACCACTTAAAGGACAGCAATCCACCTGAATCCTACAGTTTGCACCAAGGTGATGGTGTGATGAGCAGCAGAGAAGGCTGCTCTGAGTGTCGCCATCCAGCTGCTGGACCACACCAACACGAGGAAGACAAGAGGGAGGGAAGTGGATGTCCTGGACCCAGAAAGGATCTGGAGCACAAACCGAAGCCCACAGAGAGTGAACAGAAAAACTTCAACAAAGAAGAAGGCAGTAGCCAGTGGCGCCTTCTCCCCAAGACGGGACTCACTGCATGGGAGGAGTGGTTCAAATCTGCAGGGACACGATGAATGCTAGCAATCCCAGAAGCCTCCAGGGAGAAATGCAGCAGTGGAGGGGAGCAGTGGACGTGAAGGACTGCAAGAGCTGGGGCTCAACGCTGAGGGCTCAGGCACCCCTTGTGAGACTGAGACTAGCCCGGAGCCATGGTGGAGGGGGGAGGCTGAGCTCAGATCTCAAAGCAGCTGCTGGCTCCCCCTAGTGGCTCCCAGCTGGACTCAGGCCCTCGGAAGGTGTGCTGAGAGCTGCAGGTGGAATGAGTCTGGTCTCTGCTAGAAGGTGCAGACTTGCTGAAATTATCCAGTACCCCATCAAAAAGCTACCACTGAAATACCTAGGAATCAACCTAATGAAGGATGTAAAGGACCTCAACAAGTAAAAACTACAGTGCTCTGAAAAAGGAGCCTGCAGAGGACATCAGAAAACAGAAAGGTATCCCTTAGTCTTGGGTAAGAACCAATATAGTGAAAATGGTCCAAAACTTTTATACAGATTTAATGCAATTCCAATCAAAATTCCAACAGTATATCTCACAGAATTAGAGAAAATATTCCTAAAATTGATTTGAAACCAGAAGAGACATGGAATAGCAAAGACAATTCTGAGTAACAAAGGCAAGGCAGGATACATTACAACCTCTGACTTGCAACTATACTACAAAACTACTGTAATTAAAAAAAAAAAAAAAAAAAAAAAAAAAGGAAAAAAAAAAAAAAAAAAACCAACCAGACCTGAAGATCATTGTAACAGATTAGAAGATACAGAAACAATTCCAGACATATTCAGTCACCTTCTCTTTGACAAAGATGCCAAACATTCACTGGAAAATAGCCTCTATAATAAATAGTGCTGGAGAAACCGGCTCTGCACATGTCAGACATTAAAGTTGGACCCATATATTTCACCATGTACTAAACTACATTTGAAATGGAACAAAAGTCTAAATTTTTATTTTTTTATTTTTGACAGAACCAGGGATTGAACTCAGGCCCTTGCTCTTGCCAGGGAAGCGCTTATCCCACTAAGCCATCTCCCTGACTCCAAAAGTTTAAATATTAAAACAGAAACATTAAATCTGCTGGAAGATACAATAGGTAAAACTTTTAAAGACACTGGTGGGGCAGCCAAAGAACTCAGGGATTAAAGGGCCTGCAAGCAGGCGGAGGGGCTGGGGGTTCAATCCCTGGGCCTGCCGTGCTGGCCCTGCCCCTGGGGCACACTGAGACGGCAAGTGAGCCTGGGTGTGGTGGCATGTGCCTGTGATCCCAGCTCTTGGGAGGCTATAAACAGGAGGATCCTACAACTAGTAGTGAGACCCTGAACACCCTGTAGACCCTTTCCTAAAAATACAAAAAAATAAACACACTGGTGTAGGCAAAGACTGACTAAAACCACGATTACACAAGAACTATCACAAAGAACAACTGGGATCTCATCTTATTAAAAAACTTTTGTACAGCAAGAGAAACCACCAACAGAATGAAGAGAGGGCTCGGTGTGTCTGCGCGTCCGCAGGTGCCATCATCGCGGACGCGGCTAGTCAGGTGCTCCTGGGCTCCGGTCTCACCATCCTTTCCCAGCCGCTCATGGACGTGAAAGTGCTCATCCAGGTGGGATATGAGCCTCTTCCTCCAACCATAGGACGGAATATCTTTGGGCGGCAAGTGTGTCAGCTTCCGGGTCTCTTCAGTTACGCTCATCACATTGCCAGCATCGATGGGCGGCGGGGGCTGTTCACCGGCTTAACTCCAAGACTGTGTTCAGGAGTCCTTGGAACTGTGGTCCATGGTAAAGTTTTGCAGCATTACCAGGATGGTGACAAGCCTGAGGTATGTTGAGGCCGAGTGCCACGCATGGCCCCTCTTGCTGCAGTTAGGGCTGGGCCTCTAGGAGAGATCTGCAGCCTCGTGTTCCACCACAGCCAGCGCCAGCCAGCGGCAGGGCGAGCAGCTGGGGCACATATGTGAAAAAATGTTCAGCATCCCTGGGCATTCGAGAGATGCAAATTAAAACAACACTGAGATCCCATCTCACCCCAGAAAGAGTGGCTATCATCAAGAATCAACCAGCAACAAATGCTGGCAGGCTGTGGGGATAAAGTTGCCCTTCTCCGCTGTTAGAGGGCAGACTGGTGTAACCACTGTGGAAATCAGTTTGGAGAGTCCTCCAAAGCTAGGATCGGCATCCCGTTTCACCCAGCTGTTCCCGTTCTGGGAACCATCCCGAGAAGATGGAAAGCGTCACGCCACAGTGATGTATGCACACCCATGTTTGTAGCGGCAGCTTATAAATAGCCACTTCTTGGACACAGCCCAAATGCCTTCAGCTGATGCCTGGGTAAAGAAGATGTGTTTTTTTAATACAGTGCAGTACTAGTCTTCCATGAAGGATAAACTTGAGTCATTTCTTGGTAAATGGATGTACCTTCAGACCACACTCTGATAATTTGGACACATATAAATACTACATGATTTCTCTTGTGTGACAAACCGAAAGTGTAAATATGGACCAAAATGTATAATATTGTGAAAGAGGAAAAAAATTTTCAAATGGGAAGAGAACCCTAGGGAGGGGGAAGAATAAGGAAAAAAGAATAGAGAAGAAAAGAAAGAAAAAATAGAAACAAAGCTTTTGTAAACAAGAAAGGGAAGCCGGGTTTAAGGGAGAGATAAGAATGGAAAAGAATCAAATTACACTCCTGTACAGAAATGATAAGTAAATAAAAACTAAAACTGAAAAAAAAAAAAAAAAGAATGAAGAGACACCCACAATATGGGCAAGAATTGTTTACCATCCGTTCCTCAGATAAAAACTTACTGTTGAGGACATACAAAGAACTCAAAAATTCAGACCTCCAAATTTGAAGATCCAATCCAAAACTGGGCATGTGAGATGAATACATACTTCTCAGATGAAATGTTCAACATCATTTGTTGTTCAAGAGATTCAGATTAAGACAACATGGGGATTCCATTTCACCCTGGAAAGATGGCTGTTATTAAGAAGTCAACCAATAGCAAATGCTGAAGGAACCCTTCTGCATTGTTGGTGGGAATATAGATTGTGCAGCCACTGTGGAAATCGGTGTGGAGATTCCTCAAAACACTAGGATTTGGGCTGGTGAGACAGCTCAGCGGGCTAAGCACCTACTTAGGCAAGTGCCGGGACTAGGGTTCAATCCCAGGCATCCCATGCTGCTCCAACCCTAGCCCCAGGTGTGCTGAGCTGGCCACCAAGTTTGGGCATGGAGGTACATGCCTGTAATCCCAGCAATGCAGAGGCTGAAAACATGAGGATCACTATGAGTCTGAGCTGGGTAGTGAGACCCTGTACCAAATATATTTAAAAAAAAAAAAAAAAAAAAACCTCACTAGGATTAGAAGTCCCATTTGATTCAGCTATTCCTTTTCTGAGCATCTTCCCAGAAAAATTAAAAACATCATACCCTTGGGATATAATTTGCACCCATGTTTACATGGCAATTTATAATAGCTAGATCTTGGAAACAACTCAAATGCCCATTTACTAAGGAATGAATAAAAAAGACAAGGTCTTTTTATACAATGGAGTACTACTCAGCCATAAAGAAGGATAAGCTGGAGCCTTATATAGGTAAATGGATGCAATTTGAGACTAAACTTATAAGTGAAATAAACCAGACGCATATGTGTAAACATTGTTTTTTGTTTTTGTTTTTTGGCAGAACCAGGGATTGAACTGAGGCCCTTGCGTTTGCCAGGGAAGCGCTTATTCCACTGAGCCATCTCCCCGGCCCCTAATTGTAAACATTGTATTTTCTCCCTAGGGTGAAAGTTAAAAGAGTAAATAAGATCCAAAATGTACAACAGATGTTGTAAAATTGGAACTTCGAAAGGTAAAAGAAATGGGGATGGGGAAGTGTAGAAAAAAGGGAAAAGAAAAAAATATATATATATACATATATCATATTTAAGATAGTTGTACTACTAATTTCTTTTAGTTCCTTGAAAAGTAGGTTTGTACTTAAAAAGGAAACAAGAACAACATAAATAAATAAATAAATAAATAAATAAATAAATAAAAAAGGGCCGGGGAGATGGCTCAGTAGACTAAGTGCTTCCCTGGCAGGCACAAGGGCCTGAGTTCAATCCCTGGTTCTGTAAAAAAAAGAAAGAAAGAAAAGTAGGTTTGTGCTAATATTGTTTGAACAATTAAATGCCAATATCTTATAGTCTGAGTAACTAATTTAAAGATAACAATATATAATGTATTAACCATTATTACCTTCCTATTATCTTGTTTTGAATTTTTTTTCTCTTTGAAATCAATTTTTTTTTTTTTTTTTTCCGGAACCAGGGATTAAACTCAGGCCCTTGAGCTTGCCAGGTAAGCACTTAGTCTACTGAGCCATCTCCCCGGCCCCGTTTACTGGAATGTATTGAAGAAGCAACAAAATGAAGTCATTCTGAGATGCCCACGTTTCCCGGGTGACACCTACTCTGGGGACCCCCTCCTCCATGCACTCCAGTGAAGATGCTACAATTGGTGTGCCTTTTGTTTTCTTTTGGTTTGGTTTGTTTGTTTTTGTACTAAAAAAATGAACCAGAGCCCTCACACAAACTCGGGACCTTGCACTTGCCAACCAGGTGCTTATGTCACTGTGCTTTCTACCTGGCCCTCTTTTTTTTTTTTTTTTTTTTTGAGATAAGGTCTCACTACATTGCTCAGACTAGCTGGATTTTGCAACTCCTAGGCCTCACCCTCCCAGAGTGCTGGCAGGCTATTAAGGAAACACAAAAGGCAAGTAGCATCACTTGTGATTAAATGTTGAATTATAACACCACACCCTTTGGTATTTTGTCAAAAGGTGTCAAAATGTAGGCAGATACTGTCATAACTACATATTTATTGTATTTATTTTTGCAGAGCTGGAGATGAAACTAGGATTTCATGCCTTCAAGACAAGCATTCTGCTTAATGTGTGTGTGTGTGTGTGTGTGTGTGTGTGTGTGTGTGTTTAGGAATTTCACACATTGCTATGAAAACCCAAGTTGACCTAAAAGCTACTCAGGGGCTGGGAAGATGGCTCAGTGGAATAAGCACAAGAGCATCATCATGAACACAAGTCCAGCCTGGACTACACAGCAAGACTCCATCTCAAAAACACCAAAAAAAAGGGCTGGAGAGATAGTTCAGCAGCATAATGCCTGCCTGGCAAGTACAAGATCCCAAATTTAGGGCTGGTGAGATGGCTCAGTGGTCTAAAGCACCTACTTAGAACAAGCTTAGCAAAAACAAAGGGACCGTGGTTCAATCCCCCAGCACCACATGCCAGCCAGCCCCGCCCCCTGGTGGGCTGAGCTGGCCCTCCCCTACAAATAAATAAAAAATTAAAAAAAAAAAAATCCCAAATTTAATCCCCCCCCCAAAAAAAAATCCTCTTGGTCCCAGTCTAGCTAGCAGCTGTCAGCTTTTCATATTTTTCATATTAACTTTATTTATCTATTTTCAATGTATTTGGTACAGAGTCTCACCACACAGCTCCCACTTGCAGTGATCCTCCTGTTTTCAGCCTCCCCAGCACTGGGATCAGAGGCATATGCCATTATGCCCACCCAGTCTTGGTGACCTGCTCAGTGTACCTGGGGTCAGGGCTGGCATGGCATGTGGTGCCGGGAATCGAACCCCAGTCCCTGCACTTGCCTAAGCAGGCGCTTAGTCCACTGAGCTATCTCACAGGCCCGCATTTTTCATATTAAGCACACTGCCCCAAGCAGCGTGTCCTGCAGCCAACCTAGAGACCAAGGCAGCAACAGGTATCACAGCTCTGAACTCACCACCATGGATAGACGTCGCTACATCCTGCCCAGTGCTCCCTTCTCCTTTGTGCAGAAGAGTCACCTTTTCTTTGCAAACACTCTTATTTTCTGACAGGATGGATTGGGTGGGACACACCCAACCAATCCCAACTACTTCCTGTCTTGGGGATGGTTGTTTGACCCCTAGCTGTCCCTGTGGTGTCCCTGGTGGCCGGCTAGGCAACATGCATATGGCCCAACTGGGACTGTCTGTTCCCATCCCTAAAGCTTCTTAAATGACACCTTCACCTGGAAGAGTCCAAATCAAACAATCTTTTCCAATACAGGAAGAAAACCTATCAGCAACAACAACAAAAGTAAACCAAACGAGGCAAAGCCTAGAGGTAGGCTCTGAGGCCGCCAGCTTAAATGCCAGGTCCAGCCTGGCCTCAAACATCTCCCTTTAGAATTTGAAAGGAGCACCTACCATTTGTAGCCAGAAGAATACTCACTATTACCTACGCTAATGAAAGGTCTCCACTGCAAGGAAATGATCAAAGATACACAACACACGCAAAAAAAATCTGTAAGATTCTTTCCCAGAATGGTGTACATCCTACCTCTCTTATGTTTTACAAATGAAGTAAAATACCGTAATAGTAAGGAAAATTACAGCAATTAGGAGGTTGTGGTGAAATAACCATCAAAACACAAGGAAGTAAATAAATAAATAAAATAATAAATAAATAAATAAATAAATAAATAATTTACGTCAAAATTTCTTCCAAAAAGCAAATAATCTGAAAAAAAAAAAAAAAAAAAAAAACCACACAAGGAAGGGGTGGCCAGACAGCTCAGCAGACTAAAGGGTCTGCTTGGGCAGAGCGCAGCGGCCCGAGTTCGATCCCCAGCCTGCTGCGCTGGCCCCGGCCCCAAAGCGCACTGAGACAGCTATTGAGACTGGGTGGGGCATGAGACTGAGGCAGCTACTGAGACTCATAACCACTAGTCTGATCTGTGTAGTGTGAACCTGTAGACTCTGTACTAAATACAAAACAAAAACAAAACACAAGACAGCAAGAGAAAAGAAAAAAGCAAAAGATTTACAAAACAACCCCCTCAAAAAATTACACAATGGCAGCAGCGTGTCCTTACCTATTAATAACTACCTTGAACATACATGAATTTGACTTTCTAATCAAGTTAAGCAAAGCAGCACAAGTCAGGAAGCTGAGACAGGAGGATCACAAGTTTGAGGCCAGCCCAGGAAACTTAGCAAGACCCTATCTCAAAATAATTTTTTGGTTTTTTTTTTTTAAGGAAGGGTCTACAGGGTGTTCAGGGTCACACTGCTAGATCAGACTCATAGTGATTCACCTGTTTACAGCCTCCCAAGAGCTGGGATTACAGGCACACACTACCACGCCCAGTCTTAATTGCTGTCTCAGCGTGCCCTGGGGGCAGGGCCGGCATGGCAGGCCCGGGATTGAACCCCCAACCCCTGTGCTGCTTGCAGGCACTCCACTGAGCTATTTGGCCAGCCTTTCGAAACGAAATATTTAAAGAGCTAGGCATGTAGTTCAGTGATAGAGTAGCTTGCAGGAGTCCTGGGCTCAAACGCCAATATCCACCAAAAAAGAAGGAAAGGAAAGTGTTATGGTTTGTGTATAAGTGTCCCCGCAAAGCTTCATGCAGTCTTGGGGCAGCTTCTGGAGTTTGTAATTGATTACTGTGGGTGTGGATGCTGCCCCTGCCCTGGGGCAGGTAGTCTGCATTACAATGTAAGGTGGGAAGAGAAGCCAGCAGCTTGAGCTGCTGCTACCCCTCCCTTGTGCTCTTGCTCTTTGCCGCCGCCACGAAAGGTTGCCCTCTGCCATGTGCTGCTCTGCGTTGGAGCCAGCTGAGTATGGACTGAAACCTCCAGTAACTGTGAGCTAAATAAACCTTTCCTTCCTTCATTTTGAGTGTCGGGTATTTGTCCCAGCAGCGAGAGAAGAGTAACTAAGACAGAAAGGAAGCCCTAAGCCAAAGACAGAATGGTCAAATGGGAGAAATCACATCCAGCCATACACTACCTGTACGGGGCACATTTGATTTTTAGGAAGGAGGCCAGAGGGCAGAGCAGGAGATGAGAGGGTGGATGTAATCAAAACGTGGTGCAGCCATGTATGGAAATGTCCCAGTGGGACCCGTTAATTTGTGTACTTAACATATGATAATATTATCATTGTTTTAAAAAGGGAAAGTCATAGCCATACATCAGAAAAATACACTTAATTTAAAAACTTTTAATAAGAGAGATTATTATTATATAATGATCATCAGAAGGATGCAACATTGTAAGTAGGTATGCACCAAACTACAGGGCACCGGAATACTTAATGCAATTACTAAATGATGAAAGGGAAATACATTAAGAAACAAAATATAAATACATTAAAAAACAAAACAGCAAAATGGCATCTCTCTGAAGAAGATGTACAAATGACCAACAGGTATATGTAAAAATGCTCAGCGTCACTGATCGGGGTAGCCTGGAGGATATCCAGTGAAATCCGTGGGGCACAGAAAGACAGCTTAAAAAGTTGATCCCATTCGAGAGAGTAGACTAATGGTTACTGGGGCCTGAAGGGTAGAGCAGGGGAAAGAGAGCCGAGAATCCGTAGGTGCACAGTGCAGTTAGGCAAGAGGGAACAACTGCTAATGTTCTGGAATGCACAAGCGTACCTAGGGTTTCAATAAATTAATTGCACATTTCAAAATAGTGAAAAGATTTTGAACATTTGCTATTTAATGAAAGAATTGCTTGAGGTGGAAACGTCCCAGTTACCTTGACCTGACCATCACATGCTGTCCCTAAGAATTGAAATATCACGCTCCACTCCATAAATACACATAAATTATGCTAATTAAAATTTTGAAACACTTAGACAGATGGTTATAAACTATTGGTTCTCATGAGGCTCGGCCTGGGGGAGTCAAGCTGAGCAAGGAGCAAAGACTCGGTCAGCTGGAACTAGGTGTTCAAGGTCATCCTCAAGGGCACGCTGAAGAAAGACTAGAGTAGGACCAGCTAGCATGCTTGGGTGATGCTGTCCGGCAGTGGACATATGACGTGGACAGGTGGCAGGCCAGAGAAAAGTGCAGGAACATTACATTCGAGGGCTGGTCACAGCAGGAGACAGGTGCAAGGGCAACAAATGAAAGTGAAACTCAAGGACCTGAGCAGGGTGGGGAAGGGCAGAGGGACAGACAGAGAGGGTTCTGGGGCAATAAGAGAAAAGAGGTTGAACGCATTTCAAGCAAGCTTGATTTCCAAATGGAACTCCTTATTCCAAAGACTGGCCTCCACACTAGCTAGCCAATTTAGCTCCAAGCTTCCTAAAATCGTTATCCTTAAAATGAGGGCAAGGTTGGGAGGGTGGCAATCAGGGTTTCCCAATCAGGGTGTGGAAAGCGCTGGAAGGAGGCTGGTGCTGGAAAGCCGTGTTCATCTGAGTTTCTTACCTAGCTCCTCACTGGCAGCTACCATAGGCTTGGGCGTAGATGCCTCAAGATATCACTTTTCTTCTCCTTCTTCCCTTGCTCCTCCTCCCCTCCTCTCTGTCTCCCTCCTCTTCTCCCCCTCCTTTTCTCTTCTTTATCCTTTCCTTTTCTTCTTTCTGTGTCTCTCTGTATGTCTGTCTGTCTGTCTCTGTCTCTGTGCATGTCTGTCTCTGTCTCTCTGCCTCCCTCTGTCTCTGTCTCTCTATGTCTGTCTGTCTCTCCTGTCTCCCTCTCTGTGTCTGTCTCACTTTCTCTCTCTGTCTCTGTCTCTCTGTGTCTCTTCTCTGTCTCCCTCTCTGTCTCTCTCTTTGTCTCTGTCTCTGTCTGTCTGTCTCTCTCCTGTCTCCCTCTGTCTGTCTGTCTCTCTCTCCTGTCTCCCTCTATCTCTGTCTCTGTCTCTCTGTATCTTCTCTGTCTCCCTTCTCTCTGTCTCCCTCTCCCTGTCTCTCTCTGTCTCTCTGTATCTTCTCTGTCTCCCTTCTCTGTCTCCCTCTCTCTGTCTGTCTCTCTTTTTGTCTCTGTCTGTCTCTGTCTCTCTGTATCTTCTCTGTCTCCCTTCTCTGTCTCCCTCTCTCTGTCTGTCTCTCTTTTTGTCTGTCTGTCTGTCTCTCTCCTGTCTCCCTCTGTCTCTCTCCTGTCTCCCTGTCCCTGTCTCTCTGTATCTTCTCTGTCTCCCTTCTCTCTGCCTCCCTCTCTTTGTCTGTCTCTTTGTCTCTGTCTCTGTCTGTCTGTCTCTCTCTTGTCTCCCTGTCTTCCTCTGTCTGTCTCTCTCTCTCCTGTCTCCCTCTGTCTCTCTGTCTCTGTCTCTCTGTATCTTCTCTCTCCCTTTTCTGTCTCCCTCTCTCTGTTTCTGTCTCTGTCTCTGTCTGTCTCTCTCTCCTGTTTCCCTGTCTGTCTCTGTCTCTCTTTATCTTCTCTTTGTCTCCCTCTCTCTGTCCATCTCTCTCTTTGTCTCTGTCTGTCTCTCTCCTGTCTCCCTATGTCTCTCTGTCTGTCTCTGTCTATCTGTCTCTTCTCTCTCTGTCTCCCTCTGTCTGTGTCTGTCTGTCTGTCTGTCTGTCTGTCTGTCTGTCT
>NW_004524630.1:12121178-12122856 GCF_000260255.1 Octodon degus | reverse complement strand
CAGGACAGACCTTCATTCTTTTTTGGCTGGCTCCGAATGCCTTCAGGGCAGGTTTGGCTGGCTGGAGTTGTGGGGATCGAACCACAGCAACCTGAGGCTGACTGCTTTGTTGAAGCAGCCACTTAAACAACTGAACAACTGAGTTAAGGGACAGGCCCCAGAGACCTTCATTCTTAATGGCTTCATATTTTTGCATTTTGGGAGTTATGGAAATACCTGGACACACAGGTTAGAGCACTCCAGATAAAACCAAAAATAACAGGGAAACCTGAAACTATTCTCCCAAAAAGAAACACCCTGTGCAAAGTGATTAGGACTTAGCTCGGTTTTGGATTTATTACCTTAACCATCTTTCTCCTTTTGTAAGCTTAACATTATGTAAAAGTGCCAAAACAGTGCCACACATTTTTAATAGTAAAAAAGAAAACCTGAAAAAGAAGTATTTGTTTGTTTGTTTGTTAAAGTTCTTTGTTAGTACCTGGCAAATCAAGATGGAGCGAACACCTCCATTCCGGCGTCTGATCACATGAGGTTGTCTGAATGCAACCCTCCACCTAACTGCACAGTCGAACACCCACACCCACAGGAAAACTTCACATGAAACACTTTTAAGTGTCTTAAAAATACTTGCCTTGTTTTCTACAATGACTTACAAGGTATAACTAGTTGAATGCTGTTAAGTACAAAATTAAAGCCTTAATTCTGAAACACTTGGGACTCAGATTTTCAAGAGTTTTAGAAGGGAGTTTTATATTTGAAGGTCTAAATTTAGCTTTCTTTTAGGAAAATAAAAAAAGGAGGGGAAGAGTGGAATAAAGACTAAAATACTCTGATGTGCGGCCTGACAAATTTTTTTCAACTCAAATTTCCAACTTCCCAGTGCGTATGCCCACTGACTGCGATTCCACTCCTAAAACGTGTGCATGAACATATTCATACATTTGCACAAATGTGTACGTAAACTGACATTTGTTGTTACATCTTCTATACCAGTAAAAACTGGGGAAACAACATAACGTCCACGCTCTGTCTAAATCACGGACTTCCCACGCTAAACATCAGGGTTTTTGTGTTTTTTTTAAAGTCATTCACCTATGCCATGTCCTAAAGATACCCATAATCTATTAAGTAGACAAAGCAAGTTATAAGCAATTTTAGAGACTTCCATGCAGAAAAATGTTTGCTAGAATATACGTAAAAATGATACAGCTGAAGGCTAAGAGAAGCATGTTTCTCCTTTACTCCTGTGTGCATTGTGTCAGTTACTTTACGAACTTTTTTCTTTTCTTTTCATAAACATTAAGTCATGCCAACAAGCCCAAATAAATATATCTGCGTGGAGAAAGATCTGACTAGCCCAACAGATGCACGCAACGAACACAGATCGCTGTCATCCTTTGCACAGTCCACATAAGAACCTCAGTTATGCAGGGGACACCTAGCAGAGCGCCGTGAGCGGTCTATCCTGGAAAGAAAACTTCCAAAATTAGCACCAAACTCGCCTCCTTGAGTCTCGCAGACGCCGAGCCTCCGCCGCTCAACCCGACGCAGGATCCCGGAGCAGCTCCGGCAGAGGACGCAGCAGCCGCGTGAGAGCCAGCGAGCGCCACGGCTTCCGCGGATCTTCAGCGCGAGTCCCGCGCCCCGCCCCGCCCCGCCCCTCCGCGCCGCCAGCCCC
>NW_004524630.1:12114564-12118924 GCF_000260255.1 Octodon degus | reverse complement strand
GGTACAGGGCTACAGGATAAATCCTGAGGGTACTTGACTGACCTTATCATATACAAAAGTTACATTTCTTATTATATAGGTCTTGCTTTATCTTGGTCTTAACCATCCAGCAGAAAAGTATAAAAACAAGTATATAAAGTAAAGCCATATTAATATGATGAGCTGTAAAAGGCTCAAGTCAATAACTTCTGAGGATAACCCACTAATATTATAGACTTCTAGACAGTGTTGGATTGTTTAGCTGAATTCAAACACCTATAGTATTTAGATGCCAATAGAATACCCACCTTTGACAAGACTAAACAAAAAAAAAAAGGAGGATACAAAGGAAAGATCATTTTGTATTTATATATACAAAATAGGATAGATATACAGCTACTTTCGCTTAATTCAATGAGAAGAAAGAGGTGTACTAATAGTGTTTGGACAGGATATCCTGTCTGCTTCTTGTACTATGGATAACCACAGAGAGAACAAGAAGATAACAATGTACAATGTATTGATTATCAAAACTGTCCTATTAATCAGCTTTGAAACTGTCTCATTCATATTTGTTTCTCAATAAAATTAAAATAAAAAACTTCTAAAATAGAATAAATAAATAAAATTAAATGCCCTGCCATCAACCCTGACTAGAGTGTCATTCCTTCATATAAAATAATAGATCATTGCAATTAGGACCCCCACTCCCAGGTGGGCCCAAAAGTCTGGGCAAGGTTAGAGAAGCTACAGCATGCACACATGAAACACTTGCTATACATCCTCACAGAGGCATTTCATGAGGGCCAGCTCCTGTAATCCCAGCTCTTGGGAGGCTGTAAACAGGCGGATCACTATGAGTCCCATCTAGTACTGAGATCCTAAAGACCCTGTTGACCTTTCCCTAAAATACAAAAATAAATAAATATTATGAGTTGATATTTTTTTCCTGAAGACTATTTACAAGAACGTGGTTTTTTTTTTTTAAAAAAAAAAAAAAAAAAAAAAAAACCACATTGGTTAAAAGACTTCTCAATACCAAGCAAGAAAGAGTTTAAATTCAGGGTACATAATACTTCTTTTAAAGGAAAATTTGGACCCTGAGAAGCATTTGTGTAACTTGTACCACATTTTTGCCTATTTTAGATGTTTATTTAGATGCCTATTTAGATGGGCATGGTGGCGCATGCCTGTAATCCCAGCTCTTGGGAGGCTGTAAACAGGCAGAGTCCAATCTGGTAGTGAGACCCTGAACACCCTGTAGACCCTTCCCTAGAATACAAAAAAAAAAAACTAAGAAAAAAGATGCATTTCACGGAGGGGGATGGGCAGCCTCGCCAGGGTCCCCAGATTCCATCTGCTGTAGATTTGTGCAGGGAATCAAATGCGATCTCCTCCCAAGTGGGCATTACGGTGTTTCTGGCAGCCATCTGCTCATCACTGCACAAGCATGAGGAGACACCCCCGGACTCCAAGTAGCCAGAGCTTTTCCAGGTGCCAACAAGGTCTATAGCACAGGCGTGCATTTTCAGAATGTCACAAGGCGCAGATAAACCTGTGTCCGTAAAGTATGCATGGTGGAGGCGTGAACACAGCCTGAGTCTTCTTTCTTCCTGCGGAAGTAGAGGGCGGCAGTGCGCTCAGCACATACTGTCCCTGAAACTCTGGTGGAAGGTGTACAGTACGATGTTCACTTGGTTCATGGTGGGGAGCGCAGGGAGGCTCCCAATACACATGCTGACCAATCAGTTATACGTAACTAGATTCATGTGTGTCCTAAGCCTTGACCATAAAAAGGAAGCTCAAAAACTCTATGGTGCAAAGAATGAAGAGAGGATGTTGCTACATTTGATAGTTTCCTAAATATTTCAAGCTTGTGGAGTTCTAGGGAACACACTGTATCTCCTCCCAGTGATTGTCAAAGGTCAACTTTAATTGTATTTGAATCTTGATAGTTCAGTGGAATGAATTGGCATTATAAAGATCAATCTTGGGAACATCACTGAGCTACATAATAAAATGGTCTGTTATAATTATTATGGGGCAGACTCTTCCTCTGCCTCTTCCCCTTCCTTCCCGTAACCTCCTGAACAATGCAATGCCAAACACCTCAGTGGCTGGGGGTGGGAGGTGCTGGACCCCAGGCAGCTTGAGGAGGTGTCCACACGGTGTCAGAATCCACATGGAGCAGGCATTGCCAGCCTGGGAGTAGAGCTCAGGTGAGCTGAGGGAGGGGTGCAGCACTGGGTGGCATGGCGAGAGATGCCAGGGCATAGACCTAGAGTGTGTCCACGCAGGAGGGCACTGGTAGAGATGCGAGGTTGGTCACAGGCAGGGGGGATAGCGCGGCTAAGTGTATTAAGGATAGCAGGCGCCAGGTTTGGCATTGCGGGGAAAAGGAGTTGCAAGTGAACAAGTGCTGAGGTACGGAGCTGCAAGGAGAGGTGGCAGTGCGGGTCCTGGATCTTCTTGGTGATGAAGGCCCTGGAAAGGGACAGGCATGTGTGCCTACATGTGGCCCCTGGCGCAGCCCAGCAGGAGGCTCTGGGATCAGAGACCCCCACAGGCACATGCAGCCCCAGACCTTAGCTTCCCCTTTCAGTCTCTAATGAAAGGGACCAGAGTTGCCGAGAAGTGACTGTTTCCGGGGAGAGCAGAGGAAGCCAAGGTGAGCCTTGGGTGTCTTGGCCTGCCTGGAAGTGAGAGGGTCCGACAGCGACAGGAGAGCATCTGCGGAGAGCAGAGACGGTGTGAAGGAGCTCCGGCTGGCCAGGGTGGAAAGCTCTGAGCGTCAGACACAAAGGGTGGCATAACACTGCACCTCATTAAGGAAAAAGCTGACCAAACTAAAAGTCTGAGGAGGAATAAGATATTTATATAATTTCAAAATACTTTTCCACAAAACAGATAGAATTACTTATCAGGAATATTATACATGCACTATTGCTCCGCCCCTTTCATCCGGGAAAAAAATAACAAGTTCAAGGAAGACAAGCAGAGAGCCCGGATGGCATTTGCAAGGGGAACAAAGAAAGGATAAAGATGCCAGTCTGTGAAATTAAAGTTCAAAAAGAAAAGAACAAGAAAGAAATTAAAGTTCATCTCGCAAACATTCATTCCAGGAAAGCAGCCTTGCTACATGAGGCCAGTAAATACGTGGAACCAGTGACTCTCTGAAAGCCAGGATGCCTGGCCTCCGCCTCGCCCGCCCGAGAGCTCCTGCTGCAGCAGGTGCGTGCTGTGCAGGAGTTTGTCCGCCCGGAGGAGAATCGCTCGCTCCCAGTGCAGAGAATGTCAGGGAAGCCTCCTCCCGACTGAATGCCACTGCAATATCCACCACAGCGCTTGAGGAATGTGTGAAGGTAGCGAACGCCGAGTTTACGCCTGAGGTGTTTCACCTCACTACCTGGATTCTCCTTGGTTTCTCCTGTGCCACCTTCTCCCTTTCAAAGGCTGAAACATCTGTCAGTCACCTGGGTCTTGCAGTTCAGAGAGGAGCAGCGAAGAACCAGTGTGTGTACCTCACGGACTCTCCCGAAGAACCTACTCAGACAGACTCCTGTAATGATGATACTCCCCTTGAAGACCTCGACAGGCTCATTCACTGCTCAAGACTCGTTACTGGAGATTTGGCATCAGCCGCCATTCTTGAAGAAAGCAGGCGTGTGGCCCAAAAGAAATTTGAATGGGAAGATCCTCTTCCATCCTTTTCCTAAGGAAACTGAAGTGCTGAACTTCCTCTTAATCTTGCTATGCAAATGCTGTTGTAATTGAACTGGTTCTAGAGAGTAGTTTTCACACTTTGCTTAGGGTTTCTTGCACTTTACAGAATATTGCAAAACAAATAGAAAACCAACCCTGGGGAAAAAAAAAACCAAAACCCTGGGCTGGGGAGATAGCTCAGCAGTCTAAGGGCTGCCTGGCAAGCCAAAGATCCAGGTTTGATTTCCAGTACTGCATGCTGGGCTGGCCCCAGTCACCCAAACCGGGCATGGTGGTACACGCCTGTAATGCCAGCACTGAGGAGGCTGAGACAGGATGATAACTATGAGTCCAAGCTGTGTGGCAAGACCCTGTACCAAATAAATAAATAATAAAAAACATCTGCTTTTGAAGTGTATTTTATCTTTATATAGTTTATTTGAAAGAATATTTTCCTATTATGTAATATGACTTTACACCTACAAATAATGTGATTAATGTTGGGCTGGGGAGATAGCTCACTGATCTATGCACCTGCCTGCCAAGCACAAGGCCCTGAGTTCAATCCCCAGTACCAATGATAATAATAATAATTAATGTAAATACTAATGGCAAAGGGAGAAAGAAATACCTGTCCAAGTAGCTGTGGGAATTGTCATCTGTAATGGGACAGGGGGCC
>NW_004524630.1:12110275-12113764 GCF_000260255.1 Octodon degus | reverse complement strand
AATAAATAAATAAATAAATAAATAAATGGATAAATAAATAAATAAAATAAGGCTGGCCAAACAGCAGAGAGGCCAGTGGATCAAAGCGCCGGCAAGCAGGTGCAGCCTGCCGAGCGGCCCCGCCCCCAGGGCACGGTGAGACAGCAATAGAGAGTGGGGGCGCTGGCGCTCGCCTGTAATCCCAGCACTTGGGAGGCTGTAAACAGGAAAATCACTACGAGTCTGATCTAGTAGTAAGACCCTGAACACCCTGTAGACCCTTCTCTACAATACAAAAATAAATAAATATTATGAGTTGATTTTTTTTTCTTGAAGACTATTTATAAGAATGCAGTTTTTTAAAACATTAGTTAAAAGACTTCTCAATACCAAGCAAGAAAGAGTTTAAATTGAGAGTACATAGCACTTGGGTTTTTTTTTTTCCTTTTTATTTTCTTATTTTACATAGCACTTGTTTTAAAGGAAAATTTGGGCCCTGAGAAGCATTTTGTGTAACTTGTACCACATTTTTGCCGATTTTAGATGTCGTTAGTGTCACTGAAATTTTCGTCAGCTGAATTTCTTACTCCTTTTATAAAAATCTGAAGTATGAAAAAAGAGATCAAAAAAAAAAGAGAGAGAGAAAAGAGATCAGGGCTGGGGAGATAGCTCAGTGGCATAAGCACCTGCCTGGCGAGCACAAGGTCCTGAGTTTGATCCCCAGTACCACCAAAAAAAACCCCAAAACAAACAAACAAAAAGAGATCACACTAACCACCTCACTTGACAATTCTGCCTGAAAACTTGCCCACAGGGGAAAAAAAATGCTGGCTGGCTTTATGAAATAATCTAGTTTTCTTTCCTTCAAGGTGGAAAGTCACTTCCAAAAAGCCAAACTTCCAGACGTGAGGAATACTTTAATGAAAAAAGTAGGGCTTATTGCATAGGTAGGAGTATTTCATGGTTTAAAAAAAGAAATAAAATGATTAGTGCTTGACAGTTTCAGTGCTTCCTTACAAAACTCATTTCTTTACCAACCTAGGTGGCTTCCTCTGATTTGCTCATTCTGGGTCCACAGTTTTATTTTATTTATTATTATTATTATTATTATTATTATTATTATTATTAGAACCAGGAATTGAACTCAGGCCCTTGAGCTTGCCAGCAAAGAGCTTATTCTACTGCGCCATCTCCCCGACTATTTTATTTTCTGCGTTTTCCCTGGATATCTATTTATCTATTTATGTCTTGTAAATTTTACTGCACTGTGCATGATTCTAAGAATAAACAATAAGCTTGTTGTTAAAGAGTATACATCAAGTCCCCTCGCAGTATTCGATCAGATACATGCAGCGCCCTACGAGGGAGAGGATGGCTTTCAGGCTGAGCAGCTGAACAGAACCTTAGGTTTCACTTTCCTGGCACAGGCCCAGGGACAGCAACACAGGCTGTGTGGTGCTTTGTCATCTTTCCCAGTCTTCTCTGTTCTCTGGCAGTTTGCTGTTTCAAGGGAGGAATTTTTTTAAAATTATTGTTAAATAAGCTTTATACATGGGAAGATTGTTTAAAAAACTTAACAGTGACCCCATATAACTTTCACTCATTGTGAACATTTTCACACACACACACACACACACACACACACACAAACACATATGTATACACCCTTCTTTTTTTGCTGGATTATTTGAGAGTAAATTGGGGAAATCAAGATTCGTCAGCCCCCCCGCCAAAAAAAAAAGATTCTTCAGCCCTAACCAACTCAGTACGTCTCTCCTGGGATGAAATATATTTTCTTCCGCAATTCAAGGGTAGTTATCACCAAGTCCAGGAATTTTGATGTTGGCACAATACAGTGTTCTAAAATATAAAGTTAATTTGTAAATGCTGCCACTTGTCTCAGCGCTGCCTTTTAGGGCAGCTTTTTTCCTCCACGTAGGATCCACTCCCGTATCTATTCGCTTAGGACTTTTTCATTCTATTTTAAGGTTACTGTGTAGTTATAAGAAGCGGTACAAAAAAAAAAAAAAAAAAAGTGGTACAAAGGTCCTGTGGACTCTTTGTTTTCCCCGCAGTGAGATAACATAGAGAACTTATTGCAACCAGGATATTGATGTTGATCCAGCCAAAATATATTTCCTCCAATGCAAGGCCCCTCTTAGTGCCCTTTATAGCCATACCTGCTTCCTCTGGGTTCCTTTCTCTTCCTTAACCCTTGATAGCCGCTCATCTGACCTCCATTTCCGTGATTTTTTGTCACTTTCAAAAAACGTTACACAAATAGAGCCCCGTAGGATTAATGTTTGGGTTTCGCTATTTCATTTCCACTCGGCATAATTCTCTGGAGATTTAGCAAGGTTGTTAAATACAGCGGTACATCGGTTCACGATTTTAGCTCTTTCCCCAGTTCTGGTCACAAACTAAGTTGGTTGTGAACTGAATCAAATTTCCCCATAAGGGCATCGTTGAACCTAATCATTAAATTTGATTTGGTTTGCAACCAACTCAGTTTGTGACCAGAATCATGGAAAGAATTACATTTGTAAACCAAGGTACTGCATATCAGTCATTTGTTGCTTCTCATTACTGAATAATAGTCCATAGATGAATGTACCATCTTTTTTTTTTTTTTTTTTTTTTTTTTTTGCGGTACCAGGATTGAACTCAGGACCTTGAGTTTGCCAGGCAGGTGTTTAAGCCACTGAGTTATATCCCTGGTGCCTGTACCATCATTTGTTTAGGCATTTAACTATTGAAAGATATACAAGCTATTTCCTTATTTTTGTTTGTTGCAAATAAAGCTGATCTTTGAAATGGTGTAGTTTCTCAGTGTACAACATGGTTTTATTTTTATGGAATAGAATTGCTAGGTAGTATGTAGTTGCACATTTAATTCTTTTTAAAAGTTCAGATTCTTCTCCAGGATGATGGGTAGTTTTACCTTGCTATTAGCACTATCTAGGATCCCAGTTGCTCCTGTCCTTCCCGGACTTGGGTGATGGCAGCCTCGTTTACTTCAGCCACCCTGCTACGCGCCCAGTGATCGACTGTTCTGGTCATTCACTCAACTGTATTGCCTCTCACCTGGAGCAATTCCTCAATCTTTTTTTCCCTTGACACCGGCATTTTTAGGACTATCCATAACTTGGGTGTGGCTTGTTTCTTTGTGACTTGCTTCAAGGGATGCACTTTGGACCATGGCGCTGTCCATGTGACACTGGGACAGCTTTGCGTGACACTTCATTTCTGTATGTCTCCTTCCTGGTGACAGTAGCTTTTGGTGTCTGGCAAAGGAGGCCTTGCCAGACTTCTCCATTATGAAGGCCCATTAAGTGCAGTCAATAAGTGATGGGGGGTGCTGGGGAGATGGCTCAGTAGAATAAGCGCTTGCCTGGCAAGCATGAGGACCTGAGTTCAATCCCCGGTTGCACACACACAAAAAAGTGATCTGAGGGGAGATGCTGTTGATATTCTTTAACCTAGGAGAACTGCAAAAACAAGAACGAAAAG
>NW_004524630.1:12103153-12105515 GCF_000260255.1 Octodon degus | reverse complement strand
ACAGTGACTCACTCCTGCCTAACTGGGTCAGCATCTTCCCAGGGCCCTTCCCCGGCAGCTCCAGGCCCTCAGGACAGCCGGGCTGCTTTCCACCTAGGGACAGGAGGTCAGCTTCTTTAGCAGCCACGTGTAAGCGAGATCCTGTCATATTTGCCTTTTCAGTGTTTGGCGCCTGGCTTATGTCACTTAAGGTACTGATGTCCAGTTCCTCCCACGTGATCAATCATTTCCGATGCTTACCTAGTATTCTAATGTATGGAATGTGTTTTTTATTTATCCACTAATGGATACTTAGGTTTACCTTTTCTTGGCTATTGTGAATAATGCTTCAGTGATGACAGGAGTGCGACTAGTCCTGTGACATCCCGATTTCACTTCCTTTGGCTATATTCTCAGTAGCAGGATTACAGAATCCATATGATAGCTTTATTTTTAATTTTCCGAGGAAACACTGAACAGTTTTAAGTAATCACTGTGGTAACTTAAAGACCTCCCAATAGTAATATCAAGGTTCCCTTTTCGCCATATCCTCATCAACATTTGTTATCCTTGTGTTTTGGGTGATAGCCATTCCTATAGGAGTGAAGTATCTTGCCGTGGCTTGATTTTCATTTCTTCAAAGCTTAATGATGTTAAGCAGTTTTTCACATACCTGCTGACCATTTTTGTGTCTTTTTCCCCCCTGTATTTTAGGGAAAGGTCTACGGGTATTCAGAGTCTCACTACTAGATCAGACTCATAGTGATTCTCCCGCTTACAGCCTCCCAAGAGCTGGTGTTACAGGCGCACCCAGCGTGCCCTGGGGACAGGCCCAGCATGGCAGGCCTGGGAATCGAACCCCCAGCCCCTGTGCCTGCTTGCAGGCGCTTTAATCCACTGAGCTATTTGGCTGACCTTGTGATTGATTATTGTGGGGGGTGGATGCTGCACCTGCTCTGGGGCAGGTAATTTGCATTATAATATGAGGAGGGGAGAAAGCCTAGCCAGCTGCCCAAGCTGCTGCCACTCCTTTTGCTCTCTGCTCTTTGCCACAGCCATGAAAGGTTGTTCTCTGCCATGTGCCACTCTGCCCTGGAGCCAGCTGAGATGAACTGAAACCGCCACAAACTGTGAGCTAAACCTTTTCTTCCCTAATTTTGAATGTTCGTCCTAGCAACAAGAGAAGAGTACCCAAGACAGCCACAGAGACAGAGAAATCTTAGATGGTATCATAAATGTTCTGGTACCATAAATGTTTATGGTATCATCAGTGTTTATGGTAACAGATTCTGCTTGGCATGGTGGCCAACGCCTGCAGTCCCAGCACTCGGGAGGCTGAGGTAAGAGGATCACCATCAATGTGAGGCCATGCAGGCTACGCATTCAGGTCCAGACCACCCTGGACTATATACAGTGAGACCCTGTCACGAAATTTTTTTAAAAAGCAGAATCCAGGGCTGGCGAGATGGCTCAGTGGTCTAAAGCACCTACTTAGAGCAAGCTAAGCTAAGCAAAGCACAGGGACCGCGGTTCAATCCCCCAGCACCACATGCCAGCCAGCCGCGCCCCCTGGAGGGCTGAGCTGGCCACACACACACACACACACACACACACACACTCTCTCTCTCTCTAAATAAATAAATAAATAAATGTTTAAAAATTTAAAAAAGCAGAATCCAAATATATGAACAGAATCCCTTAGAATAGGACAGATGTACCTAGAGAATATCAACAACTGATAGACTAGCTGATCATAAAGTCTACAAAGGCAATAGAATAATTCAACAACTCCAACTAATCCACATTTATAGAGCACTACTGGAAACTAATTTTTTCTGTTATACTCTGCTTTGGTGAAAAAAAGTAAAACAGGCCTGCCATGCTGGCCCCTCCCCCGGGACACTGAGATGGCAATTGGACTGGGCGTGGTGGAATGCCCCTGTAATTCCAGCTCTTGGGAGACTAAACAGGGGGATCACTAGGAGTCTGATCTAGTAGTGAGACCCTAAACACCCTGTAGACTCTACCCTAAAATACAAAAAAAAAAAAAAAAAAAAAAGTAAAACATTTATCAAAATGGATCAAAGATTTTTTTTTTTTTTCCAGAACTGGGGATTGAACTCAGGCCCTTGTGATTGCCAGGCAAGCGCTTATTCCACTGAGCTATCTGCCCGGCCCCCTATAGATTTTTGAGTGTATGGAGAAAGAAATTGAATGACATAAGCAGAGGATCAAACAACTGAAACATGATTAAATGCACATGATCCCCAAAGAATGGTGTGTATCACTGCCCACTTCTGCGTAGACATAATCCTGGTCTAATTACTATTGGGGCTGCATGCTGTAAGCAGATAATAAATGGTCTTCAGCGAACTGTGGAGAA
>NW_004524630.1:12100874-12102093 GCF_000260255.1 Octodon degus | reverse complement strand
ATCCCCCATGCCCATCCCTAGGGAAGTACATAGCTGTGTTTCCTCTTTTTGTCTTGGGGTCCGGCCCATATGGGAGTGTCTGTTTCTTCCAAAGTTGCAGCAAAGTCACCTTGTCTTCCATCTTGTCTCCTTGAGGGCCTGACCCTGTCTGACTGCCTATAATATTTCTATCTAATTCAGCTGCCTACAACAATAGCACTAAATGTTTATATTGGAAACAAAAATCTAAGCCGGGCATGGTGGTGCATGCTGCTAGCCCCAGCAGTGAGGCAGGAGGATCATTGCAAGTTCGAGACCAGCCCAGGCCACAAAGTGAACTCAAGGCCAGCCTGGACTACACAGTGAGAACCCGTCTCAGAAACCTAAACCTGTGGGCCAGGAAGATGGCTCAGTGGAATAAGCGCTTCCTTGGCAAGTGCAAAGGCCTGAGTTCAATCCCCGGTTCCGCAAAAAAACAAAACAAAACAAAGAAATCTGAATTATTCAAGCTGCCAGCATAAGAAACTAGAATACTAGGAGCAAGCTGAAGGAAGAAATTATCAGATATGTGAGCACGGATCAATGAAATTGACAACAGATACACAGTGAAAAATTAATGAAACAGAAAACTTATTCTTTAAAGAGAGAAACAGAATTGACAAATCTCTAGCTAGCAAGACTCGCAGAGAAAAGAAAGAAGACGCAGGCCAGGGATGTAGCTCGGTGGCTTGGTGCCCGCCTGGCAAGCACACGGCCCTGAGTTTGATTCAGAAGACACAGATGACCAATATCAGGATTGAAACAGGATCCTGCTGCAACCCCTGCAGGCACAAAGACTCAAGGAGTGCACGTTGCCAACAACCGTAATTGTGTTCACTCATTTGGTCTGCATCAGCTCCTTGAAAAGCACAAACCGTAGAATAAGTGCTTCCCTGGCAGGTGCAAGGGCCTGAGTTCAATCCCCAGTTCCACCAAAAAAAAAAAAGAAAGAAAGAAAGAAAGAAAAGAAAAGAGAAAAAAAGGAAAGTACAAACCACCACAATTTACCAATATAAAACAATAATTAGGTAACCCTATAACTACTAAAGAAATTGAGGGGCTGGAGAGATGGCTCAGTGGTCTAAAGCACCTACTTGAAACAAGCTTGGCAAAGCACAGGGACCGTGGTTCGATCCCCAGCACCACATGCCAGCCAGCCCCGCCCCCCTGGTGGGCTGAGCTGGCCACATACACAATAAAT
>NW_004524630.1:12087302-12099594 GCF_000260255.1 Octodon degus | reverse complement strand
TTTTTTTTTTTTTTTTTTTTTTTCTGACTCAGGATGCCTTAAGGGCAGGTCTGGTAAGGCTTGAGGATCTGGGGATGGAATCACAGTATCCTGAGTAGCTCATTAAAAAACAAAATCATATAATCGTATCAACTGATGCAAAACAGCATTTGAAATAACTCATCACCCACATAAAATGTAAAACTCTTAGACAATTGGGTAATCCATCACAATGTATTATTTATGTAATTTCATTTGTATATCATTTTCTTTCTTTCTTTTGTATGCCCTTTTCAAGCCAACAATGTTACAGGAAAGCAAAACAGTGGTCAGGCAGCAGACATAGAGTGAGATTGGTGAAATCACAAAAAGGAGAGATCTTTTTGGTGACTTGGACAATTTATTTTGATGGTGTGGTAATTACACAAATCCACACAAATAATAAAATGTCACAAATAAAATATGGTAAGCATTGTACCAGTGTTCCTTTCTTGGTTTTGATATTATGTAAACTGTAAACACCAGAGGCAACTGGGTTTAAAGATTCTTCTTATTTTTTGCAACTTCCTAGAGATCTACAATTACTTACAATAATTTAGAAGAGAAAAAAAAAAAAGAGTTTTCCCTTTTAAAAAGGCCATGGTCTGCCAGATAGCTCAGCAGATTAAAGTACCTGCTTAGGCAGACACAGGGAACAGGGTTCCAGCCCTGTGTGCTGTGGCGGTCCTGCCACTGGGGCTTGCTGAGAGGGTGATTGAGACTGGGCGTGGTGGTGCGCACCTGTGATCCCAGCGCTTGGGAGGCTGAAAACAGGAGGATCACTATGAGTCTGATCTGTGTGGTGAGACCCTGTAGATCCTGTACTAAATACATTTTTTTAAAAAAGAAAGAGGCCAGGGTTATTTTTGTTGTGTTGTCTTAAATTTATTAAGTAACTTGGGAAGAATAACATTTATTTTATTAGTATCTTTGAAGTTTTTCTCAGAAGGGTTTCTAACATTTCCTAAGACTGCTTCCTAAGGGACTTTTTGTGTGTGCTGTTCTTTTTTTTTTGTTTGTTTATTTTGTGGCCGGCTCAGCCTGCCCTTGGGGGCGGGGGTGGGGTGCTGCATGGCATGTGATGCTGGGGATCAAACCACAAACCCTGCACTTGCTTAAGTCTGCCACGCTCTGGACCACTGAGCTATCTCGCTGCCCCTGTGTGTGCTGTTCTTCATGGAGTTTTCCCTCCTACTATCCTCACTGGTTACTTCTTTACAAAATAGAGGCTGTATTTTGAGTTCATCTTGTCACTGACTCAGTGCAGTTTTCCACATAGTCTATCCTATCACCTTCCTCAGTTGCTGTTCTTCCTGCCGACACAAACTGCCTGACACCCAAAGTTAAAAGAGGGGCGGTTTATTCTAGCTCGCAGCTTGTAGGGATTTCAGTCCACATTTGGCTGTTCTTAGACACCTATTAACAGCACAGCCTGGCAATCCTCGTTCTAAAGGGATCAGAAGAGGACTGAAAACTAGGAGCAGCAGGGTTTGAAAGTCCCTGGGCAGTCGAGGTTCTTCCAGAGACATCAGCATCAAAAGGCAGTTTTACCATCGCTTTTCCTTTTTCATTCTCCCTCCGGAGCCGCTGCTGCCGCCACTGAGACTCTGCCCAGACTCGTGCGGGAGTCTCCCCTGGGCTCGTCCTCCGGCTTCCGGCCGCTCAGCTAGCAGGGAGCGGGCAGCTCCGGAGGAGCTCTTTGCATGCCCTTTTTCTTTCTAATAGTAGTAGAGGCTGCAAGCGCCCAGCTTCATTGCCTCATTCCCGACCTTTCTACAGCTCCTCCAGTGTTTCTCTGATGCTTGCTTTAAGGCCCGTGGAATTTCTCACACTGAGCCTAGTTGAACTCCCAGGACAAGTGCTTCTTGGTCATGCTGTGTTTTTGCAGTGTGGTATGGATTCTGTTTGCTAACATTTCACTGATTGTTTTTGCCTTGACATGCGTAAGGAGGAACGTTTTGGGTATTTTTATTTCCTCCAGTGAAAAGTGACAGAATTGGGGGGGTCGTGTTTTGCCTCGCTGGCCCCCAGCCTCACCAGCAGCCTCATAGCTTGATGTCCAGCCCCAAGCACAGTGTTCGCAGGGCACCCTTCGGGATTCCATATCGCACATTCGTGAAAGAGTGAGGATGGATGGCCTTTGGTTGTGGTGGTGCTCAGCTGTAATCCCAGCACTCTGGAGGCTGAGGTAGAGATATTGTGAGTTCAAGGCAGCCTGGGATGCATAAACAAGTTCAAAGCCAGCCTGCATTACATAAGGAGACCCCAGCTCAAGGAAAAAAAAATTAAAAAAAAAAATATATATATATATATACATATAATGGTTTGTGTCTAGTTGTCCCTCCAAAGCCTCATGTAAATTATGGAGCAGAGACAGCTGGAGGAACTATGAGTGGCTTCAGTGGCAGGGCCAGAGGACCAGGGTGGGGAGCTAGGGGCAGGGTCAGAGAGGCACAAACCATTATCGGGTGCTTTCTTGGAGATATGGAGCGAGTCATCCTGGACCCAGCAGCCCCCCAGCCTCTCCTCCAGTGTCTTGAAACTTTCAGAAACTGTGAACTAAATAAATTTTTCCTTCCCTCATTTTAAGCATAGGGTATTTGTCCCAGCAATGAGAGAAAAGTAATTCACTTTGTGATCCAGGCTGGTCTCCAACTTCAGGCAATCCTCCTGCCTCAGCCTCCCGAGTGCTGGGATTACAGGTGTGCGCCACCACACTGGTTTGGACCTTTTTAGCACTAGTCCTCTGGGAGAGCCTGGCATTGCACCTTGCCTGGTCTTCCCTTCCTGGAAATCAGTGTCTGTGCTCTTGGAGCTTCCAAGGAATAGAGATAGAAACATTTCAGGAAAATCGGCCGTGGGAGCCTTCCTAAGAGCAGCCTTTGTTCTAAAACCCTGGCCACTGGCTTTAGAGATACCACCTGCTTATCCTTTCCTTTGCAAAAGACCAGAATTTGATTCTTCCACTCTCCATTTTAGAGGGCAGTGTCTGTACCCTGGAAAAGGTACAGGGACAGAGACAGTAAGGGCAGCGAGGGGGACAGACCCTGTTCCCTGCTGCCTCCTACCAGCAGCTCTAAGAGTCTGCTTCTTCCTTGGCCAAATGAGCAGGCCTGAGACTGCAGGAGTAGGTAAGGTATGTAGGCATATAAAGTTAAACTGGAGTAAACGCCCTATTTAAAACTTTTGGGTTGGGGGGGACCTTCTGGATGCCCATGTTTCACACAGAAAAACTCTAAACTCCTCACTGTGCCAAGGCTGGGTGTGCACAAGCACCTGGTCCTCGGGTCCTGTCTTTTCACCTCTTCCCATCATCCCCCGAGGACACTGTGGCCTCCTTACTATTCAAAACTCTAAACTTGTTCCTGGATCTTTGCGTGCCCTTGATTTGCCCTGTGCCCAGATCCTCTGGCTCCTCCTGGCACCTGGGGCCCTGTGAGATCTCCTGCGACCACCCAACCCCCAAGGGTGCTCCCCAGACCTCTCTTGTGGGTGGGCCTACTTCATATCACCCCCATCTAACCTGACCTTAACGGTTGGGAAGGCAGGAAATGCTCTCTAGCTCCTGGGACAGTGCCTAGGACCTTCTGTGTAGTTGCCTTTCTCGTCTCTTGTTTCTGTTCTTTGGTTTTCCATGCAAGGAAGAGTGAGTACAGTATATGAGGTATTGAGGAGAGAGAGAGGGAGAAAGAGAGGGAGAGAGAGAGAGAGGGGGAGAGAGAGAGAGGGGGGGCTTAATCAGAGAACCATGTGGCGTGCTGGGGAACAAACACAGCCTCACACACACTGAGCACATGTTCTCCCAGTAAGCTACGTCCCAGCATAACTTTTAGGACAGTCACTTTCCTGTTTCATTAACAGTTATTGTTGTTCATCCCTTCTGTACTTGATTTAAAAACTGAACCTCAGCCTAGGTCTCTATGTGTAGGTCTGCTGGGTTTGCTACTCTCTGTGGTTTTAGGTCTCTGTTGGGGGGTCCTGGAACGTGTACCTGCGAACAAGAGGAGGCCTTTGTACCCAACTATCTGACTCATGGGAGTACAGTAGGTCAATACCACGCCTGGGTGTTGTAGGCAGCTGAATTAGATAGAAATATTATAGGCAGTCAGACAGGGCCAGGCCCTCATGGAGGCAATATGGAAGACAAGGTGACTTTGCAAATGGGAAGAGACAGACACTCCTGCATGGGCCAGACCGCAAGACAAAAGAGGAAACACAGCTACATACTTCCCCAGGGATGGGCATCAGGGATTGATATTCTAAATTGATATTCTAAATCAATCACTTTTTTTTGTTTGTTTGTTTTGGTATCAATCACTTTGAAAGAGCCCAAATGAGTCACTAACCCAACCCCCAACAGGAAGAGACCCTGTCCTGTATTTCTGCCTGCTTGCCAGGTGATTCTGTTCCTCATTTGGTACTGGATTTAATCAATTTCACCTGAGCAATGGTGCTTGTAATTTCATTAGTCATAGTTTTGTGGGTTTTTTTTTTTTTTTTTTGTGGAATCAGGGATTGAACTCAGGCCCTTGTGCTTGCCATGGAAGCGCTTATTCCACTGAGCCTTCTCCCCGGCCCCTTGACCATAGTTTTGTCCCACCTCATGCCCACCTAAGGGAGTTCCCATGCTCTTCATTCATGTGGTTAGACCCGCCTTACCACATAGTTATAATTTTACATTATGAAAGTCCCTGGAAGAGACAGCCTCCCGGGGATTACCCGTGGGGGGTGGGGGCGGGGGCACTTCTGTCCCTCTCTTGGACAGCTTTCTTTCCCCCAACAAATATATTCTTCTCATAACCTCCGTTTGTTCCTAAAATTCATTCTTCAGTTTTAAAGAACACAAACTCATCCCAGGTACCTTTCAGGTTGGGAGTTTCATTTTTCCCCTATGGGCGCTTTGCTGGATAGCTCAGTTGTTTAACGCACTGCTTGGGTAAACGCAGGCAGGCACATAGGACCCCCGTTCCCAGCTCCAGAAGCTGTACCAGACCTGCCTGAAGGCAGCCTGAAGTAGCCAAAAAACCCCCAAAAAGCCAGCCTCCTTCCCCTATATCACTTGGAGGTCATCCACCGAGATCGGTTTTGCTCCCTGTGTCATGGCCGCGCTGTAGATCCACTGTAGTGACTTCTGCTCCCTCCCCCCCCGAACCTTCTCCACACTCAGGTCTGCAGGCCGCGGGAACTAAAACTCCTAAGTAGGCCTTCTCACCTGTGCCTTGAGTTCTCCCTCACCCAGAGACAGTGACCTTCATTTTCTTCAGTACAAGATATTTACTCGAGGGAGGGCCTGATAAATTCAGCGTCTTTTTACCATGCTTGTCACCTGTGGGTAGTGGAGGCAAGTGTCCTCCTGCGTAAGACAGGAGCCAGGCTGAGACTGGGAGAATGGTCTGGCTCCCTTTCTGCTTTTTCTCTTGATCCTGGGGACTGCACTCAAGGCCTCTGCACTCAGCTGCATCCCCAACCTCTTTTCTAGACAAAGGTTCATGAAATCTAATCTTGTCACTCTTGCCTAGTTCAATGTGCTTTAAGTGAAGCGCCATAAATAAAGAGACACCATCAAGGGGAATGTGTATATTTAATATTCCTCCCCCTCATTTTCTTCTTCAAATGAATCGGTCCCCACTTCTTCATAATCCTTCTCCAGGGCAGCCAGGTCCTCCCTGGCCTCGGAAAATTCTCCTTCTTCCATTCCCTCTCCAACGTACCAGTGCACAAAGGCCCGCTTGGCATACATGAGGTCAAACTTATGGTCGAGGCGGGCCCAGGCCTCTGCAATCGCGGTGGTGTTGCTCAGCATGCACACGGCCCTCTGCACTTTGGCCAGATCCCCTCCTGGCACCACTGTGGGGGGCTGGTAATTGATGCCCACCTGGGGAACAAGGAAAGAGGAGGAGCAACAGAACATGCATGTCAGCCAAAGGATAACTCAAGACAGTGTGTAATATGTGTGTGTGTGTTTAGACAGGGTCTTGCTATGTTGTTCAGGTTGGCCCTGAACTCACTATGTAGTCTAGGCTGGTGTCAAATGCATGGTGGTCCTACTGTGTCAGCCTCCTGGGTGCTGGGATCACAAGCGTGGGGTACCACACCAGGCCAGTGTGTCCTGGTGACAGAAGTCTGACAGCAAGATACAACCATGGATATGGGAGTGGGACCCCAGGGTGGGTGTGAAGAGAAGGATCAGGAGATTGGGAGCGTGCTCAGGGAGGACAGAGCGAGAGAAGAGAGTGGTGGGGTTGGGGAGAGAAATTCAAGGACAGAAGCTTCAGGATCTAAAGGCTGGGGGAAAAGAGGAGAACAGCACTGCTAACAGGGAGAAAGGTCTGTGGGAAACAGCAAGAAGACCATGAAACTGGGACTAGTGTGGGCGAGATCTCCACCTCCAGGATACATTTATCTCTAAAAGGAAAATATAAAAAAAAAAAAATAAATAAAAATAAAATAAAAAATTTTAAAAAGGGGGAGAATTACTTGCTCACCCCCTCCCCCGTCCCTCTCTTGGGACAGGAGCTTTCTTTCTCTCAATAAATATATTTTGCTCATTTAAAAAAAAAGGGGAAATAAATACCTTCTCATCTGGAGACAGATCTTTCTAGAACTGAAGTCACCATGAAGTTTGTTTTCTCCCAGATTGTTATCTTTAGTTCCTCTAGCTACATGGCTAATAAATTTAGGGAAATTTAGATCCCTCTGGTGAAGGGTGGTTTAAAAGGTGGGGGGGGGGCGGGGGGGGCGGGGCAGGGGCACTAGCTCAGTGGAATAAATGCTTCCCTGGCAAGCACAAGGGCCTGAGTTCAATCCCCGGTTGGGGGGCAGGGGTCACAGGGATATTCCAGGGCAATAAATAAATTGATCTGAATAGACCCTTGGGGACAGTGTTAGTGTTAGCCAGGCCCTGTGTCTCGCTCTAGAAAATAGGGCTTCTGGGAAGAAAAGCAAATGCTGGATTCCAGGATAACAAGCTGAAGGTCTTGCCTGAACAAACCAACTTCCTGGAGCGCCAACCCAGAGAACTGTGGGAAACTGAAAGAAGTCTAAGGTGACAAACTCACATTTTATTTACCCAGAATGGATCTCAGGACCTTGAGCTTGCCAGGCAGGCCCTTGTGCTGCTGAGCTACATCCATCCATCCATCTCCCCCCTTGCCTCAATCTTCTTAAACTCATTGTTTGCCCCCCAGTGATTTCCTGCTGTGCCGCACAGGCCAGTGACCCTCTGAATTTGTAATGCTTTCTCTTTCAGAAACAAGTGGCCTCCTGGTGGTGGAGAGGAAGCTGAGGCAGGCGAAAAGTGGGAAAGGCAAATGCAATGGGCAGGAAGTTCCTCACCACATCACATACTTTGCTAGATACGGCCTGACCACCACCACCAGGCTCAAGGCCAGAGCCACCGCTTCTCTTTTCTGAAGATTGAATGTTCCTCCGTCTGAATCCAGTGGAGACCCACTCCCCTGGGAGACTGGCCGAGCAGGGAGTTGACGGCCGCGCCCCCTTGGGTGAGCTTTGCGGAGGCCCACGGAGCGGGCAGCACCACACTGCTTATCCGGCCAGCTGTGCCTACAGCCCTGTTCCTCCACCACCCCATGCCTCTCCGGTCCCCTTTTTCTCATTTATTCCTCTACTAACTTTTTAAAACTTCTACTTGGAAAAGGAAAAAGAACTTCAATTTTGGGAACAGTCCCTGGCCATCTTTATAAGAATTACCAGAACTGTCATGTCCAAATCGGTGTGGGCATGCTTTTTTCCCAAGAACAGCTGCACCCTGGTTAATGGCAATGAAAATTGTCAGGGCTTTGTGACCCCAGTGATTACAATCATATAATTACCATAAATATTTTCTTATTGTTAGCACCAAATTGATTAAAGCATAATTAATTATTCAAAATAAATTGAGAAAAGAATACATCTTCTCTTAGAAGAGGGAACTGTACCTCTCTAGTAACTTCAATACCCTGGTGAACTTTAAAATTAAACTGCACCTGCAAGTATAAAGTATTCATAAACAACCCCCAGCCCACCACCACCACCACTGTAAATCAGGTCCCTTAGTAAAAGTATTTTAAAAATTCTAAGATGGTTAACCAATTTAAAATAGCACCAAACTCATTCATTTTCTAAAATAACCCAAACAGACTTCAACGGGATTTGTGTCTCAGCCTCAGCTGAGTGAAGTTAATCCTGCACGTGGCCTAAACTCCTCGCCCCAATTTCATTCTTCTTCCTTAGTGTTCTCCCTCTTTCCTTCCCTCCCTCCCTCCTTCCCTCCCCTCCCTCTTCCTCAGTCCTCTCCCCTCCTCTTCCCTCCCCACTTCCCCTCCTCTCCTCTCTCTCTTCAGCACTGATGATCAGGACCTAGGGCCTCCTCATTGAATTACAACCCCAGTCCTATTCATTTTTTGTGTTTTTGAGACAGGGTCTCTCTAAATTGCTGAGTTGCCCAGCCTGCTGGAACTCAGTCCTCCTGCCTCAGCCTCCTGCAGTGCTGGGCTTGCAGGCCTGCACCCCCACCAGGCTCCTGTGCTTGTCAACTGTCTGTCCTCATCCCCGCTCACCTTGAAGCCTGTGGGACACCAGTCCACAAACTGGATGGTCCTCTTGGTCTTGATGGCGGCAATAGCAACGTTCACGTCTTTGGGCACCACGTCCCCGCGGTACAGCATGCAGCAGGCCATGTACTTGCCGTGCCTCGGGTCACACTTTACCATCTGGCTGTTGGGCTCGAAGCAGGAGCTGGTGATCTCCGCCACCGAGAGCTGCTCGTGGTAGGCCTTCTCGGCCGAGATGATAGGCGCGTAGGTGACCAGCGGGAAGTGGATGCGGGGGTAGGGCACCAGGTTGGTCTGGAACTCGGTGAGGTCCACGTTGAGGGCGCCATCAAAGCGGAGTGAGGCCGTGATGGAGGAGACGATCTGGCTGATGAGGCGGTTAAGGTTGGTGTAGGTGGGGCGCTCGATGTCCAGATTCCGGCGGCAGATGTCGTAGATGGCTTCATTGTCCACCATAAAAGCACAATCCGAGTGTTCCAGGGTAGTGTGGGTGGTCAGGATGGAGTTGTAGGGCTCTACCACCGCAGTGGAGACCTGGGGCGCTGGGTAGATAGCGAACTCCAGCTTGGACTTCTTGCCGTAATCCAGGGAGAGGCGCTCCATCAGAAGAGACGTGAAGCCAGAGCCCGTGCCGCCGCCGAAACTGTGGAAGATCAGGAAGCCCTGCAAGCCCGAGCAAGCGTCTGTCTGGAAAGAGCAGGAATGGGAAGAAGTCGTGAAGATAAGTTTCTGAGAATCCCCCAAGTGGCCCAAACCAGGCAACTCATTCAGCCTGGGCTACCCCATCCCTCAACGATTTTATGTGAGGGAAATCAAACCTCCCTAAAGGAATAAGGAAATGAGAAAAGAGTCGTTTTAACCTTGGGAACCTAAAATATGGGACTGGCCAACGCAGAAGGCTCAGGATCCTGGAAACTTGCAGTCAGGAGCTCCGTTAGACCAGCGGCTTCAGAGCCAGCACTCAGTCACTTTGCCCTTGGAGAGTCCTCACCTGGGCCAGTAGCCCTGTCCCAGTCCCATGATTTTATGAGAACTGTTCACCCACACCTCTCTAACCTTGGAAGGTGGCTCTGGGTACCAATTTCTTTCCTTTTTTTTTTTTTTTTAATTTATGCATTTGGTACAAGGTCTCACTATGCAACTTGGACTTGTGATCCTCCTGTCTCTTCCTTCGCAGTGCTGGGATTACAGGAGTGTGCCACCATACCAGGTCTTGGGTACCAACTTCAGAAATATGAATAGACTCAAGGAACCTGATGGTTGGGTTTTTTCTTTTTTAAATTTTCAATGGAAAATTATAATAGTGTGTATTGATGAGGCTGTCATTTTTTTTCTTTCTTTCTTTTCTTTTCTTTTCTTTTTTTTTTTTTTTTTTGTGGTGCCAGGGATTAAACTCAGAACCCTGTACTTGCCAGGCAAGCGCTTTTTCTACTAAGCTATCTTCCCAGCCCCAAGGCTATGATTTTGTGTACATTGTGGAATGACCAAATCAAGTCAACCAACCCATCCCAAGTTTCCCAATTACAAAAAAGTTAAGCAAGTTATTGAGCCTCTCTAAACTTTTTTTTCCATTGGTTAAAATGGGAACAAATATAATCCCATCTTATAAAATTACTGTAGTCATTAAATGACATGAAATAATGTTCTGAGGAAAAAAATCTCATACAACAAACATTCAACGTCAGCTCCTATCAGAATGAAGAGATCTATAGAATTACAAAATGCTCCACTTGGTATGCTCTAGCATCATGGGATCCCAAGGTTTTGAACTTTTGGCGCACTTCAAGATAGCTTTGAGATTAATGGCCCTCGTGGCCCCCTCCAAACAGAAAAAAAGGGAACATCTGCAAGATTTTGGCACCCTTGGCTCCCAGGCTCTTTCTTCAGGTAAGAAAATGGGTAAGGAATGGGGCTTAAGCAGACAAAGCGACCTTGTCCAAGAGCTTCGTAGTCACCCCAGCCTGGTCCAAATCGTGACTGTACCACTCTGTAGCTGTGTGACCCAGCTTAAGTTACTGAACCACACTGGCCCTCAATTTCTTTATCTGTAAGGTACAGGGAAGAGCCCACCTTTGTATGATTATTAAGGATTAAATGAAAGAACGCACACACTTGGCATTTGTAATGGTCTAATGTGCAAGCAGTCACTCCCTCTCCATTTCCAAGCCAAGTGCTTTGCTATCCATACTTCCAAGAAGCACAGACCTTCGCCTTCCTTATGCCTGGGATCTTCCCCTAATACTCCACAGACTGTCAATAGGTATTAATAGGCAACCAAATATAGGATAGTTCATATGTCCAGGCAGAGGAAGGGGCATCTTCCTTGAATGCTTTTTTTTTTTTAATTTTTTTTTTTTTTATGTGTGTGTGTGTGTGTGTGTGTGTGGCCAGCAGCCCACCAGGGGGCACGCTGGCTGGCATGTGGTGCTGGGGGATTGAACCGCGGTCCCTGTACTTTGCTAAGCTTGTTCTAAGTAGGTCCTTTAGACCACTGAGCCATCTCACCAGCCCCCCTTGAATGCTTTTTATAAAACAGGGTTTGAGGGCTGGGGCTGGGTGGCTCAGTGGTGAAACACCTGCTTAACATGCACAAGGCCCTAGGTTTAATCCTTAGCCCCTCCCCCCAAAATAACCAGATAGTCCCAAACCTTAGGAGCTCTTTTCTATAGCCAGGGGTCAGATAGCTCTGCCCAGGTTCATGAGCTCAAGGCTGCTTTCGAGCCTCACTCACCTCACTCACCGTTCCCCTGCCCCTGTTGACACTTACCAGCTTCCGTATGCGGTCCAGCACCAAATCAATGCTCTCCTTGCCCACTGTGTAGTGGCCCCGGGCATAGTTGTTAGCTGCATCCTCCTTCCCTGTGATCAGTTGCTCTGGATGGAAGAGCTGGCGGTAGGTCCCTGCACGAACCTCATCTAGCAAGAGAGGAGGCCACTAGATCTTAGCACCCAGTTTCTGGGTGAAGCCTTGCTCCTGTTAGATTACCACAGGATAAACTTGTGCTTTGCCATGCCTATGAGGCTTTACTGAAGTGACACGGACAATCTTAGTCTAAATCTGCAAAAGGTGAAGAGAATTCTTGAGTAATAAGGCAGGCATTGACAAGCCAGGTGCTGGCTTAAATTTTAAAAGCCTTGGGTTAGCCTGAGGCGCTGGCACAAATCTGTAATCCCAGTACTCTGTGAGAGGCTGAGGGGAAGACTTGAGTTTGAGCCCAGTTTAGCAAGACCTATCTCACAATAAAAAGGGCCAGGGATGTGGCTCTATGAAAAATCCTAGGGTTGGCTGGTTGGTTGTGATTTGAGAGAGTCTCACTGCGCAGTTCAGAGTGTCCTTGAGCTCACTTTATAGCCCAGGTTGGTCTCAAACTCAAAAGGATCCTCCTGCTTCAGCCTCCCAAGTGCTGGGATTACAGACCTATGCCACCATGCCCAGCTGAAAATCCTAGTTTAATCCACAGGTTTTTGGTTTTTGTTTTAAAGGTTGATTAACTCTCCTTCATTCCACCTGGAACACTCAAGGTGTGTAAGGTTACCTTGATACCAATAATTTAACCCAATTGCATTTGTACTCAAATGATTTAGGAACAAGAAAAAAGATTCAGGGTGATCTGCCCAGATCCCTGACCGTCCCAGGAGTCATCTCATCCTTCACCTTCATCTCAAGGCAGCAATAGTATGTGTCATGCTCCTCTCCCCTCCTCTCCCCTCCCCTCCTCTCC
>NW_004524630.1:12083579-12086871 GCF_000260255.1 Octodon degus | reverse complement strand
AAGTGGGGTCTGCTCTCTTGCGGGGGCGCTGCATGGGGAGAGCAAGAAGCATCAGCCCCAGTACATCACCTCTTCTCCCTTCCTGCCCCCCTCCCGGAGGCCATTCATGGGTGCAGTGGCCTGGGAGGGTGACCTGCACCATTTGCCTTTGTGTTAAGCAACCAAAGGGTGGCATGCCTGTCGCGAGTCGGCCCTAGAAACTGGTGCCCGAGCATTATGGGCTTTGCTCACTTATCTCAGGATCTTGCTCAACAAGTCAGCCTTGATGCTGAGGAAATCCTTACGTTTAACTGAGGGCTGACCCGGAAGTCAGACCCAGGGCAAGTCGCACTGTTAGGAGTGAGAGGAGAATGGGAAAAGAAGGGGCTGAACATCAGGAAACGTGCCCGAGACAAGCCAGAAGTGTTGTGTTTTCCTTGACCCAAATGAAGTTCAGTCTGGACCAAACTAGAGCACGCCTGGCTGCGACCTGCCCACTGTCACACCATTTCCTGGGTGAGCTACTTCAGGGTTAGATCAGATCCATGAGGACAGACTACAATTATTCTAGAATCAGAAACTTCTACTTTATAAAACTGAAGATATTGGGGCTTCTTCATTTCTATTATGTGAGCTTTGAAATCCTTTGTATTTAGTAACAATCTTGGCAACATTAGTCCATCTGAGCAGGCCTATTTGCTGCTTGGATTAGCAGGGATCCTTGATCCATATTTCAGGATTTCCCCAAGATTATGTTTGCTTTCCAGGGTTGACACACTGTGTGAATAAAAGAAAAACTACTATGGACACCAGAAGGAACTGCTAGCGAGTTACATGAGGTTGGCAGCTTTAGCTTCTGTTGGCCAAAGCCTCTGAAGTCCCCTGTTGTTTTCTGGCAGCAGCTCTTAGCTCGTACTCACCTACCACGGAAGGTTCCAGGTCTACCATGACAGCTCGGGGCACGTGCTTCCCATTGCCTGTCTCGCTGAAGAAGGTAGTGAAGGAGTCATCGTCGTTGATCTTGCTGGCCTGAGCACCAAAGGTGCCGTCTGCCTGGATGCCATGCTCCAGGCAAAAGAGCTCCCAGCAGGCATTGCCAATCTGGACTCCAGCTTGACCCACGTGCACTGAAATGCATTCCCGCTGTGGGGAGAACGCAGTGTCAAAATCAGTGCCCGTGGCCCCAACCCCAATAGGAGGTCTTGTCTCTGCCTGGCATTCACCCTGCAGGATGCCCATCCCTCTAGCCCTGTCATCCCACACCAGGGGCATTTGAGATTTTAGGGGTTCGGGCACACTGCAAGTCGACCAAGAAGACTTGGCTTTGAGTTACACTGTGGTTCTGAACCTAGAGAGCAGGACAGGTTTGTTTTGTGGTTCTAAAGTTTGCTTTCCAGGATTAGTTCTTTGTACCAGGAAAACAAAAGGCAGAGCAGCTGCAGAGATGAAGGGGGATCTTGGTTCACCATGAGACCTTTTTACTGTTGCAAAGGACAAAGGAAGAGTGAAAGATAAGATCAGAAACTCCCTGAATCCACTACAGAGACACACAGGGCCAGTATTCCCATGCATGTCCAGTCCTTGACTGAGATACCACACACACACACACACACACACACACACACTCAGAACATCGCAGAGCAGGTGCACGAGCGTGGGAATGAGGCAGGCATCACAGGTGTCATTACACTACGGTTACAACTGTAGAAATAAAAATGAACCACCGGGGCTGGTGAGATGGCTCAGTGGTCTAAAGCACCTACTTAGAACAAGCTTAGCAAAGCACAGGAACCGTGGTTCAATCCCCCAGCACCACATGCCAGCCAGCCCCGCCCCCTGGTGGGCTGAGCTGGCCACACACACACACAAATACATAAATAAATAAAATTTAAAAAAAAAAAAATGAACCACCACACTATGGCTACAGAAAGCTTGCGGGGATGAGTTAAGCCCTTTCTGAGTATGAAGAAATTGGAAAACTTTCTGGAGCCACTGTTCACTACCTCTTGTCTTTGTCCAGCCGAGTGTTAAATAAAGTTAACCTTTAGAGGTTCCTCATCTCTGTGTTGCTCTGATGTGAAGTGACATTACCTGATTGGTTCCAAGTACTAATATATTAAGTAGCCAAATGTGCACATGTGTGTAGAAACCTACAATGAAGTTCTGCGGGGAAGTTGGGCTCACCCCAGACCCACACCTTGGCTGCGGGGAAGGAGCCGCCCCCCGCTAAGGTGCCCTGCGCTCGCCAGGGCCGGGCAATGAAGCATGTGCCTGGCCTGTAGGTTTCTATTCTTATTCTTACCCATGACCTAACTTGGCATTTTCCAGCCCTGCGCAACCCGAGCCAGCAGCACAGCCTCCAGAGAGCAGGACTGGCAGTGAACACACACAGAGCCACGTCCAAGCCCAGGTTCCCAGGAACCTGGACCGGATTCTGGACCTAGGGAGCAGGGCAGGCGCCCTGAGCAAGCCTCCAAGGACCACAGGTGGCAGGCACCATTGTTACCCTCCCAGTTTCGCAGCTCAGCCCTTTCTCTCCCCTTGCTGAGCTCCCTGGAATCAGGGAAAGGCTTCACTCACAAGGTGGCCCACACCCAAGGGCTCCAATCTGCCTTCCCAGGTCACTTGCTGTGCCATGTGAACTTGGCTGAGCCACCCAGACTCCCCTTATCCCTACCATCGCTGATATCACTTTAATCCTACCTTGTAGCTCTTTTCTGCACCTGTAACAAGCACACGCAGGAGAGCCAGGGAGCTCAGCTTCCCAGGCGTTGTGCTCACTGTGTTATTGTGGGGCTTACTGTCTCCCTCCATCTAGGGACTCAGTTCAGAAAAGCACGTTCTGAACATCCAGCAGCCACCCGCAAACAGAACAGTGTCCACTGAGACCACAGCCCCCAGCCAGCAAGCAGCTGCGGCTTCCCAAGGAGATACCTAGAACCAGGGGGACCCTGGCCAGGCCTGGAAGAAGCTTGATCCCATACATCCTCCTGCTAAGGGACCGTGTCCCCTGTGGCTCTGACCCTCCATTTTCGGAGCCTTGAGCCCCCTTACCACCCTCCAGCCCCATCTAGGGAACTGCTGGTCCCCAGTCTGACCCCATGTTGGAACACTCCAGAGAAGATGCAGAGTTACTTCAGGAAGATCAAAGATCATAAGCAGGAAAATTAAAGCATATCAGGGACTGAAGCCACCAACAAATGACAGCAATGTTTTTCAGCCTCTTTAATGACTTCTTCAACCTCATACTAAAAAAGACCTATCTCTCTCCTCTCTCTCTCTCTCTCTCTCTCTCTCTCTCTCTCTCTCTCTC
>NW_004524630.1:12072196-12083479 GCF_000260255.1 Octodon degus | reverse complement strand
CACACACACTTTTCCCATTACACTGATTCACTAGAGTATTTAGAGATACAAAATTCAAGACTTTTCTGACTGATAGGTTTGTAGATGTTCCCGAAAGCTAATCAAGGATGGTCTGGTCTCTCAGTGACTTTCCCATTCTCTTTGTTTTTGTTTTTTTGGCTGAACGGGGGATTGAACTCAGGCCCTTGCGCTTGCCAAGGAAGTGCTTATTCTACTGAGCCATCTCCCCAGCCTATTACATTCTCTTTGGAGAAATGCAGGTTTCCAGGGCTGGTAAAGGAACATACAGAATAAGAACACTGCCTAATGCTGGATAATTTAGAAGCCAACCTGAAGAGGTTTCCACTGCCAAAGATGAAGATCGAAAAGAAATAATGAAACAATGTAATCAATGTAATCACAGGGGATCACACTGTGTTTGCAATGGGCAATTTAGCAACTGAGCAAGAACCTGTCTCAAAAGTTAAAAAAGGCTAGAGACACAGCCTTGTGCGAAGGCGTTGTGTTCAAACCCCAGTGATGCAAAAGAAGGAAGAAGAGGAGAAGGAGCAGTTTGGGATGTAGCTCAGTGATACATCACTTCCCTATAGGTGCAAGGGAAGGGGAGTGGGAGGAGCAAGAGGAGAAAGAACAGAAGGAAGAGGAGAACCTTAACACCACTAAGAGCGACGGGATCAGACAGTAAAGCCCTCCTGAGGCACTGCAGGGTGACACACAGAATACTACCTGTGATGCCTTAATCTACTGAATACTTTAGATTTTGTTTCCATTTCATAGAGAACACATAGGTGAGGGGGGTAGAAAATATGGGACACCCCCCCCCCAAACCAAACAGGCCATTTTACAGGGCACTTAACTGGTCCAATCTTTTTAACTCATGAAAAATTAAGCAATTGAGGAGGGACTGTCCTATATGGAAAGAAACATAACCACCATATATATTATGTGGGCTTTGGATTCTGGTTTGAATAAATTTGAAGGCTACATATAGAAATTGATTAATTTTGTTAAGAATGATTAGGTATGAAAATGTCCTTGTTTTATAGAATTGTATCTAAAATATTTAGGGGTGAAACCATAACGATACCTGTACTTTTTTTCAGTGATAGGGATGATGGAAACCAGGTCTTGCACATGTAGGCAAGTGCCCCATCATTACGCTACGTCCCCTCTCCTATTCGAAAATAATAAGCACAGAAGGAAGTAAATACGGCAAAAAAATTATTACAGCTAGCTATGGCATTCTATTTTCTTTCCTGGAGACTTGAAAGTTTTAATAGTAAAAAACAAAATAGCTGGGCATGGTGGCACACAGCTGGAATCCTAGCACTCAGGGGCAAAGGCAGGAGGATCGCCATGAGTCCAAGTCCAGCCTGGGCTACATAGTGAGACCCTGTCAAAAAGAGAAAGGATAGCGCTTCCCTGGCAAGCGCACGGGTCTGAGTTCAATCCCCGGTTCCACCAAAAAAAAAAAGAGAAAGGAAGAAGGAAGGAAGGAAGGAAGGAAGAGAACAGAGAGAGAGGGAGAGAGGGAGGGAGGGAGGGAGGGAGAGAGAGAGAGAGAGAGAGAGAGAGAGAGAGAGAGAGAGAGAGACCATTTACTATACCCACCATGTCCTGAGGACCCAAGCCCTTCAAGTCCTGTTCCATGCCCTCATCCGTTCACATAACACTTACAAAGGACCTACTTTGTGATTCAAAGCAATGATTTCGAAGTTATGTGAGAAAGCACAAGAGACATTATAAACACGCGAAACTTGATGGAGCCCTGAAGTCTCTACTTCCTTGGCACTCCACTGGGCTCTTGCACCTCCTCCTGGCAGGGTGCTGCAGCTCAGCTCTGGAATGTCCCCCCAAGGCCCAGGTGCTAAAGGCCTGGTCCTTTAATGGGTGGCAATATCGGAAGGTGGTGGGACTTACAGAACGTGGCAGCTGGTGGGAGATCTGTGGATCCTAAGGATGTGCCGCGCCCTCACGCCAAGGAGGTTGTGGGAGCCAGTCTCTTCCTCTCTCACTCCCTGGCTGGGAGGCAACTGGCTCTACACTGCCACAAGCTCCCAGTACCGCGAGCTCTCTCACCACCTGGGGGGAAGCTCAGGCCCAAAAGCAACAGGGTCAACTTAACAGGGCTGAAATCTCCAAAACTGTAAGGCAAAATAAATCTTTTTGCCTTATTAGTAGATTATCTCAGGGTTTTATTCCAATAACAGAAAGCTCACCAGCACACAGAGAATGAGGAGCCGCCTGAAGGCCCTCTGCGGCACTCCTCTCGTCCAGGCACTGGGCAGCCTGCTCCAGCTGCTGTCTGATCTTCCTGCCTGCAAGGTCTACCTCATAAGCACGAGCAGACCCAGTACCAGTGTCACTGGGAGGCCGATCCTCAGGCCAGGAGAGCTCACCTATCCATCATAATCGGGCTGTGCTAGCTCAGAATATTTGGGGTACCAGGGCCAGACTGGTCTCACAGACTACTTCATATGCATCTCTCATCATTGTTGTACACATAAAAATGATTAGGGCTCAGAGAGGTGGAGGGGCATTCAGGAGTTTATAGTGCTGCGGCGAAAGAGTCTGGACCAGGCCTCGGGGCTTCGATCCAGCCTGAGTTCTCCCCTTTGCGGCCCCGACCTCCTGCCTCGCCTGCACTCTCCACTGCCATGGCCCTGTGCTTTGCCCACATCTACACCAAGCATGAAGAGCGGGCAGCAAGACCAAGCTCAGAGACAGTTCCAGGGCAGAGAGAACCAGAGCAGATCAGGGCAGCCTCTCTGAAAATGGGTCATCCTTCTCTGGTAGAACCAGGTGTCTACTTCTCAGAACCCGCACAGGGGAACAGGGTAAGCTGACCCAGCAGAGGATATTTAAGTGATATGTTTGCTCCGAACTCAGATTTCAGATTCCCCTCTTTAGCCAACCAGAGCACTTGCTTTCTCTCCCAAACTATTTCTCTCTCACACACAAACAGTTCTATTTTGAATCTGGGCTTAAAGAGATACCCTTGAGTCCTGTTCTCTTGGGTCCCTATGAAGTCAGCAGCTTCTCTGCCCAGCAATCCAAGGAGTAAGGACAGGGTGATGGAGAGACCTAGGAGCCCCTCTCCTCCAGAAAAGTATGGCATCCCATCAATATACCTAGTACTTGGAGACCCATGAACGTCACCTATTCCCTTCATCCTGGCAACATATGTTTCCCATGGTACTATATAAAAGAAGTCATTGCAAGAGAGAGGGCTAATCCCTATTCATCCCTCAGGTCTTGAGTGAAATTTTACTTCCTATGGGCAAGAGGTCTGGACAACTGCAGACCAGCACAGGCCCCTGCTCTGCGCTCCTGGAAGCCTCTTCATCGCCATCATTGTGTTCCTCACACCACAGAAACCCTGTGGCAAGAGTAGCTGAATCCTCAGCCCCCAGCTCTATGTGATCCCAGCCGGGCCCAGCAGCCATGAAGCCTTCTCCAGGCTCACAGCCCTCTTAGCCTGTGCCCACACGGTGCACAGACCAGGTGTAAGCGAGCTGGGAGCTGGAAAAGGCGACTGCTGGCCTGCTTGGTTCAAGGAGGAACATTCACAGGGATCCTGAAGAACTCAGACGTGCCTCCTGGGGGCACTGTAGGTGGGAGAAGCAGCCCAGCCCTGTGAACAAGAGGCGGGACAATTTAAGTTTGTCTGGAGGGCAGGCCCACGCAGGGCAGGGCAGATGAGATACTCCTGTTCCTCTGGATGTCCCCCATGGAGGAGGGAGTGGGTGTTTTGTAGAATATGCAAAAAAAAAAAAAAAAAAAAAAAGGAAACTGTAGAACTTTGCAGGGCTATTAGAATTCCACTGCAAGAAACCCTTACGCCAATCCTACTTTAGATACTTCTTTCCATTTCCAAACTGCTCCTTAGCTGTTTCCTTTTGCTTTATTCTCAGAGGGCTACAGTGTACTAACCACTATCCTCTGTGGAAGAGGGATTTGAGAGCTTTAACAATTATCTCAGAGTATCATGAGACAGCAAAACCACAGATTATCTAGGAAAGGAGCAGACGTAGGCGGGCGCGTGTGCCGTGGGAGAACCGAGGCCGGCCCACATCCCTGACCCCCTGCGTGTGCACACACCCTGCAGTTGTTCTCAGGGAGCCTATTATTACCCCCAATTCTCTCTAGTTGTCAGGCTGGAATAATACATCACATATATTTTAGGACCTAGGTCAGAGACAGCAAGTGAAAAGTAGACCCACAGTGTTCCGGAGGGATAATTACAGGAAGAACAAATGTGATTCATGAAGCACTGAATTATCTCTGCTCAGAACCCTTCAAATGTCAGCGTATTTGGCATCAGTCAGAGGAAAGAACAGAGAGCAAAGCAGGAACGACCTAAATTAGCATCTGTCCGCGAAGGTGGCTGGGGGAGAGGGTCGCAGTTAGGACAGTGGAAGGCTGCCCTGCATTTGCTAACGCTGGGACAGGGGTGTTTTAGAGCACAATTGGCCCTGTGGTGTCAAGAGGCTCTTGGGCTTTAGCTGACCTTGGAGGGAGTACGGGCAACAGGGCAGGAGTTTTGTAACAACACACGCTCTGCCCACTGCGTTTTCCCACTGCCTTCCACACCTCGTTATCTGGGAGAAATGCTAAAAAGCAGATGCTGACATGGGAAATGACAGCTGCGGGGGCCATGGCCACAGATACCGTTGTTGGTCCCTTGGTGGCCCAAGGGAGAGGAGTACTTGATCCATTTCCTCGCACTGAGAATGCCACATCCTCCCACCTCCCGCCTATCACTGACTTTCTATTCACCAGCTATTTCCTGCTCAAAAATTATTTTTAACTTTCCACCTTTTCTCAAGGTTGTTCAAGAGAACCCTTAGAAGGGACACGGTAGCAGCGCCTGCACCCCCACCCTCCAGCGGGGTACCGGCTTGACCAGAGTCCGGAAGCTTCCTATCGGACATCACCAGTTGCTTCTCAGCTATCCAGCAGCTTTGCCCAGAGCTAGTGCCCTGTTAACCAAGGATCCTGTACACAGAAGCAGGCAGCCAAGGACCCCTGGGGAAACCTGCTCTTGGTGACAAGAAAAATGGACACAGGAGTCTGAGCTGAGACTATGCAGAGTACAGCCATACCTCCCCATAGGGCGATGACGGTGGAGGAGCACAGAGAGCAGGCCCACTCTGCTCCCCAGCACCCCTACCCTCTAACCACCCATCTTTGCTGGTAGACAGAGTCTGTGTTGCCATTTGATGCCAGTCTCCATCAGAACTCACTGGTGCTCCCTGGCACAAAGAAATGGAGTGAAGGAGGCTGTGTTGTGGACCCCAGAAACTCCCTGTGCACTCGAGTGTCCTTGACCTGGCCTGGATTTTCCACACTATTTCCTCAAAAATGTGCCATACTTCCCAGGAGAGCTGCTTACCAAAAGGACACAGGGAAGCAGACGGGATGCTGCTAGGTTACAGAGTAGTCTGCTGATCTGGTCATTAAGAACAGAGGGTACGGGATGAGCGAGTTTAAGTTAGCATCTTCCTATAAGTTGTGTAACTTGAGGCTCCAGTTCCCAAGTGTGAAAGGATGCTGGTGGTGTGCTAACAGGTAACTGAGGGAGGGAGGGGGGGTATTCACACAAGCAAATCTCCAGCTGCCCCGTAACCAGAGGAATGCATTTAAAATCTGCATGGGGATTAGAGATCTATTTCTTGCTCAGAACCTACAGAAATACCAAATCTAATTCTCTTTACCATCAAGGGGGCCTCCCCTGCCCCAGGAAGGGGAGTATGGGGGACAATGGCTTGAAATCTAACACCCTGGAGGAAGGAATGTCTAAGAGGGAGGGGGTGATTCCTGGGGTCACAGTTTACAGATGCACATTCTAGGCTTTAGGAACCAGCCAATGGCTGGCATTGCAGCTCAATGGTAGAGCCCTTGCCCAGCACTCTTGTGGGCCTGGGTTCGAGCCCTAGCACCAGAGGAGGAAAAAAATGAATCAAACGATTTTCTTTTCAAAAGATGTTTTGTGAATGAGACGTTAAAACAGTACTGGGCTCATGAGAAAATGCTCTCAGTAAAATCTACTGTACAAACTTCAGTGTTCAAAATGAAGATATTTCTTTTTCAAAATATCCAACCACTGGGTTTTCAAAATTCCTAAGTACATTTTAAAGTTCTTAAGCATGTTTAGAATAAGGTATTACTATGTAGGTTTTTGATTTATCAGGTATTTCCGATACTTGCTGCATGAACACCCACTGAGGTTTGTTATAGTGCTGGATTATATCTCCCGTCCTAACTCTGAGAGCGTCCTTACAGCTTCACTCAGAGCCACTATGATATTTGGATCAAAACTGACATGTGCAAAGGGAAGCATTTTGAAAACTATAATTTATAATAATTTTGTTATTAGCCAGTAAATATATATATCGCTAATAACAAAATCCCTCCACATCTGTATATATAGCTATATATACAGATATATAGATATATATACACACACACATATCTATATCTATATCTATATCTATGCAGAGTTATTTATTTATGGAGAACAGTACTGAAGATGAAGATCGGCTCAATGGCGCGTGGAGTCACATTCCCAACATATTTTTATTTTGAAACAGGATCTTCCTACATTGCCCAAGCTGTCCTTTATGTTGTTGTTCTGAGACAGGGTTTCACTGTGCAGTTCAGGCTGGCCTTGAACTCACTCTGCAACCCAGGATGGCCTCAAACTTACAGCGATCCCCCTGCTTCAGCTTCCAGAGTGCTGGGATTACAGGCGTGTGCCACCACATGCCTGGCTGCCCAAGCTGTTCCCAAAGTTTATTTATTTTTATTATTTTTGGGGGGGGTTCAGTCCCAGGGATTGAACTCAGGACCTTGCCAGGCAAGTGCTTATTCTACTGAGCTATTTTCCTGGCTCCAAATTTTTAATTTAATCTAATTATTTATTTATTTATTTATTTTTGTGGTACTGGGGATTGAACTCAGGACCTTGCACTTGCCAGGCAGGCGCTTATTCTACTGAGCTATCTCGCCCTGTATTTATTCATTTATTATTTTTCATTAGCATGCATGCAGCACAAGACTGCATTCTTCATGGCATTTGTCCTGGCGTGCAAGCACACAACACATCTTAACTCCTTTATGTCCCCTTGCACTCCTATCCCTCCCCTCTCCACATCTTGGGGGTCTCAAATTTTCAATCTTCTTGTTTCTGACCCCCAAGTAATGTGATTGCAGATGTGTACTGCCAGGTCTGGCAGATAGTATAAATATTAAATTTTAGAGCAAGTAGTTTAGGGTTTGCTTCAAAATAAAGGAAGAAGAGCTAAATGGAGCCAGACTGGTTGGTTTTGTAATTCTTGACATTGAAGTTCTTTCTCTATAACAAGTCAATGAAAATAATATCTATGCGGAGTCTTGGGCTGTCAAATACCATCCCTTTTCATTTGGCAGAAGAGAGAACCAGTCAAGAGAGGTTTTTTTGTTTTGTTTTTTGTAGAGCCGGGGATTGAACTCAGGCCCTTGCGCCTATTCCACTGAGCCATCTCCCCGGCCCAAGAGAGTTGTTGAAGGCACACACAGTTAGCCGCGGAGCCAGGAAACAACACTCAGTCCATCCCTGGGCACCTTCTATGCCCCGCACCAGGGCCTTGGGTGGAACCGGATCTCTGCCACCTTCACCCTCAAATCCCTCCACGCCTCCTCACGGTCCCCAAATCTTCAAGTTCCCGGGAGCGCGCTGGCGAGAGGGAGGGTGTTGAACAGATAGGACGCTGAAGCAGCAGAGCTGGGTCGCGAGAGCCAGAAAGGCCTGGGCCCTTTTCCAGCCATCAGGGGGCGGCAGGAGCGAGGTTCTGGGCCGCCGCCTGCTCGGCCACTCTATGACCTTGGTCCACAGACGCGCTTATCGCGCCCCCACTCTCCACGCTAGCGCTTCCACCCGAGCACCTCCGGAGTACGGAGACGTCGGGACTCTGGGAGAGGTTCTTAGGTCCCAGGAGTTCAGGGAGGGAAGAGGGCCGAATTTTAGCCACTCTTGGCGCCGCGGAGCAGGCGTTTTGCGGAGAGAAGAAATTGCGCTCCTAGCGCACAGCGCGGCTTCGGGCGCAAACTGAGTGGGAAACAGCCGGAGGCCGAGGTCCCCGGCCTTGCCGGAGCGAGACGTCTTAGCGCCCACGATCTTCCGACCTTCGGGCTTTAACCCACAAAGTGGGAAGCTGGATTGGGCCGGCACCAGGGAAGCTGATTGCTCCCGGAGCGCCCCGCCGAGCTGGAGTTGGGGGTTCACAACAGAGCGCGATCCCAGCGTGGGGAACCGCGAAACCCTAAATCCCTTGTTACACGGATTGGGCTTGGAGACGTGACTGCCCCCAACACCCTAGCAGCCCCGGAATTCCTGTGTTCCCTCTTCCTTCCCACTCCGGTTCTCAAGCTGCCCATTTGGGTTCCCCAAAAATCTCACTCCTCCGGCGGGCTCCCCTCATCTGTGACCTCACGTCTGCCTTAGGACCCTTTAAGGGGCGACTCGCTCTTGGATTCCGCGTTTCCCACACGATCAAAAACACTTGGCACCAGGTGCCCGCAGCCCTAGGGTGCGCGCCCTCGACCCTGAGCTGACCCCCCAGGACACTTCGCGCCCCGCTCCTGCCCACGGCTCCCCGAGGCTCACCATCGCTGCCGCCGTCCTCGCCCGCTCGACTGGTTCCTGCGCCTGCCCGCCCCCGACTGCTCGGGACGCCGCCGCCTGCGCTGCTGTGACACGCTGGGCTGGCGGGGGCCGGGGACACGCACGCGGGGCCAGCAGCTGCCCGGCAGCATCACAGTGCCCAGGAGGGGAGGGACCTGGCCGAGTCACAATGGCACTTCCCCGCCCACCGCGCTCAGCGCTCGGGCCAGCGGCTGCCTGCGGGGCCCGCGAGCCGCCAGCTCTGCGGCTCCCTCGCCCTCTGCGAACTCCGCGGTCGGGCTCCACGGCACTCGGCGGCGAAGCCAGCCCCGTCGCCCGAGCGCAAAGTGCTGCCTGGGAAGGCAACGTGAGCATTCTCACGGACAAACATTCTAGGAGGCTTTTCGCCCCAAACCCTCATCACGGCGCGGCGCTCGGCGCTCGGCGCGCGCTCACTGTGCACAGGCGGGTCACGGCGCTCCGCGCTGGAAGTCGGCTTTTAAAAAAGCCGTACGCAGCAGGTGCTTAATACTGTGTCCCTGTGTTTCCGGCTCGGCCTCTGTGCCGCCCCTTCACTACTTCCAGATCGCTCCCTTTGCTCCGTTCCTGCTGGATTTCTTCCTACTTTAAAGTTTCAGACGTGCTCAGGTCGCCTCTCCCTGAACTCAGCAGGGTGCCAGCTGCTTTTGGCGCCGCCGCTGAACCTCCTCTTTCACGGAGGTTGGTGAAAGGCAAGGAAATCCCTTAATTGGCTTGGAGCTGGGGAGGGCTGGCGGGAAGCTGGGCCCACGCTGTAGATGTTGGCCACATTCTATCAGACTGTTCCAGTTTCCCCCGACTTTCCCCCAGATTCCCACCACGATAAAGGCTGTAACCCAGCTTCTGTCCGTTCTCATTTTTCTCAGGCAACCACCAGCTGCTTAAGCCAGATATAGTGACTCAATAAAAGTCGGTGATTGGTATTAGTGCTACATTTTATTCTCTCCTAGATTCCAATTATTTCTTCCATCGCATCAGTCACTTTTTACCTTGGAATAGTGTGTGTGTGTGTGTGTGTGTGTGTGTGTGTGTGTGTACCCTCCTACATGACCACAGTCCTCCCTGCGAACAGTCCCTGGTTAAATGTATCAGAAGTGGTCAATAAGCATTACTGAGGAAACTGACTTTTCGGTTCTCTTTGTAAATTACCAAATATAATCAACACACGTTTTTAATGTCTTAGAGTAAAATTGAGGTGTAGGGATCCATTGGTCTCAGTCTGACTAGTTCTATCTGGTGAGAAATGGTGGCAGGAATGAGAAAGATAGACAAGAAGACAAAGCTTGGCTAGGTGTTGCTGGTCTGCCTGGTAGGCAAGATTCACATGCCAGCACCACGAAACCTATGTTTATGCTTTTGCAAAGTTAGTAACATGTAACACAAGGTTGCCTCGCAACTAGTAGCCGACATTAACCAGTCAGGATGCTTATCTCAGGACTGAGGTAGCTTGTTTGCTTTAGGCACTGAGGCCTAGTCCTGCCTACACACCTTTGACGGATTTTCCAGCTTCCACAGTGCCCAGCATTGAGGATGCTAGAAATAATGAGAACATTCCATTGCATTTCAGTATGGTGACAGCATGAACTGTCACATCTTTCCTCTTATGTGCTTTGAAGGAGCCACGCAGGGTTTCACTACGCAGTTCAGACTCGTAGTGATCCTCTGGTTTTCAGCCTTCAGTGCTGGGATTATAGATGTGCACTGCCGTGCCATGGCTGGCTCAGTGTGCCCAGGGGAGAGGTTGTTGCAGCATTTGGTGCTGGGGATCACAGCTACATCGGTACTGAGGATTGAACTCAGGACCTTGCGCTCACAAGGCAAGTACTTATTCTACTGAGCTATCTCCTCAGCGCCCATAGCTACATCTTAAATGCTAATTGAAACACTTTTGGTTCTGAGAAATTAAAAAAAAAAGTTGGCTATTATATACCACATTTTGTCCCCTCTTGCCCCAAAGTTGTATGTCCAAGTATCCCAAAAGGACTGCATTTGAGGATAGGAGTTTTAAGATTTAAATGAGAAAGATATTAAGGTAAAATGAGGTCATAAGGGTGGGGCCCTGATCCAATAGGACTAGTGACGTTATAGACACTAGGAGTATGCTCCCACTGAGGAAAGGCTATGTGCACACCTAGGAAACAGGTTTGAGAGAAACCAGCCCGCCCTAAACCTTGATCTTAGACTCCTAGCCTCCAGAACCAAGAAAAAAGAAATTTCTGTTGTTTAAACTGCCTAGTGTGTTTCAAGTACAGGTCAACTATGGTAGTACGTCATTCTTCTACTTAATGTGCTTCCATGGCACCTGCTGAAATGCCTAAAACCTGATCCACACTTACTTCATTGCCTACCGCTTTCCCATCACTCATCCAGCCACAACAGCCTTTTCCACCCAGCACCTGTCTGTCGTCATCTGGCTTAAAATACCCTTCTCAGAGAGACACAGTGGCACACCCCACTAATCTCAATCTGGGAGGCAGAGGCAGGAAAAGCACCGCCAGTTCAAGGCCAGCCTGGACTACACAGTGAGTCCAGAACTAGTGAGAACCAAACAGCAAGCCCCTATCTCATAAATAAATAAATAATGGCAGGCTAGAGATATA
>NW_004524630.1:12070117-12072018 GCF_000260255.1 Octodon degus | reverse complement strand
TGTGCTTAAAGGAAGGAAAAAAAAAAAAGAAAGAAAAATAAATAAACTTCCCGGTCTGTAGAATTTGACTATGGTAACCATAGCAGACTAAGAAAAATATGTATAGGCCTTAGAAAAATATGTGTAGTTCTTTTTTTTTTTTGCGGAACCGGGGATTGAACTTAGGCCCTTGCACTTGCCAGGGAAGCACTTATTCCACTGAGCCATCTCCCCGGCCCCTGTGTAGTTCTTTTTAATTGTGGCATCTTCTAAAGTTACTTGGGACACCTGGATCGACCATTGATACTTCCCTCACCCACCACCATATGCTTTCTCTCTGAGTAGAAGTTCAAAAAGACAAAAGGATATATATATATATATATATATTTTTTTTTTTTTTCACGCCTAGGATGTGGACCACAGGGTGTCCAGATGTTGGTTAAACCTTCTGAGTCTGTGTAGGAACTTCTGAGATTAGCGTTTGAATAGTAGAAAACGTGAATAGATCGTCATCCTTAATGTGACTGGGTCTCACCCAACCGAGTGAAAAATTGAAAAAAACAAAAAGTTCGAGCAATGGGGAGGCTGTCTAAGCCAGGACGCCAGCCTCCTGCTTTTGGATTGGAATTAACACCACCACCTTGGGGCTAGGGAGATGGCTCAGTGGAATAAGCGATTCCCGGCAAGTACAAGGGCCTGAGTTCAATCCCCAGTTCCGCAAAAAAAAACACAACGACCTCTCCTGAGTCTCCACTCCTCCAGCAGCAGGGTTTTGGGCCTATCAGTCCTCATAATCACATGCACCAATTCCTCATAATAAATCTCTTCATGGCTAGTAGTGTAGTGTAGTGTAGTGCAGTGCTCCGGACTTCCCAAGCATGTGCAAGGCCCTGGGGTCAAGCTCCAGTGCTGTAAAAAGAAATCAAAATAAGTCTCTCTGGATCTACCTATATTTCTCCCCCCAAAAAAGGTTAGATTTTGGTTTTTTGTGGGGTTACCAGGAATCAAATTTAGGACCTCATGCTTCCCAGGCAGGCACTGGGCCACTGAGCTAAACATGCAGCCCAAGACTGGGATATATATTTATTTTTGCTACAAAAGATGCACTTTTTTTTTTTTTTTTCTTTTTGGCAGAACCGGGGATTGAACTCAGACCCTTGTGCTTGCCAGGGAAGCACTTATTCCACTGAGCCAACTCCCCGGCCAAAAGATGCAAAAGGAAAAGAAAAAGAGGCAAAAGGGCTTGTGTTCAGGGGATGTCTTATTCTTTTTAAAATCTTACTATTTTGTATACAACAGCCTACATTTATTCATGTACAACAATCTACATTTATTTATTCATGTACAAAAACTAGATTTATTCAAATACAGTCACATGATCATATTTGTTTGTTTGAGACAGGCTGGCCATATGTAGCCCAGGCTGGCCTCAAATTCATGGTGGTTCTCCTGTCTCGGCCTCTAGAGTGCTGTGATTCCAGGTGTGTGCCACCATGCCCAGCTCATCTTCTAGAACATCACCGTAACTGTCCAAATCCTAAATTCCAAGTTGAATTTCTTGCAACTCCATTTCCTGTAACACCACCGGTCCCAGTCTCTCACATCCAGGAAAGTGCTCTCTTTAATTGAGCACTTCCTGTCCATGTAGCCTGCTCCTAGTACACTGCCCACATAGCTGCCAGTGCTTTTATCCCATGAGTTTCGTACCCAATTGTGACCTCCCACAGGCTGGACTTCACAGCGTCTCCATTGGCTCAAGTGTTCTGTTCACTGAAGACTTCTGAGAGAGAGGAAGGGCAACAAAAATGGTGCCAGCTAAGAATGGTAGTCCAGGGCTGGTGAGATGGCTCAGTGGTCTAAAGCACCTACTTAGAACAAGCTTAGCAAAAAAGCACGGGGACCACGGTTCAATCCCCCAGCAC
>NW_004524630.1:12062321-12069888 GCF_000260255.1 Octodon degus | reverse complement strand
GTTTCAGAGAGAGGGAGAGAGAGAGAGAGAGAGAGAGAGAGAGAGAGAGAGAGAGAGAGAGAGAGAGAATTTATAAATAATTATAACATATTATCATGTATTCATGTCCATAATATATTTATTAATATTTAATTATGCATTATTATTTTACAATGCAATATGTCTGTCACACGTAGCAACAGATATATTAAATGTGTCTGTCTGGCTGACCATCTTAACTAGGACTTATTTGTGGGATGGGGCTTACATGACGAGCATCCTAAAAAATCATGCTAGCACTTATTTTCCAGCTAGGTCTTATTATTGGGGCAAATACAGTAGGCAAGTAGACGACAGAAAGCTATCTCCTGTTACATGTCTCTGGAGAACCGTTTTTGCAAATGGAAAACTGAAGTCAGGTTCAGGCTGTTTATGAAAAAGCGGCCACCCATACCATGTCTTAAAGGCCTTTCCTAGGCATGCGGCACATGCCTGCGATCCCAGCACTTGGAAGGCTGAGGCAGTGGAGAGCCACAAATTCAAGGACAGCCTGGGCTACCTAGCGGGACCAAGGCCAGCCTGAACTATACACAGGGACCCTGCTTCAAAAAATAAGTAAGTAAGTAAGTAAGTAAGTAAGTAAGTAAATAGTTAAGGACCATTTCAAGGAATTACCCCACCTCTTCCAAATTCTGGTTGGTACACATAAGTATATTTCTTCATGTTTGAACTTTTATGCAGTGGGTTTATCAAATAAGTATGCTGATGATATAAAAAGTTGAGCCATATCTATCTAAAGAAGAGGTAAAGTACTTATTACCGATCAACCAAGAAAAGAGTCATTCTTTGTGACATTTATTGTGATAGTTACACTTGCTTGGCTTGGGAGCCATATAGGGGATTAATAAAGTGCACTCTGTGTGTGTGTGTGTGTGTGTGTGTGTGTGTGTGTGTGTGTGTGCAGGAAGGACCCTGGGCACTGTACCAGCCCCTCACCCCTTCCTCTCTGGCAGCATCCCCAGCTCTACTTCCAGGCCTTCGTGAACTAAGCAGCCCTGCTCCACTCAGCCCCTCACATGATGTTTCTCAGAGCCAGCTGACCAGGGACTGAACCCTTAAAACCTGTAAGCCAAAAAACTTAAAGCTGTGGGCACTGAGTATTTTGCTCCTGTGATGGGAATGCTCATTAATAAATATATATTTTTATTTATATGCTTCATGACGGTGAGCACTTTCTATAGCCAGATAGCAGGCTTTCTGTGTATTACCTCCTTTACTCCTCACAACAAACTTCTGAAATTAAATTTTTATTATGCCCATTGCACAGGTGCAGGATATGAGACTCAGAAATGCTAACTCTTATTCTTCATCCCACAACTAGCAAGAGGCAGAGCTGGAACGTACGCCCGAGTCACCTGACACAGGGCTCTGAGCTGAGACAGATGTTTAATCCAGAACTAGAAGGGCGGACTTAGCACTCTTCCTCATTCCCTCAGCTCAGACATTCCAATACCTGGGAGGGTGCCGCAGGGTGGCAGGTGGGCACAGGTGGAGGTGACCCTGGAAAGGGAGGCTGAGAGCCCAGAGAAGAGACTCAGGAAGGGCCCTCAAGCTCCTGGCGCCTGCACTGCCAGGGGAGCCTGTGAATCCCTGTCTTATGGGCAGAGGCTGACATGCTTCACATACACAATTAACTTGCCTTACCCCCAGTCTCTCACGTGCATTCAAATCAGAACATTAATATTCTGATCTTGCTGCTTTGTTCAGTGGGAACAAGTGCTATAAAGAGGTCAAGCATAAGGAGGACTCAGAAACAGCCACTATCCTTACCCTGAACTTTGGCCGCACAGTGCCATGAGGTACTAGACTCTTATACAGAGTAGTTTCCTCTTCTCTGTAGCTTTGCTTTTCTGTAGCTTTGGTTTCAATCACAGATCTGAAAATATTAAATGAAATATTCCAGAAAGAAACTATTCACAACTTTTTTTGAAAAAAACAAACATTCCAATCTTGCATCTCATGCGCTGCAGAGCATTCTGGCCACAGTATCCCACAGTGGCTCCCTGAAGTCCACACGGTTCGGTAGCTGTGAGCACGGAAGTGCTCCCAGCCTCCCTCTCACCAAGAGGCCACCAAAGACAAGGTCTCTTTCAGGAAAACTTTGGGACCACACAATGCGGCTGGCTCTTCTCCTAGGCAGTTCTTGTTCCAAAGTCAACTTGGGGGCCTGAGCTGTGTGCTCAGGTTGGGGAAGGCCCTGACTCTTTCCCTGCCTGCCCTCTTCTCCCCAGGGTCACGTCACAAATAGCCACTCGCAGCGCTCACCGCTCTAGCTTCAGCCTCTGCTTCTACAGCACACGCAACTCACTTGCCACAGAGTAAGCAGAGCTTGAAATCAACACCATCTGGCACGCTGAACCCAGCAGAAGAGGCCAAGAGACCGTGAGACCATGAGCCCTCCGGAGCTGGCAGTCCAGGACAGACAGCGGAGTGCAGAGGCCAGAAAGATTGAGGAACTAGGGAACAACTCATCTGGTTCCCAAACCGTTTAAGCAGATTGGAGGCCGGGGCCTGAGCCCTGACCTCGCTGTGTCTAAGGTTCTATGACAGCTCAGGTGACCACCCCTGCCAGCTGCCCGCAGTGGAAGCAGCCCCAGGAGGTCTGTGCTGGATAAAGGCACCACTGGAAAGATAAGGGAGGCAGCCATCATCTCCTTTCCTCTGAGGCCATCGTGCACTATGTGCAGTTCACGTTTTACCCTTCTTTGTATTTTCTTCCTCTCAGACATTGAAATGGTTCATCCAATTGTCTCACTTTTCTTCAGGTATTTCATGCACTCCTGTGTGTTGTAGTCAGACGTTTGCAAGAGGAACAATACAAGACACGCAATTTATAGGATTATTCTATAATAGTCACCCAAAAAGTCATATACGAAGAGAGTGTAGGAGATCTGTCCACACACTGAAGACCAGAAGAATCCAGCTGAGGGCTGGGACCCCACGGTAATGTCCTGCACTAGTCCAGCTGGAGAGGCAGAGCCCTGGGCAATGCCCCCATGAGTCCAGCTAGAGGCCTGAAGCCCATAACTATGTCTCATGCAGCCTGGTCTCATGGATCTGTGCTGGGAAGGCCCAAAAGTCAGTGGTAGAAGCTAGAAAGTCTGCACCCCACGATGAAGGATCTCTACCAGCAGGCTGAGGGATCTACACTGGTGCCAGGAAGGGCGTCAAAGTAAAGACCAGACAGAGATCCCCCCAAAAGTGCCACAGCCATCCTCAGTGACAAGGAGGTCCCACGTTCCTTTGATGATAACAGCCCAGTCCCTATCAGGAAAGCCAGCTTGACGAGCTTCTCCAGGAGACTGAGCAGCGCACCATCTCTTTCTTTGAAGCCAGGTAACACTGCCCAAAGTAAGCACCAGAGCTTCCCTAAAATGACCCGCAGCCATTCCCAGCAGCAAGGTCCTGAGCTCCTTCAATGATGACAACAGCTGAGTTCATCAGGAAAGCCAGCATGACAAGCTTTTCAGCAGAACCAATAGCTCCAGGAAAACCAAAAGCTCCCTAACACCTCTTTCTTCTCCTTCTTCCTCTTCCTCTTCCTCTTCTTCTTGTTCTCTTCCTCCTCTTCTTCTTCTTCCTCTTCCTCCTCCTTCTCTTCTTCCTCTCCTTCTTCCTTCTTCCCTCCCCCTCCCCCTTCTTCCTTCCCCACTCCCCCCTCCCCCTCCCCGTCGTCCTCCTCCTCCATTTCTTCTTTCTATGTTGTTCGCAACAACCCCCAGGCAGGCCTCCTACACCCAGAACCATGCTGGTTCAGTTCAGCTGGGCATTACAAGTTGACCACCAGTTCTCAATCCACCATACCATGGGCATTACTCAAAATGACCCAGTCTTTCTTGATCACATCTTGGTAGTATGTTACAACAGCAAGAAAGCTATTCTCATAGATAATATTATAAGTCTACTTTTGGATAGTTTTTATCCCAAGAAAATACCCCCTCCTTCCAAAGTACTGTCATCTGGACTGGCTACCCAGCACTTAGTGATTTATAGTATTTTCATATACAATCTCTCTAGAGCTAAGTTCTTCACATTAGCAAGAAGTTGGAAAGAACTGAAATAGACAACATATTAATAGGAAGAATACCCCACAGTTATTCATAGGAATCAGTGGATTAAATTTTGTCCCCCAGGGCCAGGGAGATATAGTTCAGGGGCATAAGCACCTGCGTGGCAAGTGCAAAATCCTGAGTTTGATCCCCAGTACCTAAAATAAAATTTTGGCCCCAACAAATTTATCCACTGAAAGCCTCAGAATGCGACAGTATTTGGAGTAAGGGTATTTTTTTTTTTTACCACAATTAAGGAATGTCAAGATAAGATCATCCTAGGCTGAGGCAGGAGGATTGCTGGGAGTTCAAAGCCAGCCTGAACTACTTAATGAGACCCTGTCTCAAGAAGTAAATAAAAATAAAAGATATGATGACAGAGTTGAATTTATTCAAGAATACTAAATTTTTTTTATATTAGAAAATATTTTCTTGCTGGGCATGGTGGTACATAATCCCAGTTTCTGAGGGACTGAATCAGGAGGGTCGCTGCAAGTTTGAGGCCAGCCTGGATTCTGTAGTGAGTTCAAAAGCAGCCTGAACTGTTAGGGTACCCAGCCGTGGGCCCCCTTCCCCTGCACCACTTTCAATGTTCCCAGATGCGCCAACCACAACTGTGTTGCAAAGATTTAACCTTGATTGTCTGCGCTCGGCTGATTACGCATATAGCTTTGTTTCAGCTTCCTTCAAGGACTCTATACTCTGTGCCCAGAACACCCTGGCCCAGCCAGGACACTTGATGACTCCCCTTCTCCATTTGCGCCTGCCCAGAACATCCCGGCCCAGCTGAGGACACTTTATGACTCACTTTCCCCCACTGCCTTCTCTATAAAGTGCCTATCTCCCCAGCCACCACTGCTGTTCAGGTCCGCCGAGCAGCCTGGCTCCTGTTAGTTGCCGCCAATAAACCACTCCTTTCAAGCCAGCTAACTTGAGGATGGTCTTGTGTGGTTGAACGTACCTTTTCTGGACAGTTTTCCTGTCATGAACTACATAATGAGAGCCTGTCTCAAAAATATAAGTAAATAAAATAAAAGATTTTCTTTTAAAAAAAAGAAGTTAAGGGGCTGGAGAGATGGCTCAGTGGTCTAAAGCACCTACTTGGAACAAGCTTGGCAAAGCACAGGGACCGCGGTTCGATCCTCCAGCACCACATGCCAGCCAACCGCACCCCCTGGTGGGCTGAGCTGGCCACACACACACACACACACACACACACACACACACACAATAAATAAATGTTAAAAAAAAATTTAAAAAAAAATAAAAATAAAAAAAGAAGTTAAACCAGGTAGATCCTGAATTCAATCAGATTAGGGTAGATCCTCAATTTAATGCCATGTATCCTTATAAAACAGAAAAGAAGGCCGGGGATATAGCTCCGTGGCATAAGCACCTACCTCGCAAGCACAAGAGCCCAAGTTTGAACCCCGGATCCCTGGGTGTGTTCTCTCAGCCCTGGATGCCCAGGTGCATCATCTGGGTCCCAGAGACAGTGCTTACTGTTCCAGGAGTGGTGGCACTCACCTGTAATCCCGGCACTTGGGAGATTGAGCCAGGAGGATCTCTGTGAGTCCGAGACCAGCCTGGGGGCTACAAATGTGAGCACAAGGCCAGGCCAAACTGCATAGTGAAACCCTGTCTACAAAGAAAAAAAAAAAAAAGGGCAGGGAGGTAGCTCAGTGATTAAAACACCTGCTTAGACAAGCGCAGGGACTGTGGTGGTTTGCTTCTAAGCACCACATGCCTCGCCAGCCCTGCCTCCAGGGTGGGCTGAGGACACACACACACACACACACACACACACACACAGACACACAGGCCAGCCAGATAGCTCAGCAGATTAAAGCGCTTGCTTAGGCAGACACAGGGGCCAGGGGTTCAATCCCTGGCCTGCCATGCCTGCCATGCCCTGGGACTGGAAGGGATGGTGACAGAGAATGAGTGTGGTGGCATGCACCTGTAATTCCAGTGCTTGGGAGGCTGAGAAAAAACAAAACAAAACAGGAAGATCACTACAAGTTTGATCCATGTAGTGAGACCCTGTAGACCCTGTACTAAATACATTTAAATAAATAGAATTTTTTAAAAAGAAGACATGGAGACACAGAAGGCCAAGTGAAGAGGGAGGCAGGTATTTCAATTCCACTGCTAGAAGTCAAGAAACACAGAGCCAGAAGCTAGAATAAACCAGGCATGTTGGCTCACACCTGTAATCCCAGCAATGAGGAGGCCGAGGCAGAAGGATTGCCTCAAGTTCAAGGTGAGCCTAGGCTACCTAGCACACACACGCGGTGTGTACCTCAATGGTACTGCACATTCTTAGCATGCACAAGGCCCTGGTTTCCATTTCTAGTGCCAAAAAGGGCTTATAATAATGTTGTTCCTGGGAGGATGTCTTCTAACCACTGTCTTCAGCATTCTGGGAAGCCAGGAGATCATTAAATCCATGCACAGGACAGAATGCAGGTGAGTATGGAGAGGGGAGAAGTAGGGTCTTCAGAGAGTGTCAGGCAGTGGGTCCTGCTGGAAGGGAGCAGCCACCCACTCAGGGCCCAGAGACATGGGGAGCCCCAGAATGAGAGGGTTCCCAGAGTGGGAGGTGATCTTACCAGCTCCCAGCATGGCGCTGGACTAGGGAACTGAGCAAAACTCCCAGACAACAGTTTGGAAAGGGCTGGAGACACAGGGCTTCCTTTCAGAGACAGCCTCCGACTGGCTGGGGCCCAGCTATGGGCACAGGCAGCCAGAGCGTGGCTCATCCTGTGCGTCATCAGATGGAACTGCCAGCTCGTATTTGTGTCTGCAGAAGGTCACCCACCAGGCTGCTTGTCAGCACCAGTGCATCTGAAAAGAGCACCTGCTGCTCGCCCTGCTGATGGGCAGAGGCAGGGACACTGCTGGGACAGGCTCCACCTCGGAGTCCTCCTCCAAGCAGAACCCTTCACCCCTGACACTTCCACTGCTGCCCACCTGCAGGGCTTCTGGTTTTCCTTTCTTCCTCCTCCTAAGGCCAAGGTCCAGGTTCTTCCAACACATCTTTGCTCCATGGCCTCTTCCATACATGGCCTATGCTAGGTGCTCCGCAGGAGAGGACAACACGGCCTGTGGCCAGGTCAGGTCAGCCTGGCTTCCATCCCCAGCCTGACTACCTAACAGCCGTAGGACCTCAGGTCTGCTTCTGAGCCCCTCTGTGCCTGTTCTGTCATCTCTAAAACACATATAGTAATACCTGCCCGACGGGTTTGCTGTAAGAGTCCATTTGCTTACACATGTAAAGTGCAAGGTGTCTGGAAAACACAAATATTAGCTTTGTTATTACTAAGAGGAAAGATGGTAGCTAGCCCCAAGGCCTTCCTGCCAATTGAGAGGCAAGATGTGAGGCCTCAAGACCATTAAAGACCAGACCCAGTCCTAGCCCAGGAATTTCTGCTGAGTTCCACGAACGCCCAGACCCAGTCCTAGCCCTGGTCCGTAGC
>NW_004524630.1:12054119-12055883 GCF_000260255.1 Octodon degus | reverse complement strand
ATACTACATAAAGATAACATATATATGTGATAGTACAAATCTGATGATGTCTGCCTATACTTGTACAGAAATTGTGTACCTAAACCCATGCAAATTTTCCTATGAAGAATTTTATTGTTATCAAAAAAAAAAATAAAAGCAAAAATAAAAAAAGTGCATGTGAAGATAATATTAAAAAAAAACATTAAAGAATAAAACAAATGGCTACGGACTCAGTGAACAGCTTGACTATGAAGTGCAATAGAGGCAAGGAAAGTATAACAGTGAGGGTGGGGCTGGGCATTTAGCATTTTAGTGATCCCTGCCAGGCAGAGGCAGACCCTGGCTGGGAGGCAGCCAGTTTGCCTAAGATGGAGGTAAACTCAGTTACAACATGCCCGCTTGTGGGAGGCAGAGGGCAAAGTCTACCCACCTGGCCACCTTCCCACTCAAGGCGGCGGTCCATGGCAGTGCCCTATCTACTGGCTCACGCCGGGCCCTTCCCTTTCTGCCATTTCTGGCTGCTTTAATCGGATGGCAGAGATTACTAAACTGCAGGTCTAGGTGAAAAGTGCTGCCCTGAACCTGCAGACCCTACACCAGCCAGTCACTGCGTGCCGTCCCAGCTCTGGCCTGTTGCCTAGTAAATCCCCTTGCACAATTATACATGTTTCCCCAATTCTGCTCCTCTAAAGAACCTAAAATACTTAGTAATAATACAGAACAACTGTAACAGTGCCCTGTAATAACAGCTGCAACCAAGCCACCCTCCTCAAAATATCTCACTGTGTTGCTTCGGTAGAGCCCAGAACTGCTCAAGATTGACCACTCTACCTGAAACTGTGCAAACAGAGCCTTGGGTAGGCTAAGCAGCTGCTCTATTTGCAGGAAAATGATGACAAACACGAGATGACTATTGCCTGTAGGTACTAAGGGAGTCGGGAAGGTTGGAGAGACACTGAGGTAGTCATAGAAAAGCCAAGGCTGCCAGGCACAGTGACACCTGCCAAGCCCCAGCTACACATGAGGCCGAGGTGGGAAGATCTAGAGTCCAGACCAGCCTGACCCACCTAGCAAAACCATATCTCAAACATTAAGAAAGCATAAAGAGTATGTACTTTGTGGCCAGGCGTGGTTGCACACATCTATAATCCCAGCATTTGGGAGGCTGAGGCAGGAGGATTCTCACTAGTTTAATGCTGACCAAGGCTACACAGTGAATTCAAGGCCAGCCTGAACTATATGGAGGGACCCTCTCTCTCAAAAAAAAAAAAAAAAAAAAAAAAAAAAAAAGACTATATATACTTTGTGATCTTATCACACAGTAGAATGTACAGCAATAAAGACTGAAAGCACTTGCTGTGTCGACAGGGAACAAAGGCCCCAAACCGATTTAGTTATTAAATAAAAGCATGACATTCTATTACTTGTGTAAGAGGAAGAAAAGCAGATTCACAGCAATGGTTGCCTGTGGGCAGGAACGGAGGACTGGTAGCAACAGACAAGCAGGCTTTCTTTCCAAACTACCTTGTTGTGGCTTTGGAAGTGAACTGCACCCCAGGAGGGACAGTGAGGTTTTGGGGGCAAAAGAGAGCACCAGGCCTGAGAGACCAGAGACTGGAGTTCAACCTGCACAGGCACTGTGAGCCGGGGCCAACAGCCTCACCTCTACGGGTCTCTGTTGCCATAATTGAAAAAGAAGCCTAGCGAGGACCCAACACCCCCCAGACCCCCACTCTCCACGCCTCTAAGCCGGCTGGTGCACCCAACACCCCCCAGACCCCC
>NW_004524630.1:12046403-12054019 GCF_000260255.1 Octodon degus | reverse complement strand
ACCCAACACCCCCCAGACCCCCACTCTCCACGCCTCTAAGCCGGCTGGTGCACCCAACACCCCCCAGACCCCCACTCTCCACGCCTCTAAGCCGGCTGGTGCACCCAACACCCCCCAGACCCCCACTCTCCACGCCTCTAAGCTGGCTGGTGCACACTGAACAGCACTGTTCAACCGTGAGCCACATGAGTCATTCCAAACACACCAGAAAACACACAATAAAAAGCAGAAACGGGTGAGATTTGCTTTAATATATTTTATTTAATGTGATATATCCAAAATATCATTTTAACATGCAATCAATATAAAATTGTTTTCATGTCCCCAAGCCTATATTGAGGATTGAACCCAAATCTTCACTGAACTACATCCCCAGCCTTTTTCTGTTTTTTATTCCGAGACAGGATCTTGCTAAGTAACCCGGGCTGGGACTGCACTGGAGCTCCTGCCTCAGCCTCTGTGCACCAATGCGCCGGCTCCCACTCCTCTTAGTACTCGGCCTCTGAGATCCAGTGTGTGCTGTACAATGACAAAATGCCTCAACTCGGACTGCTCCAGAGTCACACTTGGCCCCTTGGACAGGGCAGGTGTAAGTCTAACGGGAAAGTGAGCTTCCAGTCTACCTTCACTGCGGCTGCGTTAAGCCCAGAGCTAACCAAAATAAACACGAGGCTGCGTCTGTGGAAAAGCTCGCGGTCACACCAGCAGAGTTCAGAACTCCTCATCCACCTGACTGGGCAGCCCTGCAGGGCTGGGACAGACAGACCCTAACACAAGGGCAGAAGAATGAGCGGGGCTTTCATACCACCAAATAACGCAAACTCACCAACAGCACACGGCCTTCGAGGATTGGTTGCGTAAATCCACCGACTGACTTTCTCTCCCCAGAGACCCGAGTTCTATCTAAAGAAGCCCAGATTTGGGGCCTGCAGAGCTGCACCATGTCTCAGGAATGTAGATTTCACTTCAAAGGCCCCTGAGGTTTTCTTTTTACGCCCAGGTCCTTCGGTGATCGCACACAGCTGGTGAGCGCCTCTGAGTACCTCTCGTGGGCCTGCCTGCAGCACTGACTGGGTCGCGCTGCCTGTGGCAGAGCAGAGGTGGGCCTGGAGGGGAGCTTTCAAGGTCCCCACAGCACAGCGGTACTTCCCTTTTACCGACACAGAACATGGAAGCATCGCCCAGCTGGGGAGAAGGAACACCGAGTTTCCGCACTCCTCAGGAGCAGGACTCCGGGGCCCCTTCCGCACGGCTTCGTCATTCACCATCTCGCTCTGACTAGCCTGGGCCCCCAGGCTCCCCTCATTATCCAGTTCCATTTTCAGCTCCTCGGCCTCTGAAGCTGGCCTACTTTTCAAAGCCTTGGGAGCAGAAAAACTCAGGCATCCTACAGACAACGGGACATATCTGGGACATGGGATGTGGGGGGAGGGGCAGCCCTGCTGTGCACCGAGGCTGGGAGGAAGCAGGCCACCTGGAGAAACAGCCAAGGGGAGGGAGTGGGCAGGCACTGCATGACAGAGCAGGCTCTGGCCACTGGCACGCTGGAAAACTGAGCTGGAGACCACGTGGCACCACCCAAGCTCGCTTTACCTCCGATAAGGGCTCAGCAGGCCACTCGGCTTACGGTGGTCACCTGAGTGGCTCAGACATGAAGGCGCACATCTCTGGCAAGACCACAGGGACACTGGGTGGACACAGTAACTGCCCTGGGCATCTGAGAGGAGCGCAGCAGAGAGCCGCTCTCCGCACTCTCACTCTGAGGGACTGTCTTGTGGAACAATGGCCAGAAATATGCCTTTCAGGGAGGTGAAAAGTCAAGGAGACTCCACCAGGATTTGTCTGGACTTCTGGCTCTACTGACATCTTAGCCTGGAAAGTCATCTGCTGCTTTGTCAAGAGCATGGAATGTGTCAGGGACATATCCCCAGATCACAGGGCCTCTGGGTGCAGGAGGTGCTGCCCGACTCTGCAGTCTCCCCTGAGCCGGCCATAGTGGTGAGCTGCACTTCAGTTGCCCTGGTTGGCTCCTCTAGGGACACGGCTGGCCCCACCACTGCCAGTGTATACCAGGGGCAGGCCTGCAATCTGCTCCTCGGTGCGGACGTGCAAGGCAAGGCCAAGGCCCGCGAGGAGCCACTCAGTCGCGGAGTGGGAACCAGCGGAGCTGGGCACACACAGCCTTTTGGATCCGGTGCAAGAGCTGAGCCAGCTGGTAGAGGAAGGGCAGGGAAGGAGGAGACGCTGCAGGGACAGATGGGAAAGGCCGCTGTGAGTGCCTCTTCCTCCGCTCCCTTTCTCAGTTCCAGCACTGAGCCCAGAGAATGCTGAGTTCCACCCCAGCCCCATTTCACGATGGGGTATCCTAGCTGCTCAGGCTAGGTTTGAATTTTCAACCCTCCTGCCTCTGCCTCATAAGTAGCTGGGATTACAAGGTGTACCACATAGTGCTCAGCATCAGGCTCAGCCCTCAGAGCCCACTGCTGGGGATTCTGCAGTGGTTGTAATCAGCAAGTTGGTGCTTCCTGTTATGTGCATCCTCCTCACTAACATACACTTTCACTTCTCTGGAATGTGTCTTCTTAAAGTATAGTGATCCTAAATTCACTGAGAATTTAATCTAGATTATATTTTCACTCAACTTTTTGATATATATGAAACTGATAAGAGTGCCTGCCTCTAGGAGAAACTGGGGAGGCTTTCACTGCATTTTTAATTTTTCTATGCCTTTTAAATTTGGAGAGATCTGAGAGCATCATCTTTAATTGTGTGTGTGTGCTCAGTGCTGGTGATGGAAAGGACCATCTCACTGAGCAGACGCTCACAACGCCTATATTTTAATGTTGAGCCAGGGACACGCTGCCCAGGCTGGGCTCTGACTTGAGATCCTCCTGCCTCAGACTCCAGTGCTGGGATTACAGGCCTGTGCCACTGTAACTGGTTATAAGTTAATTGTTCTGAAAATAAGATAAAGCATTATCAGGTTTGTTTTCCTTTGAATTCCGGATTTAAAAAAAGAAAACCAGGAATGTATCTTTCCTAAAAAGAACAACTGAAGGCAAGCACAGCAGCACATGCCTGTGATACTTGTAGCCTGGGAGGCTGAGGCACGAAGACTGCCTGAGAGGGCCAGCCACAGCCGCTGAGCCAGACTGTCTGTCGCAAGGAATTTAAAAAGGGGCTAGGGAGGTAGTTCAGGGCAAAAGCTCTGGGCTCAGTTTCCATTTAACAAAAACCAAAGAAAAGGAAAAGCTAGCTAAATATAAGACAGAACAGGAAAACTAAAGATTTAAGTCAAGAAGTATACTTTTTGGTTGTTTTTTGTGGGTTTGTCTTTGATAATGGGAGTTAACTCAGGACCCTGAGCTTGCCAGGCAGGTGCTTGTGCCACCGAGCGATATCCCCAGCCTTTTTTTGTCTTTTTGAGATAGGGTCTCGCTAAACATTTAGGCTGGACTTGAGCTTACTTTGTAGACCAGGCTGGTCTTGAACTCACATTGATCCTCCTGTCTCAGCCTCCTGATGTGCACCTGGCCTTGTTCTGTTTTTTTTTTTTTTTAAGGCGGTGTCACACTACCTAGTTGAGGATGGCCTTGAATTAAGTACAAATTTAAAGTTAGACGAATTGTACAACCCTTGGCTAGTCATTTTACTTCTTTGGTTTGTAGGTGTCTGGACCAAAAAATGAAAGAATATTAAGGGACTAGAATAAAAGTTTCTGACTTTCCATTTGTTTTTTGTAGTACCAGGGAATGAACTCGGGACCTTGCGCTTGCCAGGCAGGTGTTTAAGCCACTGAGCTATCTCCCTGGCTCCATTTGGTTTTGAAAGTTATGCATATATAACTCCGTTATGGCTTAGCCCTAGAATGTCCCCCAAAAGGCTCATGTGTCCAGAGGCGGAGCTTCTAGGAAGTGACTAAATCACAGAGCACTGTAATTGTCAATAAATTAAACCCAGACTGAAGGCTCCACCTGGGATGCAATCAGGTGAGGAGAGGAGGGTCGCCCTGGAGGCGACACCCAGGTGTTCTTCCCTTGCATGCATCTCTCCGCCTACCCTGCTCAGCAGCCAGGAGGTGAGCAGCTGTTCCTCACCAGCCCCTTCTACCACACCCCTCTTGGCTGGCATCCAGCTGACTAGGGACTGAATCCTCCCAACAGTGAACCAAAGCAAGCCTCTCCTGCACTTTGAGTATTGCTATTTTGTCCTAGCAATGAGAAAATAACTACAACAAATGAAGTGTAAATTCATGTGAAGAATAGACATTACAGCATCATTCATGGAAAGGAACAGAAAAAGACCCACAGGCAGGGCACCTAAACTCGGCCCAGTGCTTACACAGCTGAGACCAGCGGTCAGAAAGTAAGCAGCTTCCCCATGAATCACTCATTTCTACCTCACAGCAAGGCAGAAAATGAAACCATCTCCGAAGTGCAGGATGTGGTGGGCTTCCAAAACCTTGGAAGGCGGAGGCAAGAGGATCACAGCTTCAGGGTCAGCCGGAAGCACATAATGGAGCCCTGTCTCAAACTTTTTTTTTTTTTTAATATTTATACAAATAAAGCCTTTTTGCTTTTATTTTTGGTGCCAGGAATTGAACTCACAACCTTGTGCTTGCCAGGCAGGGGCTGTGCCAATGAGCTATCTCCCAACACTTTTTTTATAAATTGGACTAATACTTAGCTATTTAAAGCCAAGCTTGAAAGAATATTTAGGACACAAAAAATTAGCTTACTCTATAGACTACTGTAGACAAAAAGTAAAAGTGTAACCACTTGCAGACTTATATAGGAGATCTTTTTTTCTCTTTATACTCTTCTCTATTTTCCATTTTCCCAAATGTCCTATACGAATATCTTACAACTTCACATTGTGAGATGAGTCACTAACACATTCTTGAAGGTTTGGGCCACTGATGATAGCTGCATGGCTGAGGCTTATACCACCCGACGGAAGTGTCCCATGTCCCCAAGGAGACAGTCACATGTGTATCACCAGTGGTTCAGGGTCATGAGAGCCTGGTGACTCATGCTTGTAATCCCAGCAAAGGGAGGTTGAGGCAGGAGGAGTGCCATGAGTTCAAGGCCAGCCTGACAGAACCACTTGGCAGCCAGACATAGGAATTTTGGCTGTGAACATGTTAACAGTTGGACTGACATAAATTTTTTTTCTTGTCTTTTTGATACAGGGTCTGGCTATGCAGCTCAGGCTGGCCTTGAGCTCACCTTGGAGCCCAGGCTGGTCTCAAACTCACAATAATCCTCCTGCCTCAGCCTCCTGAGTGCTGGGATTACACACCCGGCTTATGGACTGACATATTTTTAGATACTATACTGCAGAACACAGTTTGTTTTTAAATTCTGAGGTTTTACTCAGGGTTCTACATAAAGCAGATGCCTAAAGAACTCCATCAGCATCCCAGGGTCAACAAGCCAGAGAGGATTTCTCCAGATTTCTGTGCTGTCATTGGCCTCTTGTGTGTGTGTGTGGGGTGCTGACTTGTAGAGGAGGCTGTGAGCAGCACACAGGCACTGTCCACCCCCAGTAGGGTCTGCACCCACTGCTGTGAAGCAGCCCTGCCCCACGGAGCGGGAGACCCCACTCACCTGGGTCAAACCTCAGCACCAGGACACAGAGGACCAAGGCAGCGAGAAGGCTCCTTTTGAAGGGCAGAGAAAGGAAGTGGCTCACTGCAGAGTTCCAAAGCCGGCAAAGCAACCTCAGCAGGGCCAGGAACTTGTGAGAGAAGGAGCCTGGTCAGGGGACAGAGCACAACTTCAGGCTGAGTCAGGAGAATGGGCTTCCCTGGCTGAGCTATGGGCTGGGTTGTAAGAGCTGAGAAAAGGCCATGAAGAGGGTTTCCTTGTGTAGCTCACTAAGTGGTTCAAAAACAAATGCTAAAAGATCCAAGACTGCTCCAAGGACAGGCTGGACCCCTGCACTGTAGTGGGTAGACAGCACCTACTCAGCTGGCTCAGCCTGACGCCTGCGTTGATGGCTGCATCACTCTATAGCAGGCTTCCCATTATGGCCTGTGACACACGCAGAACACTGCACCAACCTGTCTTCCAGTTGTCATACTAACACAGCGAAATACAGTGCCTTTGATCCACACAGTGCAAGAGTTCAAAGCCTTGGCTTGCAAATGTAATCATTAGCAGCAGCTGTTATGGCCTGTGTCTAGTTGTCCCCCAACAGCCTCATGCAATCATTGGGGCAGCTTCTGGAGACTGTGATTAATTCGTGATCCAATGCTGGGGTTATGGGTGTGAGTGCTGCACCCGCCCAGGGGCAGAGAGCCTGAATACAACGTAAAGAGGAGAGAGGCTTGCTAGCTGCCACAGCCGCTGCTCCTCCCTTGGCTATGCCCACCCCACCCCCTCCCCGCACCATGAACTGCTGTCCTCTGCCATGTGTGACTTTGCCTTGGAGCCAGCCAAATAAGGAATGAAATCTCCACTAACTGTGAGCTGAATAAACTTTTCCTTCCTTAATTTTGGGTGTTGGGTACTTTGTCCCAGAAATGAGAGAAAAGTCACCGAGATACCAGCCCAAGGAGATACCAGCCCAAGTGCAGGTGGCACAAGTCCTCACAGAAATTTATTTATTTATTTATTTATTTATTTATTTATTTATTTAGTGTGTGTGTGTGTGGCCAGCTCAGCCCACCAGGGGGCAGGGCGGGCTGGCATGTGGTGCTGGGGGATCGAACTGTGGTCCCTGTGCTTTGCCAAGCTTGTTCCAAGTAGGTGCTTTAGACCACTGAGCCATCTCTCCAGCCCCCAGGCTGGTGCTCTTAAGCACACAGAAAAAACACTTTGGAAAAGATTACAGTTTGCAAATAACAATAACAAAGCTTTCATGTAAGTTAAAAAAAAATGGTGGCTCATGGCTGTGCTTCTAGCACTTGAGAGGCTGAGGCAGGAGGATCACAAGTTTGAAGCCACTGTGGACTCCAAAGCAAAATTCTATCTCAAAAAACAACACAGAAGAAATAGGACTATTACATATGCTACCAAGAGAAAAACAGGGATCTGTGAGTAAAGACTACAAGGTAAAAAAAAAAAAAAAAAAAAATCACCCTAGGAAAGAACTTCCCTATAGAAATGTATGGAATTAACTTTCTGTCCTGGGAAGTACTCACATACAGATTCAAGGAATAGAAACCAAAATGATTCAGGGAAGCACCTAGAATACAGGGACATGAGAACTGGCTGGGCTCTGGCCTGGCCGAGGCCTGATGGCGCACACACCCCAGGCAGACAGAAGAGTGAATGTTCCTCTGCTCCGCCAGGCAGCAGCAAGTAGGACTTTCTTTAAGGTTTTTTTTTTGTTTTTGTTTTTTGTTTTTTGTTATCTCTTTGAGACAGGGCTTCTCTCTGCAGTTCAGGCTGGCCTTAAACTCACTCTGCAGCTCAGGCTGGCCTCAAATTTGCAGCAATCTTTCTGCCTCAGCACCTGACCACACCTGCAGGAAATAGGATTTTCTTTTCTTTTTTTTAATTGGTGCCAGGGATTGAACTCAAGACTTTGTGTTTGCCAGGCAGGAGCTTATGTTACTGAGCTATTTCCCCAGATCATAATAGCACTTTTTTTTTTTTTTTTTTTTTTTT
>NW_004524630.1:12002076-12045718 GCF_000260255.1 Octodon degus | reverse complement strand
GGCAAGCCTCCTGCCTCAGCCTCCTGAGTTCTGGGATTACAGGTGTGCATCACCAGGCCTGACCTAGCAAATACTTATGATGGAGGTGAATTTAAAAAGCAGAATCTGGGGCCCGGGGAGATAGCTCAGTAGAACAAGTGCAAGGGCCTGAGTTCAATCCCCAGTTCAGCCAAAAATAAATAAGTAAATAAAAAGCAGAATCTGTCCAAAGTAAAGGAAAAAAAAAAAGGTAAAGAAATCAGGACTATTTGGCTTTTCCACAAAATTTTAAGATGTCTGTAAATGGTTAGTTAATAATATTCTCTTACACTCATTTTTCTAAATAAAACTTATTATCAATTTCTTAGTGTACTATAAACTGTAATTTTGTGCTTCTAAATATTAATAACAGATGGTTTTAAAAGAAAATTAGTTTTTTAAAAAAAGGAAAATTAGGATAAAAGGTAAATAGTTTGCTTTTTTTTTTTTTTTTTTTAATGTATTTGGTACAGGGTCTCACTACACAGCTCAGACTCATAGTGATCCTCCTGTTTTCATCCTCCTGCAGCACTGGGATTATAAGCATGCGCCACCACAGGCCAGCGCAGCACATAGTGCTGGAGATCAAACCCCAGTCCCCACACTTGCCTAAACAGGCGCTTAGTCTGCTGAGCTATCTCACTGGCCCAATAGTTTACAATTTTGATTCTACCTTTATGACCACTGAACTGGGAGATTTCTCTGTATATTTTATACATCCTGTCTTCTAACTAGTAGTTTATAAGCCACAGGTCATCCATAGTTAAATAGGGATAATCAACCAGGCATGGTGGTGCACACCTGTAATCCCCGGACTCAGGAGGCAAAGGCAGGAGGATTGCTGTGAGTTTGAGGCCAGCCTGGCCTACACAGTGAGTTCAAAGTCAGCCTAAACTACACAGTGAGTTTGTCTTTGAAAAGGGGAGGGGGATATAATCAAAGAGAAAATGAAGTGATGTATATCTGTGAAAATAATTTGAAAGCTTGGGCTGGGGAGATAGCTCAGTAGAATAAGTGCTTGCCTGGCAAGCTCAAGGGCCTGAGTTCAATCCCCGGTTCTGCCAAAAAAAATTTTTAAAAATAATTTGAAAGCTTTAAAAAAGTACCATGTGGGTTGTTAATATTATTTTGGTTTCCAATGACCATAAATAGGTGACACAGGCCGTTACTCTGTGACCTTTGCTACAGGGCAAGAAGACCAACTGTTGCTTTTGACACAAACATTCACAGAAGACCCCATGCACACTTTTCAACTGTTTTTATGGCAGAGGTACTGAATGAAGAACATGTAACCATTCCACAGAAAGATGGTGAGAGTAGCGTGGGCTGCATCATGCCTTCAAGCCTGAGATCACTGTGCTGGCATGAATTTTCTTCACTTTAATTCATGGGTACTTGGCACATGCTGGTTTGACAGAAATAAACATCCTTTTCTCTAATAGCTAAAAAATAGATAATACTCCTTGTAACAGAACACTACCCACACCCACCTCTGTGCAGAAACCTTTTTTTTTTTTTTGTGCAGTACTATGATCAAACTCAGGACCTTGCACTTGCCAGGCAGGTGCTTATGCTGCTGAGCTATATCCCCGGCCCATAGGAACTTCTTAAATGACACCAGCAGTCACTGAGTAAAACTGCAGGCTACTTGGCAGGTGAGCCTCAGCTGGAGCCAATCAAAAGCCCTAGTTAAGAAGGCAGACAGGACACTGGGCACCAGCAAGGGAACTGAAGATAAGTAAATTTCACTTCCTAAGGCAAGTTATCAGGTAACTGTTAGTTTCTTGGCTAACCCAAAGCATGTCCCAGTGGGCCCTGCACTGGGACCAGCATGGTGCCAGCAACAGATCTAAAAGTAAGGTGACATTCAGGAGACAAGAGTCAGGGCTTGGAAACCTGGCAACACCTTCCCAACAGGGCTTCTCCTTCTGCTGCCAACTTCAGAAGGTCTGGCCCAGCTCTGTTAAGCCACCCAACAGGTATCCTAATCTATGACAAAACAGCTGGTCATACAAAGAACTGCATCACATGCTCAGGAAAGTCTTGGAAGACCCAGGTGCATGGAAGACCCACACCTCCACTCCACAGTGTCCTACCTCCTTGGTTCACCTTCGGCACCTCCTGGCAGCCCGAGAGGTCCTGTTTCTGTTCCGTGCTGTTCTGCTGTTGCCTTGCTGTATGAACGGCCTGGAGCACTTCCAGCCGTCGCTCCACACCAAAGGCTGTGGAGTTCACCACCAGCTCCTCTGCCTCTGACAAGTGGCCCAGAGGTAGCAGGACGCGCTGCAGGTGGAGCTCAGCCAACACTCCATATTCGGGAAGGCCTTGGTTGCCTGGGTTTTGGAGCCAGGCACTGGCCACCTCCAGCATGGCTCCAGGCTCTTGCATCTTGCTGTACAAAAGAATGCTGTATCCCAAATAATCCAAACCCCCAAAAAAGAAGAGTCAGGGCTCCACAGGTCACTCATTTCTTATGTTTACCACACCTTTCCTATCCACCCCCCTACCCCATCCTGTGTCCTCCAACCCTGCCCTATGGAATGGCGACGCCATTAACAATCAGGGACTTTTAGCCAAGTGTGGTGGCACACACCTGTAATCCTAATACTTGGGAGGCTGAGGCAGGATGGTCTTTGCAAGCTTGAAGGCCAGCCTGGACTTAGTTAGCTTGAGGCCCAGCCTGAGCTACATAGCAAGACCCTGACTGAAAATTTTAAAAAGGAGAAGAGAAAAAAATTAGGAATGCCTAAGGAGTAGCAGCACTTTTGGCTCTGTCCACTTGTCACCCACTCATTATTCCATATCCCCTCTTCTTTTTTTCTCTGTCCTACTCCTAAATTCCTTCTTCTTTATCCTCTATTGCTATGGTCTGAGATCTGAAAAAAGGATGACAACTAGCTTTGGAGGAAAATAGTAGGGAAAAGGAAAGAAGAACCATCCGCCCCTGACTCAGGAGAGGACAAGAAAATTCTTTCGTTCCTGCACCAACCCAGTACCAGCAACAAGGACCTACCACAGCTCCAGGACTTTAGGGGGCAGCTTTTCAGGGACTTGGTAATACTGAAGCACCCAGGAGAGGACTTCTTGCCACCGATCCATTTCTGCGAGGGCCTGGATCCCCACAACACACAAGGAACACTTCGCCTCCAAGGAGCTGTTGTGGGGGAAAGACAACCTCGGGTTTAGAGGTGGTTCCCTCAGTGTTTACTTCTCCCTTTTCCCTGAGACTGTTCTCCACCTCCTAACTCAGCAGCTACCAGTTCTAAAGATTGGTCTCTCAGTCACCCCTTCCCTCCAGGCCCCAAGCCGCCTAGAACCGAACGGGCTTCTGCACAGGTGAAATCCAACTGGAATGAACAGAAAGGGTAATCCTGAGTGGAAAAGGACAACACTCAACACAGGCACATTAGTCAAAGCAGAGAACTTAGTGAAGAAATGGGCTTGGAGCAAGTTTTCTGGCTGCGTTTAAGTACAGGAGCTCACCGCTGGCCTTTTAGCATTACAAAGCAAGGTCCCTCCGGTCACCTAAAAACACAACCTGGGCTCCTGCTGGTTTCTCTGGGATCAGCTATGACTTCCCTGGTGTGGCTTTACCCCAGCTTTACAAGCCACACAAAAATACCTCCAACTGCCAGAGCCAGCATTAGAAAGAGCAACGTGGGACCAAGATTTCCTCTAGGGTAATTCTCGAATCCACCCTTCAAGGGCACCACCGCACCGCCGCTCCTACCTGGACCGACCCCCAGGCCCCAAGAGCAGTCCGGGCTAGGGTGGGGAAATCTAGGGAAAGACTCCCGTCCCTTCCGAACCTGCTCGCTGTTCAGCACTTAGCACAACCTGGCAGGGGCAGAAATCCCGCGACCCCGAGTCCCTCCCCCAAAGCACCGGGAAAGGCGCAGAGTCCAGCTCGTACGTGGCGGCGGGCTCCCCGGCCAGGGCGTCGCGGGCCAGGCTCCGGCAGGCGCGCTCGCAGGTCTCCAGCGCGCCGGGGAAGTCGCGGTGCACCACCAGCAGGTCGGCCGCCTCCTCCAGCAGGTGCAGCGCCGGGGGCGCCGCCGGGGCCGTGCGCGCCGGCTCGCTGCTGCGCAGGGGCCCCGCGAGCCCCTTCAGCGGGCCCGCGGAGATTGCGGCGTCGGTCTTCATGGCTCCAGACGTCCCGCACCGGCCTGGGAGAGGAGAGATCTCACACCCTGCCCACGACCCTCCCCGAGGCCGATTCCCGGAGAAGGAAAAGGAGGGCAAAGGTTAGATTCGCCAATAGCCTGTCACCTGAGAACGGTCTATAGGTCGGACTCGCGGGATTTCTGATCCGTAGAGGACCTCACGTTGGTTTCCCCGGCCCACGGCAGGCAACAGAACCACGTTCGTTCCAAGAGCCGCTTTCCCGGTTCCTTTTGCATCCCAAACCCTGAACATGGGCGCCGCCATCTTGGATACCCTCCGTGCCCCGCAGCAGGCTACGCTATTGCGTGGGACCCTGGGAGTTGTAGTTCTTAGAGCTCGGCTCCGCCACACTCTAGGAGCAGAGTTCAGAGCTCAGACTACAACCCCCAGCATTCCATGCGCCAGAAACTGTCATCAGACGAGGAGGGGGGTATTGATCTGTCAGCCTTGAGGTCGAAATATAGTGATAAACGGACACTTTAACGAGACTTCCGTTGAAATTTCAGTAATGGAGGTGGATCTCCTTGCATGCTTCTAATTCTGAGCTTCTGCAGGAGTGTCAGTTAAGAATCAGAAGGGAAAACTAGGCAGGGCACTGAAAGGAGACGTAAGCGCCTGCCACGTTTGCGGAGTGTGTTCTGCCGGACCATATTTGTATAGTGCTTAAAGGGCGTGACACTGCTAAGAGCTTTGTGTGCAACCCTAACTCGGTTCTTCCTGTTACCTGATTTTACAGGCAAGGAGGTTGAGGCTTATTTAAATAATAGGAGCTTATTTAAATAATTTCCCGAAAGTCACACTACTAGTAAAAGACCAAATCAGTCATACCAACATTCTTGGCTCAAACGCAAGTATTATTTAAACACTATTGTGTTCAGCGGGACGAAATTTAAGTCTATGTTTTGTATTCAAGGGATGCACGATCATCACACAAGAAAGAAAAGTTTTCTTTGAACCTTTATATAAAATAAGGATATTGTAATCAGGTATAGTGGAGTACACCTGTGATCCCACTGGTTGGGAGGCTGAAGCAGGAGGATCATTGCTAGTTTAAGGCCAGCCTGGAATTAAACTAGCAATGAGAATTCAAGATCAGCCTGAACTACATAGCAAGATTCTGTCTTTTTTTTTTTTTTTTAAAGGATATTATGGAAAAGTCATTCACAAAAAGCAATTTACAATTAAATATTAGGACCAGATCAACTTTTGATAAATTGCAGCTGTATAATTTTATGTGGATCTGTAAATTACACATATATTCTATATTTCCCTCAGGCTGTGTTAAGACCCCCCTCATTTACTCTAGGGTCTGTTGGTTTATAGTTTCTCCCCAGCTTTCTGCCCTCTGAGCTCTCAAAAGCATCCTTAGAATCACTGATCCCTTAGAAAGGCAGAATACAGCTAGTGCCTGCTCGCACCATGTGTCCCCTTCCCTTGTCACCAGCTTCACACCTCACCACATTCCAGGTCTCCAGCTCTCTACAGAAAGTCCTCACAAAAAGCTGAGGCAGAAACATTAAGTCCATGAGGCTGAGGAAAAGAAGCATGGATCCTGCAGCCATCTAAGGTGGCAAAGCCAGGGCTTTACTTATTCCACAAATAGTTGTCAAATACCTCCAAAGTGTAGGCACTGTTCTCTGCCCTAAGGCTCCTGCAGGGTGTTATGGGTCACTTAGCCTAGGAACCAGACCAGCCAGATAGAAATTTGAATAGAGCCTTTATTTACTGAGTTCAGGTCTGTCAGCCATTTCTCACGCAGGAGAAGGCTGATCAGCCCCAAACGTAGGTATCAGGGGGGTATTTATAACAGAAATCACATCCAGTTTGGTAAGCAAATTTGTTATCTAGCACAGGACAACAGAAACTACATTTATTTGACACAGTTGTAAACTTTATAACTAAAAGGTCTTTTACAGCTTAGTGATAAGTGTATATTTTTATAAGATATATCTTAAGCTGACTAGGTTATAGGAGATGGTTGGGGAGGGAGTTTGTGTTAGTTTGTTGTCTTGACAAGAAACAGTTATTTATTGTTGAACAGCCTTGAGCCAAGAGGGAGAAAATATTTTTTAGAGTAGATAACAGGAAGCACAAGGGTTTTCTTCTGATTTTCCACAGTTAAGGCACAAAACTCTATTAACCCTTTACATTCCCCCTTGGTTTTTGTCTGGGAATCAAATCTTTGATTTATTTAAACCTTATAACATGAATTGTCTGGGGGTGTGAGAGGCTTATTGTTAGATCTCAATACTATTAATTTTATCGTCTGAATTTTTTGTTGTATATTATAGTCAAACAGTTTATTATATAAGGTCCGATGAGCAGGACCAGAAGAAATATGATCATGGGCCCAATCAGAGCAGTTATCAGATTATTTATCTAGGGGGATATTGAAAATAACCCCCAGTTATTACCTTAACAGATATCTTGGGCTAACTCTTTTAGTATGTTTATTTGATTTTGTATCTGATGGCTGTTATCTGATAGATTAAAACAGCACATTTAAAAAAATTTTTTTATATCCTTGATGGTGAAACAATAGTAAATAATCTATGGCAGCCCGATTGTCTAATATAGCTTGTCTATTTTTTAAAATTTTTTTTTTGTATTGAGTAGGGCTATGGCCGTTGAAGTGACATTAAGAGCTTTGGCCACATTATAATCTAATTGTTTTATATGTTTTTTGTTATTTTATCAAAGTATAGGTTTTTAACAACATTGAGTATCATAGCATATAGGCTTTTGTATCAGACAGGAAAGTGACTTAATCATTATCATAGTCAGGAGGAAGAGGGATGTTAGAAACTTTTTTTTTCTTGTGGGGTGATGATGTTTTTGAATGGTATACCATTAAATCATCTTGAAACAGAAGAATTATATTCAGCTTGTTTAAACAACAGGAGACTCTATTTAGATAAGTTGGGATATAGTTAAAAGTATGTCTATTGTATGTGAAAAACCATCTAGTGGGTAATAAGATATTATCATTTATATATGGCTATTTTATAAGACTAGAACAATTTAGAAATCTTGACAATCTGTGACAGCTTTTTTTAGTATAGTTTATAAATTGTACACAAGTTTTATTTAAAGTAACTACAGTCTTTGGGGTAACAAAATGTAAAGCATCAGGTGGTACATCATGTGAGACAGGTCCCCAGTTAGCCAAGTCATAATATGGGGCAGGTTTAGAAATGTGTTTTTAAAAGGTTAAACTTTTATTTTTTTTTATTAATTAATTTATTTTTTTTTAACATTTATTTATTGTGTGTGTGTGGCCAGCTCAGCCCACCAGGGGGCGCGGCCGAGCTTGTTCCAAGTAGGTGCTTTAGACCACTGAGCCATCTCTCCAGCCCCTAAAAGGTTAAATTTTTAATATCTTTTATAGGCTTGTATACTGGTCTTAGGCATGAACTCAGCACATATTGAAGATGTAAGGTTTGTTTTAAGCAGAAAGTTGACAAATTAAGAGTATTTGTCATCTTTACCCACATGTTATCATGGGAATTAATTATAGACAGCAGGTATGGCTGACAGCACATGAAACTTAGGTATTATATAATGTATAATAAGAACTGAAAAGAGAGTTAGGCCAGGCCTGTATCTTGGCCTACTAACTTGACCTTGAGCGGATTGGGGTCTTTTTGATTGACCATCTTGTTGAGTTGTCGTACACTGTAGCCAGCTTAATGTGGGTGTGATGAATCTAGTGTCTCTTTTTAGTTATCTTGACGGAGGTGGGCGTGCTCAGGATGACAGGATAAGGTCTTATCTAGTGAGGTCCCAATGTGGATGGATCTCACTTTTTTATGCTACCTTATGCTACCTTATGCTACCAATGTGGATGGATCTCACTTTTTTTAGTGTTTTCCAGGAGACCTACATCTAGCCAGGGTTTGCAGCCAGTGGACTGTCAAGTTGTTTTGGTCTTGAATGTTGACAGCGGAAGAGGGAATGTGTAGCCTGTAGAGTAGACTGTAGAGCCTGTAAGGACTTAACAAGTTTTTGATTAAAAATGGATGTCAGGATTTTTTTTCCCAGTTTGGGGATTAAGGGAGGTGTCCAACCATATATAGATTTAAAGGAAGTGATCCTGTGTATATAGGAAGTATAGCGGGCTTGTAATAAAGCAAAAGGAAGGAGACTCACCCAGTTTTTGCCAGTCTCTAACCCTAGTTTTGAAATGGTTTTTTTAGAGTCTGATTTATTTTTTTAATCTGACCTGAACTCTGAGGCCTATATGTACAATGTAGTTTTTATTTTAATTTTAGGGCCTGGGACAGACTTTTGGTAACCTGGGCTATAAAAGCCAGACCATTGTTGGACCCCATAGTAATGGGTAGGCCAAATCTGGGAATAATCTCTGTCAATAACTTTTTTGTCACTGGCAGAGCTGACTTGGATCAGATGGCATAGGCCTCTGTCCATCCAGTAAAGGCACCCACTAAAACAAAGAGGTAGCGATATCTTCCCTTTTTTGGACCCATTTTAGTGAAATCAATTTTTTAGTGTTTGCCAGGAGACCTACATCTAGCACGCTGTCTAGGTTTAGAAATAATCTTGCTGGGGCTTACCTGGGCGCAGTGGAGACACCTTTGGCTGGTTTCTTTAGTCATTTGACTTAGTTTAGGTATAAAATAGGATTTTCGTAACAGTTTAGCCAATTTATTTTTTTCCCAAGTGAGTCCCTTGTTGTATCTGTTGAATGAGCTCTTGGCCTAGTGCCTCAGGAAGGAGAATCCTGCTGTCTGGCAGCATCTGCCAGCCATCCTGTGTTGGCGTGGTTTTTAAGCTTTTAGCCAACAAAAGATCTGCATCAGAGTAAGTGGGCTGATCTAGCACTCTGGGTGGCAGGACAGGCAAGAGTGCGTCGAGTGGCCCCACTGGTTTTTGTGTCACTTTTTTGGCTGTGGCATCTGCCAGAGCATTTTTTTTTGGGGGGGGGCCCTCTAGAGAGTTTACCTTTTGATGTCTCTGGCAGTGGATAACTGCTACCTTTTTGGGGAGCCACACGGCTGTAAGCAAGTCTAGGATCTCTTGGGCATTTTTAATCTTGTGTCCACCTGTGGTTAATAGACCTCGTTTTTTATAAATAGCTCCATGTACATGAAGGGTAGCAGAAGCATACCTGCTGCCAGTGTAGATGTTCACCTGTGTATTTTGTCCCCAGCAGAGGGCCTGGGTTAAGGCAATGAGCTCTGCCTGTTGGGCAGATGTCCCATGTCCCAAGGCTTGGGCCCAGATCACTTGGTCTTTTGTGACCACTGCTGTCCCAGTATAACGTACCCCATTCAGGACAAAACTGTTTTCATTGATGTACAAGGTAGCATCAGGATCGTCCATAGGAATGTCTGTGAGGTCCTCTCTCAGGCTTGTTTTTGTATTAAGCACCTCAAGACAGTTATGGAGTGGTGCCTCAGGGTCATTATCTGGTAACAAGGTGGCTGGGTTTAAGACTGTAGTGGACAAGAACTTAATATGGGCTGGGTCTAAGAGCAAAGCTTGATGTTGTATAATCCGTGCATTTGAGAGCCATCCGTCAGGAGGGTTTTTAAGAAGGCTCTCAACCACATGAGAAGCCATGATTTGGAGCTCCTGGCCAAAAGTGAGCTTAGTAGCTTTTTCTTGTCAAAATATCAGTGGCGGCTATGGCTCACAGGCAATTTGGCCAACCTGCCACAGTGGGGTTTAGTCTCTTAGACAAGTAGGCTATAGGTCTTTTCTAGGGCCCCAAAGTATTGGGTTAGGACCCCGTTAGTGATGTTTTTTCTTTCATGTACATGAAGCTGGAATGGTTTTGTCAGATCAGGCAAAAACCAGGGCAGGAGCCAAAACAAGGGCCTTTTTTAGAGCCTTAAAAATAAATCTTGTTTAGATTTACTCTTAACAGAGTTTTTCTTTTTGAACCCCACTGGTGCTGGCATATAGAGGCTGGGCAATTTTAGTAAATCTTATGAGATCATAAGATCTAGAGCCTGCAATATCTAAGGAGTCCCAGAAATTTTTTTACCTATCATTTGGTGGTAGGGACAGGGATTTTTTAATGTAGCTTTAATCTGTTTATTAGACAGAGTTTGTTGTCCTTCCTGTAGCCTATAGCCCCAATGTGTTACCTGAGCTGGGAAAGCTGAGCCTTTTTGGCAGAGACCCTGTAGCCCATTTTATCTAGTTCTCGCAGTAGGTCCTCAGTTGTTTTTTATATAAGTCATAGGTGTTAGAAGCCAACAGTACGCTATCAATGTATTGCAACACAGTTACTTGGGGATGTTCTCCTAGAAATTTAGCAAGTCTCTGCTCAGTGCCTCATCAAACAGGGTTGGTGAATTTTTATAGCCCTGAGGTAATCTGGTCCAGGTCAACTGGCTATTTTTTTCCATCTGGGGGTCCACCCATTTAAAAGCAAAGATGGATTGACTTACCAGAGCCAATGGGATCGTGAAGAAAGCATCCTGTAAGTCTAGGACTGTGTAGAAGACTCAGTCTGGGGGCAGCAGATTCAGAAGTATATATGGGTTGGGCACTGTGGGGTGGATAGTTTCCACTCTACAGTTTACTTCCTGTAAGTCCTGGACTGGTCTGTAGTCTGTAGTTTTGGGCTTTTGAACTGGCAACAGTGGTGTATTTTAAGCAGACTTTTAGGGTATCAGGATGTCTTCCTTGTAATAGGCACACTGTTTTTTTTTTTTTTTAAGAGGCATTTATTTATTTATTTATTTATTATTTACTTTTTCTTTTTCTTTCTTTTTTTTTTTTTTTTTTTGGACCTTTTTCTTAACCTTGGAGTCCTTTTCCCCATGGCAATCAGAACTTTTGTCATCCTTTTATTTAACTCTCTAGGGTCTTCCCTGTTATTAAAAACTCGTTGAGCTATCTCTACCAGCTCTGTCAGTGTTTTTTTAAAACATCTTTTAATCTCCTGTAATTTTTTTTTTTTTAATGTCTGGGGCCGACTGAGAAACAAAGGCAATATTTATAGTGCGGCGGTTCTCAGGGGTTTTAGGATCTATCGGTGTATATATCCGATAGGCCTCTTGGAGGTGCTCTAAGAACACCACCAGAGACTCATCTGGTCTCTGACTGACCTCCATAACTTTAGACAAATTAGGCTTTCTAGCCGCCGCCCTGATTGCCCCTAAAAGAAGCTGGCGATACTGATTGAGAGCCTCCTTACCTCTATGGGAATTAGAATCCTAGTTAGGACAAGTCAAAGGGAAGGATTCCTCCATTTGTACAGGATCTGAAGCCAATTGGCCATCTGGGCCCAAAATTAATTTTCATCCACACCCTTGGATTTGCTCCCGCTCTTTAGATGTAAAGAGGGTCTGTAAAAGCTGTTGGCAATCATCCCAAGTGGGCTGATGGGTGTAGAAAGCAGATTCTAGAAGAGATACAAGCCCTTGAGGGTTTTGAGAGAAAGAGGGGTTCTGTTTTTTTTAGTTATATAAATCACTAGTCGAGAAGGGGTCATAAACCATGAAAGAGTGGTCATCTCCACTCAATTGTTTATGGAGAGGAAGTATTGGGGCTGGTGCTGTGGTGGGAAAAAGTTCAGGGTCAGATGGCAGGGGCTGAGAAAAGGGTAGTCCCCTATGGGTGTGTGGTGGACTCAGTGGAGTGGGGGTGTCAGGGCTAGCTGAAGGGTTAAGAGAGGGATGGTACAGTTTAGGGTAAGGAAGGGGAATCAGGGATTCAGATGTCGGGGGCAGCACAGGCGGCCTTTTAGGACCCTGACGATCCTTTTCTGGAGCGGCAGTCAGCATCACCATACCAGAGGTGCGTTGGCGTGATGCCCAGGCAACAGGTTTTTATCCACTTTGGAGGGTCCTGGAATAAATCTATTTATGTTGGAATATATGGGACTTGATCAGGATGTCCTGGCTTTTCAAATATGACCTTGCGGACCTGATAAGCAAGAAAGATATTAAAAGAGCCCTCTGGAGGCCATATGGACTCTGATAGGTGGGGCCACTCCAGTTCGCACAAAGTGCAGACAGTCCCCGGGGAGACAAGGTCTCCGTAGTCAACAGCTCGCCCTCGGAATTCCTGGAAATGATCAAGAATACATTGCAAAGGCGACACAGAAGCAGAAGCAGACTGACCCATGGTTATCAGACAGACAAATGACAATTGGCCGAAACACACAAAAACGAAACAGAAACAGACCTGAGACTCCAATCTGTCGTCACAGAAAGGAGTCGAGTCCGGAGGCTATCACGGCGGCCAGCACCTCTTAGGACTCTCAGAGGGGGGCGCCCCGACGGAACAGACACAGATGTCTTACCAGCAAGATCTTTCAGATGGCTCGGTCTAGTCAGTCCAAAAGATAGGATTTATGAGTTTTTGGAGACCGTCCCAGGGCCAGAAAGTTCCCCCAGGGAAACGGTTTCCAAAGACTCTGGTTTCTATGATGGATCCCCAGTAAAGGGGATCCTGGATGAGCCCCCCAAATGTTATGGACAAATGTCAACTCTGCATAGGAACCAGATCAGCCAGATAGAAATTTGAATAGAGCCTTTATTTACTGAGCTCACATCCGTCAGCCACTTTCCACACGAAGGCTGATCGGCCCCAAACGTAGGTAGCAGGGGGGTATTTATAACAGAAATCACATCCAGTTTGGTAAGCAAACTTGTTATCTAGTACAGAACAACAGAAACTACATTTATTTGACACAGCTGTAAACTTTATAACTAAAAGGTCTTTTACAGCTTAGTGTTAAGTGTATATTTTTATAAGATGTATCTTAAGCTGACTAGGTTATAGGAGATGGCTGGGGAGGGAGTTTGTGTTAGCTTGCTGCCTTGACAAGAAACAGTTATTTGTTGTTGAACAGCCTTGAACCGAGGAGGAGAATTTATTTCTTAGAGTAGATAACAGGAAGCACAAGGGTTTTTTTTCTGATTTTCCACAGTTAAGTAAAAAAAACTCTGTTAACCCTTTACAAGTGAACAAAAGAGACGCTAAATGTCTGCTTTTGTGAGCTTTGTCATAGTGGAAGGAAATAGACAATAAATAATAAGCTGAAACCTTTAAGTAAATTCTTGGAATATTAAAAGAAAAAGAAGAAAATAAACAAGAAGCTGAGACAGCTGAGGGCATAGCTCACTGGAAGAACGCTTGCCTAGGATACATGAGGTCCTGAAGTTCATCCTCAGCACCAAAACAACAGCAACAAAAAAGAAAAGAAAAATAGATAAATAAAAGGAAGAAGCAAAATATGTTCAGTAGCATGTCAGATAGTGACACATACTAAGGCACAAAATGGAGACAGGCCTGCACATAGGCCTGCTGGGGCACAATGAGACTGTGATTGAAACTGGTCATGGTTGTGCGCACCTGTAATCCCAGAACATGGGAGGCTGTAAACAGGAGGATCCCTATGAGTTTGATCTACGCATTGAGACCTTGTAGGCCCTGTAGACCCTGTCCTAAAATACAAAAAATAAAAATAAATGGAGACAGATCAGGAGTGACAATCGTGGGGAAGTAGGGTTAGTGTTTTTGTTTAACTTTCATAACAGCAAATCTAAGAGTGGGGATAGGGAAGAGATAAAACGTGGCCTGTGTGCTCAGTGCCAGCTTCTGTCATTACAGTCACTGTTCCCATTGGTGCACCGCCCTTGAGACCAATGTATTCTCAGTGTTGTGAGGATTTCCCCCTAAGTCCCTTTCCCTCGCCAGGCAATAGTCAGGCCCTCACTGCAAACTCCAGGAGCAAAGCAGCCATGCCTGGAAAGTATGAGTTACTCGGATGTGTTTTCAGTTCCTGCTCAGATTTGACTTGGTCATTAGTAATAATGTATTTATCAGGCTGCACGCAGAAGAGCATGAATCTTTCTCCAAACAAAGTTTAAAAGTCTTTCCTAAACAATCAAAAAAAGAGCAGCAAATTACAGAGCTGCGGAGGCCTACACAAAAGGAGTCTGGGCTGACCCAACACCACCACTGCATACCTCTGAGTTATTGCTACCTGAAGTGCTCGCGAATCCGGAACAAAATTTATGCTATGCACAACTTTTTCAGTAGATGGCAGCATAGCCATAAGGGAGGCAGCCAGAAACTTTCTGCATTTAGCAGTGAGGCAGCCAGAGTGGGGTCAAGACGTTTAAAGCAGGAGAGGAGAGTGCTAAAAATTACATAAAAATAAGACTGTGTTCCATTTTTCAATTTCACTGAATTTTCAGCTCATATACAAGGAAGGCTTCTTGTGGCCTGTATGTAACCACCTAACCTTTGGCACAGTCAGGCCTACCAATTGATTTTTCAGCCACTGTGATACATCCTGTGTGTGTGCCAGTGCCTGGAAGTTCTCAAGTTGAGACCCAGAATTCCCAAAGGAAATCTGAGGCCCGTGACCTGCGGGCGAGTACACACAGGTGTCCTGACACAGCAGCCTCCTTCCTGACTGCATGTTCAGGATGCAAGCTGGGAAACCACCTGTCTTCCTCTCACTTTTTCATCTTTGGAGTAAAGCAAGAAGGAAACAAGGATGGTTCTTCTCAGACTATAAGGTCTGACCTTGGTCCATATCTGCATTGTTGGTATTGTTTTGCTGTGGGAAAACCAACAGAGCAAAGGAATAAGGATTTTTTTTTTTCTCTGAATGCCTTTAGGGCAAGTTTGGCTGGCTTGAGTTGCGGGGATCGAACCACAGCAACCTGAGCCTGACTGCATTGTTGAAGCAGCCACTTAAAGAACTGAGCTAAGGGGCAGGCCCCATAACAGAGCAAAGGAGACATCCACATCCGCACTATGATCCATTTCCCAAGCCCTACCAAGACAAAGCTCGAAGCTCCGGAACCAAATGCCCTCCCTCCTTGCATTTGACAGAGCTAGATGCGCTTCCTTCATTACAGATGCAGACTGGCTTGACCTGCTGTAGCCAGTGCCGGGCTGTTTTACTTGTAGTAGAAAAAAATACCAGACTAGAAGATAGACAATGGAATCCAGAGTCCTGTGCGGAAGCCATGGACTCTTAGGATACTCACCCATGCCAGGCATGGTGGCACACACCTGTAATCCCAGCACTCAGGAGGCTAAGGCAGGAGGATCGCTTAGAGTTCAAGCCCAACCTGGGCTACATAAGTGAATCCAAGGCCAACCTAAATTACATGGTGAGATCCTGTCTCAAAACAAAATAAAACAAAAAAGATACCCCCCCCCCAATTTCTCTGCCTCAGCTTTTGTTTTTGTACTAGAGATTAAACCAAGGAACACTGAGCTACGTTCCCAGCCCTTTTGTATTTTATTTCGAGGCAGCGTCTGGCTAAGTTGCCAGCTCATGTTGGCCTGGAGTTTACGATCCTGCTTCAGTCTCCTGAGCAACAGGCCTGCATCATCACACCCAGCTGACCCCTGTCTTCTTATCTGAGAACACTGATCCAGTTTGCCACAAGTGTGGCTGTGAGGGTTAGGAGAGGCCATGACCCAGTGAACCCCTTAAATCTCTGGAACCACTCAGGCTAAAATAAGGTATACTATATCCAGGGATGAATAAGGAGTAGGGAGAATCTTTCGCCCCTTCATATTCAGTAATCTTACTTTCTAAGCTAGAATCCAACTCAACTCCTCCAGGCAAAAGCCAAAGATGCCCGTATGTTTGATCAACCTGACCTTTCCTGTCTCCCAACATCCTCCACTGCTCCCTCAGATCTGTCCCACCCAGGCAGGGGTCAGAGCTCTCAGAAAAGGGACATCAGTGGCAATGCTGCAGGACGTGCAAAACGTGAGCGGCTCAAACCACATGACTTAACTGGCCAGAGACAACTAAGGCGGTGGGTGTGGGCAAGGTGGAGAGATGTTTCCCAGGGTGGCCAAGGCGGGGGCCTCTCTGGCTGCAGACCTCCGTGAGTTTCTTTGGTATTTTTATGGCCCTTTTAAGCCCTGGACTCTGGGTCCAGGGCACGCGCAATGGGCCCTGTTTGCTCCTCTCCCTATGGCTGCAGCAGAACCCCACTTCTGTGTCTGAGAAGTAATCGTCCTAGTCCTGCTCCAGCCCTGCTTGTCTGGCATGCCATTGTCTGTCTGCTCGGGCACCTTCTGAGTGCTGAATGGTTGACTCACCTTAATCCTCTACCTTGCATGACAGCAATGCTGGGATCCTTTCTTGCAGCTGAAGAAACTGAGACACAGATATAGCCCCTGGTTTCTAGGTGGGCATTTATGCCGCTGAGCTACCTCCCTGGCCCAGGCCCTGGGTTCTAGCCTCTGCACTACAACAAGCAAACAAAAACCATTCATCGCTCCTCCTCCTTTACTTTGTAGGTGACTGGCGCGTTCTGTTCTTCTATTTGTTTGTTTTTTGAGACAGGGTCTCGCTGTATAGTTCAGGCTGCTTTTGAATTCACTCTATAGCCCAGGTTGGCCTCGAGCTTGTGGCAATCCTCCTGCCTCAGCCTCCCCAGGGCTGGGATTGCAGGCATGCACCACCACCGCCAGCTGGGGTGTCCTAGTCAGACCTTTCTTCATGCCTCCCAGCTGTCAGAATATTTACTCACAGAAGGTAGAACAAATCCTGAGACTACGCTGCTATTCAGAATAAAGTAATGCGTGCACGGAAGGTTCAGGTAATTCAGCCGTGGTTCTGTCACGGAAGGGTGTAAAGATGTTCTCTCTCCACCTCGCTAAGATGATCATTGCTTCCATCAGATGTACATTTGTACCTTCCTCTTCTGGGCCTCTCTTGTGAGTCCTTTTCAGTCTCCATGTTTCTTTATTTATGTTGTTCCCCTGTTGGGCCTCGTGCTTGCTGAGGACGGGAACTGGCCCCTACTTACTCATTTCTGGGCCCCTGAGCTTTCCAGCGTGGTGCAAAGCCACAGGCACACAAAGTACCTGACAAGAGCTCTGCCCACCCCTCACCCCAAAGTTCTGCACATCCGGGCACCAAGCTGGGAGTGCTGGGGAACTTGGGGGACACTGGCCCTGCCCAAACCCTTGGGAGACACAAACACTAAGAGATCCCAAGTGATGCTACCACGTGCCTCCTTCTTGACTAGTGGTTTGCAACGCCCTGTCTAGAGTGTTTCTCCTTGTTTCCCAGGAAGCAGCATAATCAGCCCAGTCACGCTGAGTCAGGGAATCCTGGAGTCGGGGGAACCTTCTCATACTGCAGTAGGGGAAACTGAGGCCCCACTCTGCAGCTGTCCCTGTGTTACAGTGAGAATGATGCCACAAGGAACACTGAAAATTAGTCAAGGGTGACAAAGTTGATTAAAACCATTTTGTTCTAGAGCTGGGGAGATAGCTTGGCAGTCTGAGCACCTGGCTAGCAAGCTCAAGGACCTGGGTGTGATCCCTGGCACCACGTGCTGTGTTGGCCCCAGAACCCTGGGTGCACCGTGCCAGCCCCGAAATTGGGTGTGGTGGCGCAAACCTGTAATCCCAGCACTGGGCAGACTGAGACAGAAGGATCACTACAAGTCTGAGCTGTGTAGTGGGACCCTGCACCAAATAAATAAATAAATAAATGATTTAAAACATTTAAAAAAGCATTTTGTTCTCAAAAATAAAATTAGTAAAGTGAGGGAAATGGCTGTCACAACATATTTTTATTATTATTTTTTTAAAATGTCTGTATTTGGTACAGGGTCTCACTCCGTAGTTCGGACTCATAGTGATCTTCCTGTTTTCAGCCTCTCCAGCGCTGGGATTACAGGCCTGTGCCACCGTGCCCTGACTCGGTGGCTGGCTCAGTGTACCCAGGGGTGGGGCCAGTGTACACATATTTTTAAATTTTTGTTTTGTTTTGTTTTGCTGCAGCAGAAATTGAACTCAGGCCTTCAGGCTTGCCAGGCAAGCACTGTGACACTGAGCCATGTCCCCAGCCCTAAACATATTTTTTTTTAACCCATGACTATTCAGGTCTTTTTAAAAAAGTGATGGGCTGCTCAGCTCCGCTTCTAGCTACTTGGTTTGGCAAAGATCTCTGCAGTCAGTGCTCCTGGAAAATCGTGTTTCCTGGGATTGGCATGGTACGGATCAGGAGGTGCTGAGGCCCAGCACCCTGAGACTCGTGCTGCTCTACTCTTGCCAGGCCCAGCATGGAGCCCGGTCTGTCCCCACCCCACAGCAGCACGGGCTTGGATGCTGAGTCTTTCCTGGGGAAGCTGGCCATTGCTTGCAGCCCCACTTAGAGCCTGCCCGTCACCCCAGCCCTGTCTCTTGTCCTCCGCAGGGAGGGGATGGCTCTCTCATCGTGCAAAGGCTTGCCTCTGGAAAGTTCTCTGGGGAGAGGATTATCAGGCCCAGGAGGGCGTGCTGCCACCATCCCTCCCATTTTGTGTCCTACTAAGAAGTATTTTGTTCTGAAACATCACAGAACCATGGCAGTGTGGTACAGACAGACTCACCACACCCCTCCCCTAATCCTTCATGACAAAAGGTGATGGGCAGTGGGGGGGACACTCATCACTCTCCTCCCCACAGCCAGAATCTAAGGGACCCAAAAGAAGAGAGGTGGAAAAACAGGAATCCCGTGTTACCATAGCAAACAAGGAAATTCATGTGTCCACAGCCTATGATTGAAACCACCATGTTATTACAGCCCAGGGAACAAACAGACGAAAGGGCGTCTCTCTCCTCCTCCCTTTCCAGGGCTGTTTCAAAGAGATTCTATTTTCCCGCAGACTTTTTACCATGAACAGCTTCTTGTTCCCAGAAACTCCATTTTCCATAACTGAGAAAACATTCTGTGGACCTGAGACCCAAAGGAACACCCCCAGGTCCTTCCAGTGGTTTATAGCCTGAGGTCTGAGGATCAGGAGCTATCTTTTCTTTTTTCCTTTCAGTCCTGGGGACTGAACCCAGGAGCTCTGCATTGAGCTACATCCTCAATCCTTTTTATTTTTTTATTTTTGAGGCAGGGTTTTCCCAAGTGACCTGGTTTCCTACGCTGGACTCGAACTTGCCGTCCTGCCTCTGCGTCAGGTCTGTGCCACATGACCAGCCATCGCTGGTATCCTTTGCCTTTTCATTGTTTTTATGAAAATGACACATCCTGAGAATTCAGACAACACATGTACACAGAGACACACACACAAATATACAAGGAGACTAAGAATCTGAGATGCCACCATTCAGAATAGCACCTTTTAACACTGTGATGGGCATACATCCCCAAACAGTCTATGCGTGTAATTTTACATGATAATGCTGCTCTGTAACCCAATTTATCTGTATGTCACAGCAGTCCCTTTTATTACTCAGTTGGAATATTCCTACTACCCAGTACCTGAGGCAAAAAATAAAAAATCAAGGCCGGGGAGATGGCTCACTAGAATAAGCGCTTGCCTGGCAAGTGCAAGGGCCTGAGTTCAATCCCCAGTTCCACCAAAAAAAATAAAAATAAAAATAAAAATAAAAATAAAAATAAAAATAAAAATAAAATAATTGAGGGTGGGGAGATAGCTCAGTGGAATAAGTGCTTGCCTGGCAAGCCCAAGGGTCTGAGTTGAATCCCTGGTTCTGAAAAAAAAAAAAAAAGAAAGAAAGAAAGAAAAAATCCTACTGGTCTAACAATTTACATTTTAATAGTTTTTTGTAGCTAATAACAAACTGTGTATTTTAGATCCCATATGATCCTGCTGCTGGCAGAACAACCCTGGGACATCCATCTCCCTTCTCTGTATTTCAGGTAACCCTGTGCTTCATTTGTGCAGTACTTTACAACTTACATAGCGTTTTCTTTCTTTCTTTCTTTCTTTCTTTCTTTCTTTCTTTCTTTCTTTCTTTCTTTCTTTCTTTTTTCTTTCTCTTTTTGTGGTACAGGGGACTGAACTCAGGATCCTGCGCTTGCCAGGCAGGCACTTATTCTACTGAGCTATCTCCCCGGCCCTTACAGAGCATTTTCATGTTATTTTATTTGATTAACACCCGGTAAGATAACTGAATGAGATACACATTCAAAATTGAAATGGTGATAATAGCCACGACCACACTGGCGAGAGCTAAGCCTGTTCTGAGCTCCATGTTGGGTCCATCGCATGACTGTCTCATCTAAGCCTCAGGTCCCATCTTAAAGGTGGCATGATTAGGGATTAGGCAGCAATTTGATCAGATTTTCACAGCTGATCCAAGTGAGATTCTAACTCAGGTGTGTGGCTAAAAATCCCTGCTATTAGCTGAGTGGGGTGGCGTATTCTTGTTATCCTACCACTTTGGCAGACTGAGGCAGGAGGATTGCAAGTCTGAGCCTAGCCTGAGTGACTTAGTAATTTAACAAGACCCTTCTCGAAAATAAATAGTAGCAGGGTGTGGTGGCGCACACCTGTGATCCCAGCACTTAGGGAGCTGAGGCAGGAGGATTGCTGCAAGTTCAAGGTCAGCCTAAACCACATAGCGAAACCCTGTCTCCAAAAGACTTATTAGTGGGGCCGGGGAGATAGCTCAGTAGAATAAGCGCTTGCCTGGAAAACTCAGGGTCCTGAGTTCAATCCCTGGTTCTGCCAAAAAAAAAAAAACTTATTAGTAAGGATAATAATTTTAAAATGGGCTGAGAACATAGCTCAGTGCGAAGGCTGTGGGCTTGATCCCTAGTACATTAAAAAAAACAAAAGTTCTCTGTTATGAACCCCTGTATTGTATTGCCTCTTGCAAGTAATCTTTATATAGGACTTTGCAAAACACTACCCTGTATTGTCGACTCAGTTTGGGCTTTGTTTTGCTTTGTTTTGTTCTTTTGTTTGTTTGCTTTGTTTTGTTTTGTTTTTGAGACAGGGTCTTGCTAGGCAGTTCAAGCTGTTTTTGAACTCACTGTGTAACACAGGCTGGCCTCCAACTTGTGGCGATCCTCCTGCTTCAGCCTCCAAGTGCTGGGGTGTGATCTCAGTTTTTTTTTTTTTTTAAATTTTTTTTTATAATTGCCTCATATTGCCTCCTTTGTTTTATTTATTTATTTATTTATTTATTTATTTATTTGTGTGTGGCCAGCTCAGCCCACCAGGGGGCAGGGCTGGCTGGCATGTGGTGCTGGGGGATTGAACCGCGGTCCCTGTGCTTTGCTAAGCTTGTTCTAAGTAGGTGCTTTAGACCACTGAGCCATCTCACCAGCCCTGATCTCAGTTTTATAGAAAATAAAACCACAGAGGTTCAATGACTCATTGCAGTCTCAGAACCGGGAGTTTAAGCATTCTGGTTCTGGTTCTGATTCTGTCTGCTGCGTTCTCCACCATCTGTCCTAGCCCATCTCCCAACTAGAGGCTCTTGGTGTCCAAACACTCAAGTCTTGAGAGTGGGGAGTTCTGCTTAAGATCTTTCGAAACTCTCTCCCTTGGCAGTGAAGTTAGCCTCTTCTGTGGAGGCTGATCTCTTGGTCATGCCGTGCATATGAGCTGGGAAGAAGGAGGGAGGGGCCGGTGAGATAGCTCAGCAGTCTACAGCACCTACGTAGGCAAGCTTAGGCAAGCGCAGGGACCGTGGTTCGATCCCCAGCACTGCATGCCACGCCAGCACATCCCCGGAGTGAGCTGAGTCAGCCACAAAGAATAAATAAATAAAATAAAAAGGAGGGAAAATTCACAGCACACAAATCAGACCCATAGCATCCCTGCATCATGATTTCTTGTGCTTTTGTCATAGGGACGAGTTAGCCTGTCTTTTTTCCTTTCAGAAAGGCAGAAAGGTCTGTTTGTTTTTGAGGAAACAAAGCTGAAGATGATGAAAGAAAACAGACGCAGGAAAACCAGTTAAACACGAGTAGGTGGAAGAAACAGGGAATTAAAATACAACTTTTGGGTGTATAGGCAGAGTCGGTTTATACTATTAGACAATCAAAACTAACATTTTCCTCTTTAGAGATAGCAGCTTTTATTTACAAAAGCACTCCTTGCTGGCATAAGTTCAAAGCATGTAATGAATGCTGCCTCATTACCCCACCCAGCAATCTGGCAGCTAGGAAAACAGAGGGGTAATTATTCCCATTTTTCAGGTTGGGAGACTGAGCCACAGGCATGGTGCCTGGCTCAAAACCAGCACTGCAGACGGAAGGCAAAACTCCCACCTGGCCCCTTTAGTCCCATTGTGCACAGGTGTCCTGCTTACAAATGGTCTGGGAAAGGGCAGCCTGCTTGCAGCTCACAGAAAAGCAGCCATCACTCATGGGGAACTACAGCTCCCAGCAGACACCCCGGTAGACCAGACACCCGGCTGTGCCCTGAGGGCCCATTCCAGATTCCCAAATATGGAGACAGACTGGCTCTTGGAAGAGGGACAGAATGCTTACCCTTGAGAGAGAGGGAGGATGAGGTAAGTTTGAAATATTTAACTCTATCACCTAAGTATCTGCCCTGCCTTTGAACTGCAGCTGCCTGGCAGTCAAGGTCCTGGTCTTTTAATAAATCTTCCTAGAAGATCTCACTTTTTAAGATCAAGCAGTTAGTTCAGCTGAACACTGTTTTCTCCTAGGACAAGGAGCGTGACAGCAGGGCAGCTGCGGTCCCGAGAGGTCAAATGCCCTCTGTCTGGGCCTAAGCAGCTCACAAAGTGATGGACGTGAACACAGCTCGGGGAGTGTGCCAGCGGCCAGGTGGCATGGGGTGCTGAGGCAAAGGACCGCAGCCCTGGGAGGACCAGGGTTACTGTGTCCCTGCCTCTGAGCCCGCCTGGTGGGAAAGACACGAAGGTTTCTACCAGCTCCGTCTTCATCCTGTCAACAAACGTCCTGGATGAGTGTATCCGCACTGGCACCACTGGGCTGGGTGCTGAGGGAGATGAAACCGAAGCCAGATCTCGGCCATAGCAGACTCAGGAAGGCAGCGAGGGCAGAGTGAAGGAGAGAGGCGGGTGAGGAAGGGTGTTAGGGGTGTTTTTCTCTCCATGTTTATTGAGTGAACACCTGCCATGTGCCTGGTACTGTTCTGAGCCTCTTGGGCGGGCCAGTGATGCGCCAAAGCAAAGGCTTCTGCCGTCCTCCATTTTGCTTTCTGGTAATCCTTGCATTGAGGAGAGGGGTCTGAGCAGCGGAAACTGGTGGGTGCAGAGGCATGAAGTGGGTGTGAGTCCAGCAGGTCTGAGAGTAAAGGCTGAGCAGTTGGAGCTCAGAGCACCAGGAGCAGAAGCCAGAGGCGGAGGCTGGGGTCAAAGGGCACAGGGCCTTGGCAGGCTTAGAAGACTGAATTTCACCCTTACTGCAGTGGGAAGCCATGGTTTATAGCAGTGCTTTGGAGAGATCTGGGCCGGAGGACATCTGAGAGCTGTCACAGAGCCGGAGTGGCAAGAAAGGCCTCCTATCAGAAGGGGTGTGCAAATGAGCGCTTCTCTTCTCTTCTCTCCTCTCCTTTTCTCTCCTCTCCTCTCCACTCGCTTCTTTCTTTGTTTCTCTCTTTCTTCCACGTATGTGGTACAGGGTCTCACTCCCCAGCTCGGATTCTTGCTGATCCTCCTGTTTTCAGCCTCCCCAGCGCTGGATTACAGGTGTGTACCACCACACCAGGACTTGGTGGCCCACTCAGCACGCCCGGGGTCAGGGCTCGCATGGCATGTGGTGCTGGGGATCAAACCCCAGTCCCTGCACTTGACTAAGAAGCGCTTAGTCCACTGAACTATATCACCAGCCCTCAGATGAGCTTTCTGATGTGGAGAGAAGGCACCCCTGGCAGGAAGGACCTCAGAAGCAAGGTGGGCAGACAGGATGGCGCATGGGATGTCCCAGTCCTCCACCCACACGTGGTGGGCGTGGCAGGGGTGGTGCTGTGTGAGTTTGAAGAGAAGGGACTGGGGCAATTTTGGAAGGCTCACAGAAAGGTCTGAACCTTAGGCCAACGGGAATACAGACTTGAATTCTCAGACCCATTTTTCAGTCTGAGAACCTGTGTCCATCCCCTAAAAGACTGATTGCTTTGGAGGCTTTTGAGTCCTACACTGTACCAAGGTGACTGGGTTGCACTATGTGGGAAAGGCACCAAGTATGTGGCCCCTACTGTGAGACAGTTGGCCCTCCCCGGAGCTGCGCGAAGCACGGGGGCTGGCTGACATTGTGGAGGACAGAGTGACCTCCCAAGAGACCTGTGCACGGCCACGCCGGTCCCGCAAGCTGCACACCCCTGCCCACCTGCCTTCTCCTCTCCCGCCTCCGCTTCCCCTCCGTGGCCTGCCGCCCGTTCCTGAGCCTGAGCTGAGAGACTATGCGTCTGAGGAGCGCACGCCTCCCCTGCCGCTGGTGCCCACGGCCAGGAAGGTAATTATTCCCTTTCCTGCTGCCTGGACTTACTTCGCAACACCGTTTTTTCCTCCACAGCTCAGAAACCAGCCCCACTTTGCCTTTTTCTCGGCCCATTCTGCTTCTCTGAGTCTGGGAATCTGAATAAATGGCTCTCTCCGAGGACTCCTCTCCATCCTGGCGCAGAGAATCTTCCTGGCTCACCTATGGCCTCTTCTGGGACTTTCTCTCTCCCGGGTCAGAAGCCTGACACGATCCCAGTGTGTGGTCCTGTGCTTACCCTATGCCTGCAGTCACCTGTGTTGCTGATTACGCATGCACTCAGTCAAGTCCCACTAAACCATTCACTCCCAGGTAGCTCAGCTGTGCATTTTATTTCTACATTTACAACTCCTTGTTTCTTTTTGTTTTGTGTGTTTGCATTTATTTTTGCTTCAAGACAAAGTCTTGTTGTGTACTTTAGGCTGACCTTGAACTCACTATGTAGGCCAGGCTGGCCTTGAATTTGAGATGATCCTCCTACCTCAGCCTCCTGAATGGTGGGATTATAGATATGTACCACTACATCTGACCCTATTTCCAGCTCCTAATTCACAGCAGGCCAGTCTGTGGGTATTTGTTGAATGAATGAATGAATGAATAAATAACTCACTAGAACTCTGGCCTAATGAATAACCAAGTCTCAAGGTAAAATAAAAGGCACTAGTCTCAATTTTCCAAGTCAGATTTTCTCCCAAGAAACATCACTTCCAGAAGCCCCATGAGCTCAAGCCTCCATCCACCTCCCTCAGCCTCACCCCTGCATCTCACCACCTTTACCCTTATAACCTTTAGTACTTGTTTGGCTAAGAGAACACTGAGGTCTCTCTGGATCACTAAAAAGGAAAACACGGTGTCCTTGGATGAGCCTCCCTTTCCCTCCTCCTCCTCTTCCTCCTCCTTTTCCTCTTCCTCCTCTCCCTCCTCCTCCTCTCCCTCCTCCTCCTCCTCCATCGGGAGGGCCTTGGCAGCCAGCACCTTCTAACTGTTAGCTCAGCCACCCCCACTCATCCAAGACCCACCCGGACTGAGGACCTGCTGCAGTTGGAGAGGACACAGACGTGAGGAGAGAACCCAGTTTGAAAAATAGGATTTATGTGAGCAAAGCAGAGAGGTGGAGACCCTCAGTATTCAGCGGGGAGAGTGGGGTGGGGGGTGTTCTTATATGCAGGGGCCATAGTGTGAGGCCCCTAAAGCCCTTTCTCACCCTGGAAATCTGTGCTGAGGTCAGACACAGCCTTCCTGGGACCCAAGTGCTTTCAGTCCAAGGGAAGAATCTCAGCAGTGTGGGACCCATCAGCAGGAAGGGGCAAGCTGGGCCCTCAGAGAAAACTGTCCGCCAGGAGAAGTCTGTCGGCCATGTGTGATCTTCCTTTTACTCTTTTCTCCTCCTCTTTTCCTATTTCTCCTCCTCTTTTTTCTCTTGTTTTTCCTCCTCTTCCTATGTTGCCCAGGCTGGTCTCAATCTCCTTTGGCTCAAGCAATCTGCCTGCCTCAGCCTCCCAAGTAGCTGGGACTATAGGCCCATGCCACTGTGGCCAGCTCAGGCATCACCCTAACAGTCTTACAGTACTATGTCACCATTTGATTGAAATTCATAAAAACAGAGCAATGTGCCTCAAGTTACTGGCTAGTAAATGTCAGAGGGACACTTCTAACCCAGAATTATGACTTGAGGCTACCACACACCATGTCACTCCATCTCCCCAGGCTCCTCCCAGAGGAAGCAATCCTAAGAGCTGGCATCTGGGGAGGGCACGTTTAGTTAAGGGTCCCTTCTTTCCTCTCTGAAGTGGAATCAAAGGAAGGACAGAGTTCTTAGTACCCTTCAGGCCCACAGGTAGGGCATAGACAGCACCATCTCTGAGAGCCAGCAAGGGGGGACTCTTCAATGTTCTTTGTCCCCCTTCTCTGGCACTCAGAGGTGGCCTTTGTCCTGACTGGGCCTTTTGCTCCACAAGGGAGAGCTGGGCCGAGCAGGCCTGAAGGGGAGTGTCTGGACCCGAACCTGTGTCGTCAAGTGGAGAAGACCTCCCTAAGTCTGGGTCAGGACGCCTGGGATCAGTTCCTAGTTGGTGCACGCCAATTACCCTTCTATCCTCAGATCCTTTATTATCAAGGGAAAGGAGTGGGCCTGGCAGGTGGGGTTCAGGCATTAGGATGAGGAAAGGTCTGCTCTTCCCTCATTGAGATATAGGGGGCCAGAGAGACAGCTCAGTAGAAGAAGTGCTTGCCTGGCAAGCACAAGGTCCTGAGTTCAATACCTGGTACCAGAAGAGATACAGAGACAATGCAACCACTACTAGAACATAAAGTATTTCATAAAGTCTTATAAGTTCTAGTGTATTTGAATGACTACACAAAACATTTTACACACGCCACCTCTCTCAGCCTGGGCTCGCCCCAGTGAGGTGAGGGCGGTGCCAGCCTTGCCTCTATCGCTGTCTTGAGCTCTGGTTTCTGGTGCTCAAATGGCCCAGCCTACGCAGGAGGCAGCCTCTGGGTCTCCATGATTCCCAAAGGTCCAATCATCCAACTTCTTCGAAATCCTGACACGATCAGCCCCTACCTCACGGTCCATTCTTGACAGAAGAGACCTCAGTTTTGCTTTTCTAAGTCAAGTTCTTCATAATCACCAGGCTTTTGCAAACCCTGAGTCCTCACACAAAAATACTTGGTCTGATCATCCCTACTCCATGACTTAGGCCAACATTTCAAACAATGAACACCATGCCTTATTCTCGTCACAATTTCGGCGGTTTGCACAGTGCAGAACGCAATCAATGTTTGGCGAAGATACGAACCTCTCTGATGCCCCTCCCTGCTCCTTGCTTCTTCCTTCCTTCTCTCTCTCCCTCCCAATCCCTGCTTAGTTTTTTATTGCTATTCTGATCTCATCCTTGGGGATGCCACAGTGATTAGCTAATTAATGATGGAGAAGCTCTTTGTACACTTGCAAGGGTTAATGTTTAACAGAAATAGCTTTGGGGTGTAGTAATCCAGGAAGACCACAGAAAAACTTTGACCTTCATAGACCACGGAGCACCGGGTGGCCCCAGCACTCATACTGGGTGGGAGGACTGACCTTCGATCTTCAGTGCTGCTGGGGCCAGCTCTGTCCTCTGGGGGAGGCATGCCCTACCTCCCTCAGTCTAGGCTGCCTCTCCCCCTGTGGGATTCCAGATGGCAGGCACAGTCAGCTGCTGCTAAAGCCCCATCCCCTCTGCCAGTCCCTGGATCTGACCCCGGGACCCAGGAAAATGAAGAAGGGCAGTTTGCTTGGTTCTTCCTTAAGACAGAATGATGGAGAAGAATGGTTACTGGCAGTGAATAAATAAAAGTAAAAGACTCATGCCGGTTGGCACCCATCAGGAAAAATCATCAAATCCATGAATTACTTTATTCACACCAGATATAAATTTGATAATTTGGACCTCAACTTAACAGATTGCACTGAAATTATAGGCTGTTCATGAAGCTCTTTTTGCCCTTCCTTATTCATTAAATACTTTGGCATCACTCCACGCCAACTCTTGCTGTCATCCAGGGTAACTTCAACCCAGAAACAGCCCAACTGTTTACAAACTAGGGATCACAACCCATTAGTGCGTCAGGAAATTGATTTAGAGGATTGTAACTACATCTTAAAAAAAGAAAAAACAGAATAGAACTACCATGTTAGAGTACTTCGCCTACAGAAAAGATAGTTTGGGAAAAACATTTATTTCAATAAGATGTATTATATAATGCATATGCTAATAACTTTTAATAACATAAATATGCATATGTAGTAGATCATGATGTCATGATATAAATATATTTTTTACTTTTTTTTTTTTTCTCAGTGCTAAGGACTGCACCCAGAGTCTTAGCACTGAGCTATATCCCCAGGCTGGGCTTGGACTTGCGATCCTCCTGCCTCAGCTTCCAGAGTGCTGGAAATACAGGATGGGTCCACTATCAGGATAATATCCCTTAGTTATTGCAGACTGATCAGGTTCACAATCCTCCAATTGAGTGTATGGTGAGGGCTATCATAGAGAATCTTATTTTTTCATTCCCTTTCTGGCAATTCTTTCCTGGATTCTTTCCTTTGCATAATTATACCTGTGGTGGAACCTGCATCCTAAACTCACCATGATAAATCCTCCTACACCAACATCACATGATCTTCTAATTCTACCTTCCCCTTCCTGGGCTTGCCGGGCTTGCCGGGCTTGCCACTCTCCAGGGCGACCGCCCTGGCCCCGAGTGCCGGTGAAGTCTAAATAAAGAAGCAAGTGGAATGATTTCAGGGCTCCAGGAGGATCAAAGCCCTCTCACAGAATTCAAGATTCTCTCATGGCTAAGACCAAGACCCTCTCTGGGTGGCCCGTACTTATTTAGTTACCAGAACAAGGGAGGGAAATACTCAAGAAGGGCAGAGCCCCCCCCATGACTTCTCCAGGTGGGGTATTAAGTTAATCCACCCAGGAGTGAGATGGCTGAGGCTACAGTCTTTTATCTAGTCCAGGTTGGGGCCATGATGTCCTTGGGTGTGACCTTGTCTTATCCTTTGAGGCTTTCTAGCTTTGCCCACAGTGCCAGGCCTCAGTAGGGATCAGTGGCTCACAGAGGCTCACTTACTGTGAGTTCACCATCAATCTCCAGACAAGGGAGCTTTAGGCCTTGAACAGACTCACAAGGAAACATAGAAGCCAGTTGGTTAAGTCGTGCTCAGGGCTGCTTCATAGTGGTCTTCACCACTGTAGCATCTTTGACAATAAGATATATTTCTTATTGTGGGCCATAATAAAAAATTTAAAAGGAATAGAAATATACAATGAAATGCTGCTTGGCCTTTTTCTTTTTGAGACAGGGTCTTGCTACGCAGTTTAGGCTGGCCTTGAACTCACTTTGTAATCTAGGATGGCCCTTGAATGCTTGGTGATCCTCCTGCCTCAGCCTATCGAGTGCTGGGATTACAGGTGTTGGCCACCGCACCTGGCTGGGAAGGAAATTCTGACACTCGCTGCATGATTGAAACTGGGAAACATCATGCTAAGTGAAATAATCCAGATTTTAAAAAGGAATAATATTGTATGATGCTGCTTGTATGAGGTGCTTAGACTAGTCAAATTCACAGAGGCGTAAATCCATAGAATGGTGGCGCAGGGGCTGTGGCAGTGGGGGAGGGCGTGGAGTTGTTTAGTGGAGTTTCAGTTTCACAAGGGCAGAAGAGTTCTGCGCATGAGCAGAGATGACGGCGGTACAACACTAGGCGCGCTCTTCGTTCTACTTCATACCTTTAACCCAGTACACTTGCAAATGGGTAAGATGGCCAGTGTTGCATGACGTGTATCTTACCACAGCTTTTAAGCCATGGAAGAAGTCTTCCAAGCCCCTGACCTCACTTAGAGTGACCTTCACCTCCATTCACATCTAGCTATAGCGTTCTCGAGCCCATGCCCTGGTCCGGGGCATCAGCGGGAACTGTTTTGTCTTTCAGCTCCTGTCTTTGCAGCTGTCCTATTCTTTCATTCCCCTCTGCCCAGTGCCTCTGCCCCATGGTACCACCTCAGTTCTCAGCCATCCTCCTCTCTCGTAGGTGTTTGGTCCTCCTTGAATTGCTACAAAGGTCTTGTTGCTGGTATCCATGACAACAGTCCAGCCGCTGGGATTCCTCCTCTAAATTGTCTTAAGATTTCCATCTAATCTTAACTCTGTAAATCCTGGAACAAAGCATCCTTCAAATCCACTGCTCCTTGGAGGAGTCTTCCGCACCCAGCCCCTTCACCTGGCTGATTCTCATCGCTCACGATGGGGTTGCTGTCACTTCCCAGGAAGTCCTCTTCTGAGGCTGGACGTGGGACTGTTCTCCAGCACCTTAAGCCTGCCATCTCCTGTCTACTCTTCTGTCCTAACTCGACCACCTCTGCCTCCTACAGCCAGGCTCTGTCTCATATTCATCGTTGTGCACCACAATACCTACCTCACAGCAGCCACTCCACAAGCAAAGAGTGGCCAGGGGCACAGAGAGGATGCCCAAATGCATGGCTTCCATAGGCTTTGAAGTTTAAACCTGAAAATCAGGTTTCACCAATACTTCCACCTGAAAATGACCTTTGGTTAAAGCCTAGAGAATGTTTTCTCCAACTTAATGATGGCTCCTAGAATTTGTGTAGAGCTTCATAGGTTACAGGTTACTGTCATCTACGGCATCTCACTTGACACACTTCATGACCTGGGAGGTAGGGGAAAAGCCGTTATTATCATTGCACTATAAACGAGGAAACTGCGGTTTATAGAAGGTCAGAAAGTCAGTAAGTGGTAGGCGCAGACTCAGGGTCCACACCACCTTTCCACTCGCTCTATCCTGCTGTGTGTAACCTGTTGGCATGAAAAGAATCACAGTGATTCATCCTAGAGTCAAAACCTTTCAGAAAACAGGGAGTAAGTCTTATTTTCTGGCTTATGCAGGGTCCTCCCAAGGTCCTAACTCATGGTCCCCGTGGTAAGTTTAGCTCGTTCCACTCAGCAAAACTATCCTAGATGTGGCTTGATTTTGTACATTTTCCAGAAAAAAAAAAAAGAAGCAAATCCACATACCCCAAGGCAGCAGTAGCTATCAACATATAGGTACCTTCTTAAGTTCTCCCCGCAGCTCTAAAATTACAAATCAGGGCTGGGGAGATGGCTCAGTGGTCTAAGGCACCTACTTAGAACAAGCTTAGCAAAGCAGAGGGACTGCGGTTCAATCCCCCAGCACCACATGCCGGCCAGCCCCGCTCCCTGGTGGGCTGAGCTGGCCACACACACACACACACACACACACACACACACACACAAATTAAAATAAATAAATAAAAAGTTTTTAAAAAATGAATTAAAAAAAATAAATAAAATAAAATTACAAATCAAGCAATTTCTTTTTCCTCTTGGTTCTTAGAAAAGTAAGTAAAGCATAGATATTATTTGTATCTCCTCTGCCTCCGAAAAGGCAGAAAAGAAAGAATTTATCACTACTTCCCATATAAATAATCTCTTCTTTCTTCCCTCTCCAGTCCAAGTTAAGCTGGCCTAACTGCGTTTTGCATAAGTTCTATTTTCCAAGCATTCTATGATTTTATTTGTTTCTGTGTAGATCGTATCTGGTTGTTCCTGGGCTCTTTTTTAACCTTTAAAGCCAAAGCTGGGCCCCAGGGAGATGGCTTAGGGGCCAGGGAGATGGCTCAGTAGAATAAGCGCTTGCCTGGCAAGTACAGGGTCTTGAGTTCAATCCCCAGTTCTGCAAAGGGCCTGAATTTGATCCCTGGTTCTGCAAAAATATAAAAAATAAATAATTTTTAAGGGGCCGGGGAGATGGCTCAGTGGAGTAAGCACTTCCTTGGCAAGTGCAAGGGCCTGAGTTCAATCCCTGGTTCTGAAAAAAAAAAAAAAAAAAAAAAAAAAAAAGCCAAAGCTGGACATGGTTCACCAGTAAGATTCTGGATAAAGCCAAGATGAAATGGGGGGGGGTGACTTTATGGATTGAGGCTCACTTGCGATCTCCCTTTAGTCCCTGCTCTGCACGCGTGCGCGCGGGCGCACACACACACACACACACACACACACACACACGGCCAGGGAGCACAGAGACACTCCTGGCTACTGCCCTTCCTCTTGCAATCCACAGCCACTTCAGTCTCCATCTGGGTCATTTGCAAAGATAAAGACCTGAGTTCAGGGCCACTGAGAAGGCCACAAGTCCTGGTTTGTCCAGAATTGTTCTGACTGAAGAAACTCTTCTGGTTCCCCAGAAATCATTAAGCTATCCCAGGAATTCCAACATTTCCGCTTCCAAATTACACCTCAGAGGAAGCCTCTCAAATCTAAAATCAATTTTAAAAGAGCTTTTGGCAGACAGTGTGCCTATAGCTTTGAATCCAAGTTTTTTTTTAACAAGCAACATCCCCTCCGCTCACTCTTACCATGACTACACAGGAGAGCACCGTTTGTTCCTATCCCATTGGCAGGCAAATGCCCCCTAAACTACTATCACACATTTGGAGCACACACACACACAGTGGGAATGTGTTTTAGATTCTTTGATGAAAGCAGGGTTTTTTTTCTTTTTCTAAAATGTATTTAGTACAGGGTCTACAGGGTCTCACTACGGAGATGGACTCATAGTGATCTGTTTGCAGCCTCCCAAGCACTGGGATTATAGGCACACGCCGCCACGCCCAATCTCAGTTGCCCGCTCAGGGCTCCCCAGGGGCTGGGGCTGGGGTGGCATGCTGGGAATCACACCCTGGTCCCTGAGCCTGTCTAAGCAGGCACTTTAGTCCACTGAGTTATTTGGCCGGCCCTTGATGGGAGCAAAGTTTGAGTCAAAAGAGAAAAGGACAAGAACATGATAGGGTAATTTAGGGAAGGATCAGGTCAGTCCTTTTTTTTTTTTTTTTTTTTTTTGGCAGAACCGGGGATTGAACTCAGGCCCTTGCGCTTGCCAGGGAAGTGCTTATTCCACTGAGCCGTCTCCCTGGGCCCTTTTTAGCTTTTTTTTTTTCTTTCTTTCTTCTTGATACAGGGTCTCACTACACATCTCAGACTCATAGTGATCCTCCTGTCTCAGCCTCCACAGCATATGCTACCACACCTGGTTTTGGTGGCTGGCACAGTGCACCCAGGGCTCTGGGGCTGGCACAGCATGCAGTACCAGGGATCCAACCCAGGTCCTTGTGTTTGCCAGGCAGGTACTTAGACCACCAAGCTATCTCCCTAGCCCCGGTCAGAGTTTCTTGACTTTTCTGTCTTTATCACTTTCCTAAAGAATGATTTTTCTCAGGGGAGGACTGTGTTTATGAGACGGCGTCTTGCTGTGCAGTTCAGGCTGATCTTGAACCCACTTTGTAGCCCAGGCTGCTCTCAAACTTATGGCAATCCTCCTGCCTCAGCATCCAGAGTGTGCCACCGTGGCCTAAAGAGGATTCTGAAACATCTTCCTGACCATTACTCCTCCCCTGAAATTTTACCACACCATATATCTATTTGTGTGCTACAAGCACACCATGCTTTACACATAAATGTGCAATATTTTTCAACCTCCCAAGAATCAGTCCTCCTGTGTTAGAGACTGAGACTGCCTAGTTGGTTCACCACAATCCAGAGAGGAAAAAGGAACCGACAGCCAGACACAAGGATCTTGTCTTGGTGCCTATTTCTCACATCCTTGGCAGCCAGGCCCAGGCTGCAGCAGAAGCCAGCCTACTCAGGGTCCTTCCTCAGCTTGTAGGGCTCCAACAGCACCCAGAGCACCGATCCCTGGGGAAGAGATAACATTGCTGGCCACACAGATTCCTAACCAAGCTCTGTGTGTGAGTCTCACTTGGGACAATGCAGCATCATGGGCAGAGAGTCACCCCAGAAGGTGGTCAGGGATGAGTGTCAGGGTCCGCAGAGCCACTCTGCCTTTTACCCTGTGATGCGGGGGGCAAGCCTCTGGAGCCATGTGACTGTAAGAAAGAGGATGGGAAGTCTCAGTTCTTTTTCTTTATTTTTCCTTTTTTTGCAGAACTGAGGATTGAACTCAGGCCCTCGCACTTGCCAGGCAAATGCCTACTCTACTGAGCTATCGCTCCAGCCTCGGGAAGTCTCAGTTTTGTCCTTCTCTGAAGGCCACAGGATACTGCTAAGAAAAATCATCACAAAGTACTCGGCTGGAGTCAATGTTGCCTCTATTTTTTTTTTTAATAAGTCTGGTCATTGCCTTGGCAACTGGGAATCACACATGGACTTGAAAGGAGCCACACAGATGAAAGCTAAGAGAAAAGAAACAGGCGTTGGAAATCCGGCGCAGAGAAGAGCAAGAGTGGTGAGGCTCTGACCCGCACGTGCAGCTCTAAATGAAGGGAAGGTCAACACAGTAACGCCAGTGAGGGTTGTCCAAGAAAACAAGAAAGCATTCTATAAATATAACCAGAAAAAAAAATATTTGTCTTAGTCGATGAGATCACCTCACATGGTTTATGATAGGGATCTGTGTTGCTCCCTTAATTGAAGCTTGGAAAAGAGCAGAATGGCAAGAGCTGAGAGGAGACTACAAGGTTCCCTGGAGCCCATGCACGTTTAATTAAATGCAGCTGAAGTCACTAAGATTCGATAGCGTCAGTCCCGATTGTTTTCATGGACTTGCTAGGTCCCACCCTTCTCAGCAACTCCCTGCCCAGCACCCACCAGCTCCAGGTTCACCCCCACCAAGAAATGGGGTGGTGAGGAGAAGAGGCAGCACCAAGGCCTTGGGGTGCAGGAAGGCTGGACGGGACCCCAGCCTCCACTGTCTGCAGACTGCTGCTCACCAGATAGGACAGGAGCCAGAGGCGTGCGGGAGACTCCCACAGGTCTGCAGCACCCTCAGTGTGCCAGGTGGAGCTCTAGGCATCGACATGGACAAGATCAGCCCCTACCTCAAGGAGCTGGCATTAAGAGCTGAAGTGTGGGGCTTGGGGACAGCTGGAGGTGGACAGCATGAATAACTGCCCATGCGATTATGCCATGAACTGGGAAGTGCTGTCCCCAATAGCAGAGGGAGGGGGGCAGGGGCGTGGAGCCTCATAGCTCCTGTCTGAGCAGGCATCCTTAAAATTGCCACCTGAAAGGAGAGGAGACATGCAGTGGAAAGGGGACATCATAGAAAGACAAGAGAGCAGAAGAGAGTTTGGCATGTGTAGGACTCAAAAACAGGGCAGGAGGACAGAGGGCAGTACCGTAGTGCACCACGGGCAGAGGAGGAGGAGCTTCGAAAGCAGGCGGGGCCAGGTAGGGTGGGCCTTGGAGGCTGTGGCAAGGGATTGGGATTCTGTCCGAATTTTTTAGGAGTTGCTGTGGCACAAAGCGTGCCTTATTTTTTCTCTTCTCTATGTAGCTCAGGCTCCCCTCCAACGGAAGGAGATCTGCCTCAGCCTTCTGTGTGCCGGGATTACAGTTGTGCGCCACCACACCCAGCTCAGGCTCTGCTTTAGGAAGATCGATTTCTAGTTTGTAGAGAATAAATGGAGACAGAGCAACCAGCTAGGGAGCCGTGGCCCACAGAGAGAGAATAGTGGCTTCAATATGGAGAGAGAAAGTGGGAAGTGGCCCGCTGTGAAATGCTGTTTATTTGTTTGTTTTGTTTTTTTGTATCAGGAATTGAACGCAGGACCTTGTGGTTGCCAGGTAGGTCCTTGTACTGCTGAGCTGTATGTATCCCAGGCCCATGAAATGCATTTTAAAGGTAAAATGGAGAGGCATTTTGGCTGGAGCCCTGGGCACAGTTTTGAGCCTGAGCAACAGGATAAATAGGGGTTTCATTTACAGTAGGCCCCCTCTTTCTCCATCTTTTGTGGCCTTTAGTTACTTTTCACTGAGTGGAAAATTCCAGAAATAAACAATACGTAAGTTTGAAACTGTACATCATTGAGTAGAACAGCAAAATCTCACACTGTCCCACTCCATCCCCACCCAGAATACAAAGAGCCCTTTAACGGGGCCATGCATGGCATGGGGAAGGAAAAACACGGCAGGGTCAGCCCTGACCCACCGTGGCTCGGCAGGCTATGTCCACTTTATGATGGTGCAAAAGTGGCACACATTTAGTAGAAATCATACTTTACACTTTGAATTCTAATCCTCTCCAGCGCTACTGCAATCTGAGGCATCTCTACCTATTGGTAGAGATGCTACCAATAGGACCTCAGTGCCTGGCCAGCCCCACGATTACAGGGTCAACAACCTACTCAGGTCGTGCCATTGCCACACTGTGATGTTCAGTAGATTAAGTGTTACTTCTTTTTTCTTTCTTTCTTTCTTTCTTTCTTTCTTTCTTTCTTTCTTTCTTTCTTTCTTTCTTTCTTTCTGAGATAGTGTCTCACTATGTATCCCAGACTGCCCTGGAATGCATGGTGATCCTCCTGCCTCAGCCTCCTGAGTGCTGGGATTATGGGCATGGGACATCACACCCAGCTGTATGTATTTTTTTTCTTTTCAAAAAAATAATTTTATTGAGAAACAAATAGCAATCAGTTTCAAAACCAATTGCTAGCACAGTTTCAATAATGAATACATTGCATATTGTTGTTTTAGTGCTTTTCATTGTACAAGATACAGACATGATATCCTGTCCATAAACACTATTAGAGCAAATCTCTCTTTATTCACTGAATTAAGAGAATGCACCTGGATATCTATCCTAACTATTTTGAATATACAGATACAAAATGGTAGTTCATTTGTATCCACCTTTTTAGTTTAGTTTTGTCAGAGAAGGGGATTTCATTGTCATTTGAATATTTTAGGTGCATGAATTCAGCAAAATATTCCAATATAGTCTAGGAGTCCTTAATAGTAGTGGGTTTTCCCTAAGACTGGCAATGTCAGAAGTTGTTGACTTGAGCCTTTTGCAGCTCAGCATATTAATATGGCTTTACTTTTTCAGCTGTATATTTTTGACTTAAAATATTTTCAACTTATCAAGATGTAACCTTATCATAGGTCTAGAAGCATGTGTGTGCATAGGGTTCAGTACTACAGTCCATGTGATTTTATGCAATCACTAGAGTTTTAAAACATGTTCTCCAGGGGCTGGCAAGGCCATTGGCAGGGTCTCCTGCACATTAGGTATGTATGCTATATTCCCCAGTCCCAATTTTTCTTTTTTAATTGAACATGATGACAGAGAGATAGAAATGCAGACTAAAAGTCTGATGGTTGGGCAGCGGAGATAGCTCAGCAGTCTAAGTACCTGCCTAGGCAAGGACAAAGATCTGGGTTTGATCCCTAGTACCACATGCTGTGCTGGCCCCACCCTGGGCACTTGGAGCTGGCCACCAAGACTGGGCCTATAATCTCAGCACTTGGGGAGGCTGAAACAGGAGGATCACTACGAGTCTGAGCTGCATAGTGAGACCCTGTACCAGGTACATAAAATTTTTAAAAAAAATCTAGGAGTGCATGAGGAAAACACACATCTGAGTGGTGAGGGCCCCCCAGCAGGCATGGGACACCAATGGCACAGGTAATCAGGACTGGGGGACGGACACTGGAAATAGGTGCTTCTTCTTCGGCCACACCTATAATCTCTCCCATGTGTGAGTCAGGTCATTGTCTGCAGGAAGGGCAGGGTAGGGGTGCTGGAAATGTAGGATGGCATCAGTAGGGCAGCGCTGTCTTCACACAAGGGAGAAGGAACTCACTGGGGAGGGAGAGTGTGGTGGGGGGGAGCCGCTGCTGGCTGTGCCATCTCACACAATCCAAGGCTGTGGTGACAATTTGTGACTGTCCTTCAGTGCGTTCAGCAGCTGTTTAGGACCCTACTTAAGAGGATAGGGCCAAAGGTCAAGGTGTATGTAGTACGATTGGAAAAGGAGAGAAACACTTTATCATACATTTGAAGACATACAGAACTCACCATTGGAGTAGAAAGACTATGTTGAGGAGAAGCGTGCTAGGAAACCAGGCATAAGGAATCACCCAACAGAAGCTGCAGAGAGGCTGGAACTCAGCTTTCAGGGGCCATTTGGAAACCCATTCATCCCAACACCAGGGCCACCACACCCTGTGACCTCCCACCCCTTTGACTCCACCTCAGTTGTGAACACAAGACATTTGGACAAGACAGCAGAGCTGATTCACTTGCTCCATCCGACGCAGGCTCACCCTGCCTCAGCAAGCCTTCAGGAGGCTTCTGTTTTTCTGGGAATGTCACCCTCGGAACCAAAAGGTTTCCTCCCACCTTGATTGGTTAACCTCTTCTTAATACACCATTGCCTTGCCAAGCTAGTTGGGAGAGAACCTGGCAGGGCAGATAACCAGGAAGGTCACCCTGAAGCCCAGCCGCATCGTTCTCCCCTGATGACAGGGCCCACATTCCTCTTGTTCCTCAAGTAATAGAGCAGCTTGTTTTGTTTTTAATAATCATCCCTCTTGTCCAAATCTGAGTCGTCTTCCTCTGAGACCTTTGGGACCCACAACGCAGAAAGGCCATAAGTGGTAGGCAGAGGAGTGGTAGAGAGACTCCAAGTTGAATTCCAAAATGTGCTTCTTGTGGCGTAGCAGACAGAGGGAGCCAAGACTCGGTCTGTGTCGGCAAAGTTATTTTTTAAACTGGAATTGCTGGTACAGCTGCTTCCCTAAAAGGCAACTCCAGTCCCGACTTCTGCCTGCCTTTCGCCAGAGCAGTGGCTCCCTGCCACCACACTGCTACGAAGACGTCTCCAGACTCCCTAGAGGACAGGCTCTTCCTGTCCATTTTCCCCTACTTTAATCCCTTGACTCCCCACTTGGTCCAAAATGGAACAATTAAGAAACTTTCCTCCTCTGCTCCTTTTTAAAAAAAGAATCTTTGACATTCCCTGAATTTTACTTTTTTTATTTAAGTTTATGTATTTGGTAGTGTCTCACTATGCAGCTCACATAGCATGCGGTGCCAGGGATCAAACCCAGTCCTCGAACTTGCCAGGGAGGTGCTTAGACCACTGAGCTATCCCCACAGCCTCCTCCTATGCTCTTTTAAAAAACAATATCTCTAGTCACCAGCAGTGTGTCCCAGCCCTGGCCCCCAGATCCTAGTGTAGCAAAGAGCCTTCCAGATTCACTTCTCAAAAGTTTGAGTCCAGCCCAGGGTGCTTCAAAAGCAAGACCTCTGCAGTTTTATCTGGTCTCAGGGATACCTCCCCCCATTGTCCCTGGCATCTCAGATCACTTGGCAGTTGGACAAATTTGGATCTCTCTTCCCTGCCTCCTCCATGGGTTGTGACCTATGCAAAGCAAGGTGGGTATAGTAGCCAAAAAAAAAAAAAAAAAAAGATGGGCTCATTGGGACTGTGAGGCTCATGAAAAGTAGACTCATAAAATAGGAAGAGGCAAACCGGAGGGAGGTCAGCAGTGTAGAAGTCACATTTCCCATCTTCCTCTGCTCTGGATTGAGTGACCCCACCTTCTTTTCCTGAGCACTTTAGCAGCTCTCTCTCCTGAGTTCCCAGGTAACAAGAAGCAGGAGTTTCCTTGGACTCTGAGAGAATACAGAAAGGGAAATCCACCAACCACTTACCAGTCCAATTATTTAAGTGCAGGATAACCAAAAATGGTACTAATTTGTTATATTTTTATAATATAACAGGAAATATAAAAATAACAAGTATGTATGTAAACAAGAATCAACTGGTTGAAATGATACCTGTTAGAGTGATGCTCAGGATAGATAGTACATAAACAAAATGTGTTACTTTGGGTAAGCTGGTAAGTGGTTAAAGGTAAATGCAGAGAAAAATTGGAACATTGATGATACTGGTGTTTTTTTCTTTTTCTTCCTTTTTCTTTTCTTTTTTCAGTACCAGAGATCAAACTCAGGACCTTGTGCTTTCTAGGCAGCTGTTTATGCAGCTGAGATATCTCCTTACCCTGACACTGGTGTTAGGGTGCACCTCTATAATCCCAGTTAAGAGAGGTTGAGGCAGGAGGAGGAAGATCACTAATTTGAGGCCAGTCTGGGCAATTTAGTAAGACTGTGTCTCAAAAAACAAAAGAGCATTGATGAGGGAGATAAGTAGGAGGAGCCTAAATTAATAACAGTGCAACAGAAAGGGATGGAGGGGCCTGTGTTGCCTCTGGCCAGAAAAGCCACCTCCTTGGACAGAGTTGTTATGGTTTGTATCTGAATGTCTCCCCAAAGCCTCATGCAGTGATGGGGGTGCTTTTAGAAGTGGCTTAATCTGAAGTTTGTGACTGATTCATTGTCTAGTTCTGGGCTTATGGGTGTGTATGCAACTCCTACTCCAGGATGGGTAGCCTGCATACAATAGAAAGGACAAAAAAAGTCTTTTCTCCCAGCTGATTATGGACTGAAACTTTCATAAACTGAACTAAATAAATTTTTAAATCTTGGATGTTGGATATTCTGTCTCAACAATCTGAGAAAAGTAACTAAGACAGAATTTGGTACCAGGAGTGGGGTCACTGATGGGACTGTACCTGGCCATATGGTTCAAGAACTTTAGGGAATGGCTATGGTAAGAGTTTGGAAAGGTTCAGAGATGTCTCCTGAAAGAGAAGCACTGAAATACCTCAGGCTGTTCTGTGTGGGAGATTCTAGTCAGAGTTCAAAAGGCCAGAAAGCTGATTGAAATCCTGCAGATAAAACCGAAATTCTGGAGGTTTCTGCTGGGAAGGACTGCATTGACTGTTGTACTCCAGATGATGCATGTTGTGGCTTGGCAAAAAGTTTGTCTGCATTTTTCTCATGTCCAGAGATTTTTACCTGAGACTAAGATTAAGGGTAGCAGACTAATTAATCTTGTAGAAGAAATTTTAAGGCACTCAACTGAGGCAGTTGCATTGCTGTTGTTGGGGGACTTTTAGCCAGATTTATGCTGTGCATCAAGAACAAGGAGCCTGGTGGTATGATTTAAAACATGAGTTTGGCCAGAAAAAAAAAAAAAAAGCTCCAGTAAATCTGAGGACTACAAAAATAGAGCTGAAGAAGGGCCGGCCAAATAGCTCAGTGAATTAAAGCACCTGCAAGCAGGCACAGGAGCAGGGAGTTCGATCCCCAGGCCTGCCATGCCAGTCCTACCCCCAGGGCACACTGAGACAGCTATTTAAACTAGATGTGGTGTTATACACCTGTAATCTCAGCACTTGGGAGGCTGTAAACAGGAGCATCACAATGAGTCCAATCTAGTAGTGAGACCCTGAGCACCCTATAGACCCTTCCCTAACATACAGAAGAAAAAAAAAAATAGAACTGAAGAGATCTTGATTGTTGAGAAGGAAAATGAAAATAAAAAAAGGTGTGGCTTGAGGGCATTACAAGAAGCAGCAAGCCTCCACTCTTTGCAGCCTCACAACTGCAAAAGTGACAGACTTTCCTTTGAGGAGGAAGCCTCAGAGCACCATGTTTCAGAATGGTGACAGCTGCACTATGTCCAAGAATGGCAGTGGCCTAGAGAATTTTTTTCTCTATGGAATCATCCACATGGCACTGATTTTAGTCACATGCAGAATGCAAGAGTTCTGAGGTTAAAAAGGCTTCCACCCAGATTTCAGAAGGCTTAGGAGGCCAGACAGTGTGCCCCTGGAAGGGCAATATGTGGAACTGTGGAAGCAATGCCAGAGAGGCAGTGGAGACCCTGGAAGCTTAGAGAAGCCAGGAACATGGATCATCTGAGGAAACCTGCAAGAAGGGAGCAAAGCGGGCCCAAGAGAAAAGCCACACCGCCATTACTGCTTCAGGGGTGGAGCCACCCGAGCCCTTTCGAGCTCACAACTTCCCACAGATTGTCTCAGATGCTGCACACAGAACTCCAGGACTTAATGTTTGCCCTCTTTGATTTGGAGTTTACTTTGGTCTCCTTCTTTTGTATTGCTCAATTTATGACTTTCAGAGTAGAAATGTCTGTCTTGTGCCATTGAATGTGTTTTCATTTGTACACAGGCTCACAGCTAAGAGTTTGCCCTAAATCTCAGAAGAGACTTCAGACTTGGACTTTTCAGCAATGTTGAAACTGTTAGGACTTTGGCAACTCTTAGAGATGAACTAAATGCCTTTTGCATAAAGGGATGTACATGAGCCCTTGAGGGGGGCAGGGTTGGAATGTTACGGTTTATGTCTGGCTGTCTACTCAAAGTAGACAGCCTCACAAAGTCATGGGGAGTGCTTTTGGGGGGTGGCTGAACATGGAATTTGTGATTGATTCATTATACAGTGCTGGGATTATGGGTGTGAGTGTCATGCCCACCCTAGGGTGGGTAGGCCGCGTACAATAGAAGGGACATAAAAACTCTCCTCATGTGCTCCTCCCTTTTTGCTCTTGTTTTTGCTGTCTTCCACTTCCATGAACTATTGTTCCTCTGCCATGCCACCCTGCCTTGGAGCCAGCGGATTACAGACTGAAACCTCTACAAACTGTGAGATAAATAAACCTGTCCCCCTTTAACTTTGGGTGTTGGGTATTTTGTCTCAGCAATGACTCTAACAGGGTCTAAGGTCTTGCTCCAGAGCCCCACTGTTAGGAGGGACTCCGATGTAGTCCTAGGCCTGTCATTCACCTCCTGTATTCTTTAACACATCAAAATGAGGTAGAGATTTGAGAGCTACATTTATTAAATATACTCGTGTCTTCAAGAAAAGGTTTCTGTTTATTTGTTCTCATGTGCTTATTTATAGTCCCTAATACCCATTCCTTCTTCTCAATAAATCAGCATGAGACCTGCTGTATAGACACAGCATGCACCCAGTACGGAAGTGCACAGGGCAGGGATTGTGAACCTTTTAGAGTTTTCAACGATACAAACAGCCCGCAGTGACTCGCATGGCCTAGGTTCTCCACCACTGGTGTGGGGTAAGCTTTGGAGAGAGTACAGAGTACCACATTTGTGACATTAGCACTGTTTTGTTTGTTCATTTTCTTTTGTTTTTCAGTACTGGGCTTAAACTTAGAGCCTTGCAAATGCTGGGCAAGTGCTCCATCCAGGCTTTTTATTTTGAAACAGGGTCTCATTAAGTTGCCCAGGCTGACCTGCAGCTCACAGTCCTACTGCCTCAGCCTCTCGTGCAGCTGGGATTACAGATGTGTGCCAGCATACCAGTCTATTAGTGCCATTTTTTGGTTGGCTTGGTTTTTTTGTTTTGTTTTCTTTTGTTTTTTGAGATGAATGAATACATATAGAGATTGTGACCAAATAATGTGACAATAAAAAGTGTGCAGAGGTCATTTTGATGTTGATTCAGCTTATGGTCTTCTAAAATGACAGCCAAAGAGCTTGTCAATAAAATCTTGGCTGGCATGTTGGCAAAGGTCTGTAATCCCAGCACTCAGGAGGTTGAGGCAAGAGGATCACTATGAGTTCAAGGCCAGTCCAGGTTACATTGTGAGTTCAGGACCAGCCTGAACTGCATAGCAAGACCCTGTCTCAAAAAAAAAAAAAAAAAAAAAAAAAAAAAAAATTAATAAATAAATTCGAAAGGTTTGACTTTTAAAGTTAGATATCATAAAATTTGATAAATAAAAAATGAATATCATATGAGAAGACAAAAACTCAATCTGCCACCTTAAAAATAATCTATCGTCATCTTCCAGTTCCAGGCGCTTGGTCGCTGCGGTTTACAGTGCAGTTATGGCCAAGTCCAAGAACCACACCACGCACAACCAGTCCCGAAAATGGCACAGAAATGGCATCAAGAAACCTCGGTCACAAAGATACGAATCTCTGAAGGGGGTGGATCCCAAGTTCCTTAGGAACATGCATTTTGCCAAGAAGCACAACAAGAAG
>NW_004524630.1:11997004-12001726 GCF_000260255.1 Octodon degus | reverse complement strand
TGCTCTTTGTACAAATAAACCTGAGGCAGGAAAAAAAAAATAATAATCTATTGGGTTATTACTTGCAAATGTGAGGCAAGTGTTCCACTACAGAGCTACATTCTCAGTTTTTTATTTTTATTTTAAAAAAGGTCTCACCAAGTTGCCCAGACTAGCCTCAGACTTACTACCCTACTGTCTCAGAATCCCAGGTAGCTGGTATGAAGCTGATAAATATTTTAATACCTAATAACTGTCCTTTTCACATGGACTAGGTTGTGTGACATTTGGCAATTTATTAAATAATACTTTCATGGTGCTTTTATTTCTGGTGTCTTTCATTACTCTGTGTGTGTGTGTGTGTGTGTGTGTGTGTGTGTGTGTGTTGGAGACAGGGTTTCACTATGCAACTAAGGCTGGCTTTGAGCTCATTTTGTAGCCCAGGCTGACTTCAAACTTGTGATGATCTTGCTGCCTCAGCTTCCTGAGTGCTGGGATCACAGGCCTGTGCCACCAGGTCTGGTTCTCTTTCATTACTTTTTTCTTTTTCTTTCTTTCTTTTTTTTTTTCCCCTCAGAACCAGGGATTGAACTCAGGCCCTTGTGCTTGCCAGGGAAGCACTTTTTCTACTGAGCCATCTCCCAGCCCCATCTTTCATTACTTTTTAACCTCATTTATCCTTGAGAGAGAGAGAGTCAGTAAAGGGGATTATTTTAGAAAAGCAAGCCCTACTAAACTGGCTGCTTAAGGAAGGATCTGACGGACTCTGTGGCCCTGAAGTCTAAGCAGTATCTAGGTGGGGGTGGGGGGCTGGGGTAGAGCAAGGGCTACAGAGGGAAGGAGGGACAGAGCAAAGGGCCTGGAGGACAGCGGCAGGTGGAGACCTCTGCTTTCCCTGGCCAGCAGGCTTCCTAGCAGCCAGCACCGCAGGGCAGGAGCAGTAAGCGCTGTGTTGGTAACAAGGCCCTGACCAGTAGTGAGGGCGGTTAGTGTCAGCGCTGTCCTTAGCGATCGATGGGTGGCTGGGGCCAGGGGCACTGAATCACCCTGCAGGGGCTCGCTTCCTTCTCCAGAACCCAAAGCGGAGCGCCCCAAGAGGCCCTGATCTGCAGGATCTTCGGACCCTCCTCGGTGACAGCCCCTCCTCCGTGACAGCCAAAGAGGTGCAGAGAAGCGGCCAGCCCGTCCTGGGGAGCGGAGTCTGCTGCTCTCCGGCCCCCTGGCAGCTGGCTTTGGCCCTGGCCCCCGCCCTGGCCTTTGTTTCCCTGGCATTTCTCTTGACACCGCAGAAGATTTTGGCCGTGTGCCTTCGCGGTCACGTGCTCAAGTCTTTGCACAGCTGTCTGGGCAGAGAGAGAAAGGACGGGACTGAGACCCGCTGCTGGGTTCTTACCTAATGTGGCTAAGCATCAGTGTGACACAGGACGGTGGCTCTGGAGAGCAGCATTCCCCACACGTGCGAGAGGCCCTAGGTTCTGTCCCCAGCACTGCACAGAGGGAGGCAACCGGGGCAGCCTTGTGTCCTGCCTCTTCCCCAGCCTCCACACTTGTGTGGCCATCGACACTGCCACCCACCTCCCTGGACGGCACATGGCTCTGTCGCCGCAGGACACACCTACTGCACAGCAATGGAAAACTGTGCACGAGTTGGATACAAAGTTTAGTCTATATTTTTTTCCCTGACATTGTCAGTGTCTCTGGAAACGTGCACACATGCACGCATGCGCACCACTGGGTGTTTCCATGGTACCATGAAGTTCTGCAACCCCTTTCTGCATTATCAGTTCTTGAGCTCTGTCCTCCTGCTTTTCCACTAAAGCTGCACCTCTTCTGCAGAAAGGTCATATCCTAGAGTCAGACTGCCCACCATGCCTCGACTCCTCAAAGCCAAACTTCCTGTCTCTCCCTCCCCTCCCTGCTGAGTCCTGTCCTCACCACTCTGCTGTGTCTGAATGCTTCGCCCTTTAGCTGTCACTGTGAGTGGAGCAGCACTGTCCAGGAGGCTGAGGCGATGTCTGCACCACGTGGCTGAGGATGCCTCAGACTGATCTTCGCTGCCTTCACTTGGGGAGAATCAAGTACGGGCCTGCAAAATATGAGTATGAAGTCAGATGAGTGATTTTTTTTTTGTTAAAGATAGGGTCTCACTAAGCAGTTCAGGCTGGCCTTGAGCTCACTTTGTAGGCAAGGCTGGTCTTGAACTCACAATGATCCTCCTGCCTCAGCCTCCTGAGCGCTGGGATTACAGGTGTGCACCACCACACCCAGATAAGATGAATGATTTTTTAAAAACGGGATAGGAGTGTAGCTCAATGGCTGAATACACACAGGCTTGACAGTACATGTAAAGTGGCCCAGGGTTTAGTTTAATCTCTAGCTGAGAGAAGGGGGCGGGGGAGAGAGAGAGAGAAAGAGAAAGAGAGAGAGAGAGAGAAAGAGAGAGAGAGAGAGAGAGAAATCGGTCTTAATATTTAGCTAGGTGGTACAAAATAAACCTTTCTTCCTTTAACGTGTGTGTGTGTGTGTGAGGTACAGGTATTTGGTCGCAACAAGGGCAACAACAATAAGACATTGATTTAGCATGATCTTGTCGCCAAACAAAAAATAAAAAGATCTGGGCATGTAGCTCAGTACAAAGGCCCTGGGTTCAATCCCCAGTTAATACACACACACACACACACACACACACACACACCCCTAGTCTCCTTCTCCTATAGGCCCAACTCTGCTACATCCAAGGTTTTGAAACCTACTGAAGCATACAAATAACTAGTAAACACATAAGATTCACATTGCTTCTACCTTGTCCTATTTTTAGAAAATACATCCTATTTAGCAAGAGTTAGCCTGACCAGAGGGCCAAATTCTATTTGTTGGGGTTTTTTTGTTGTTGTTACTGTTGTATTGTTTTGTTGAGACAGGGTCTTATTCTATAGTTCAGGCCAGCCTTGAATTCACTTTGTAGCCCAGGCTGGCTTCAAACACACGATGATCCTCCTGCCTCAGCCTCCCAAGTGCTGGGATTATAGGCATGGGACACCATGTCTGGCCAAATCCCAGTTTTATGTCACCTACAAGCTAAGGATGAATGGCTTTTATATTTTTTAGATGGTTCCAGAAAATAGAAAGTGGGGGTGGGGTGCAAAAAAAGGGGGGCTGAAAAGAAAGCAAACCGAGCTTCAGAATACATGAAAATCATATTAACATATTAAATTTGAATTCCAGCATTTGTAAATAAGATTTTGCTGCGGATTTCTTTGTGTACTCTCTGCGTCTGCTTCTGCACCAGGATGGCAGCATATAAAGTGGCTGCCACACAAGCCACCTGCTTCGCAAGGCCTGAAAGATTTACCAGCTGGCCTTTTACCAGAAAAGTTGGCTTACTCCTTCTCTGGGGCATTGCTTTTCAATCCTTAAATATCTTTTGGAAAGGTTGTGCCATTCAGGAAGAAGTGTGATTTACCAGTGACTTAAAAAACTGTGGCTTAAGCAAAGTAGGGGTTTATCTCTTGTTCACATAAAAAGAAAAATCCTCAGAGAGCCAGCCTGGGCTGTAGTACGTCCCTGTGGTCATCAGGGGCTGAGGCTTCTTCTTGCTTCCTGGCCGCCATATTGTCCAAAGCATCCTCAGTGTCACCTCACCGTCACGTAATGGTTACTGGAATGTCAGCAACTGCATGCTGTTTCCGGGAGTAAGAAGCAGAAGAGGGTCAGAGCAAAAGAATGTTCCATGCCTCCCAGCTAAATGAGCGCCTATCAAATAGCTTCCTAAGAAATTCTCCCCAAATACTTATATCTAATTGACTTCTTCTATTTGCAAAGAGACTCAGAAATATAGTTTTATAGCTGAGAGCACTGCTGCCGAAGTAAAACCAAGAGTTTCATTAGTGAGGTAGAAGGAGAGAGTGGGTAGTGACTAGCCAGCCAGCCATCTGCCCTGGAACAAGGGGCCTCTCCACGTCCTCTACAATATAGGCCACATGGTATTGCCTCACGAATAGATTATACGGGGCGGGAGGTGGGCTCAGCGGTAGAGCCCTCCTTAGCATGCGCAGGCGCCGGATTTGGATCCCAGCACTCCAGAAAAATAAAAATAAGTAACAGTTCCATTTCTAGTACAAGTTGTCCTTTTATGCACCCGTCCCCACATTGCCTCCTGAGTTTAGCATTTTCCACAGAGTGAGTCACTTGGTTCTTACCACAGTCCTGTGAACTCCAGTCCCATCTGGAAACTGAAACAGAATTTAAACAGTCTGGAGGGGCTGGTCACATAGCTCAGTGGACCAAAGTGTCTACTTAGGCAGGAGCAGGGACCAGGGTTTGATCCCCGGCTTGCTATGCTGGCCTCGCCCTCGGGGTACACTAAGATGGCAATTGAGACTGGGTATGGTGGCACACTCCCAATCCCAGGGCTTGGGAGGCTGAAAATAGGAGGATCACTATGAGTCCGATCTGCGTAGTAAGATCCTGCAGACCCTGTACTAAAATACAAAATAAATAAAATAAACAGTCTGAGGTGTGATGGCACACACATGGAATCCCAGCACTTGGGAGGCTGAAGCAGGAGGATCACAGATGGTTTGAGTTCAGCCTAAACTATAATGAGTTGGAGGCCACCCTGGAAGATCGAGTCAAGACAAAAAAATTCAACAAACACTTGTCTAGGTGTGGTGGCACACACCTGTAAGCCCAGCACTAGTGAAGCTGAGGCGAGAGGATCCAAGGCTTCAGCTGTGAGTTCAA
>NW_004524630.1:11991407-11996854 GCF_000260255.1 Octodon degus | reverse complement strand
GAGGAGGAAGAAGAAGAAGAAGAAGAAGAAGAAGAAGAAGAAGAAGAAGAAGAAGAAGAAGAAGAAGAAGAAGAAGAAGAAGAAGAAGAAGAATTGTATGTGTGTCTGTTACTGTGTGTTTGTGTATGTGTGTACCTTTCCCTGAACAGTTACAGTAACCTTTCTTCAGGTTGTCTTACCTCCTCTAATATTGTTACCTTTTTGTTTTTGTTTTATTAAGAGCTTTGCCTTGGTCAGTTTTTTTTTTTTTTTTTTCATTTAATATCTTTTTTCCCACCATGTAGTCCAGGTTGGCTTTGAACTCTTCATTTTCCTGCCTCAGCCTCCTGAGCATTGGGATTGTAAGTGTGTGCTACCCCGAGGTTTCCTTTAATAGCATGTTCCCCCCAATGCTAGGGACTGAACTCCGGGTGCTCTGTGACTGAGCTATGTCCCCAGCATCTTAGGGTTTGGTTGATACAGCTACTCATTAAGTTGCTCAAGCTGGCCTCTTGCTTGGGATCCTCCTGTCTCAGCCTCTGCAGCCCTGGGATGTGCACTCCCATACCTGGCCATCCTTTAATAACATGTACCAAAAATTATGTTTAAGTAATGAACGGGGGCATAACTGTATTTGGCAGTATGGATTCGGGTTCCAGAGACCAAGGACAAAGTCAAATAAAATGAAAACTGTTGGCAAAGATGTAAGTCAAATGTGTGGCATGGCTGGGGGCCAAGACTTTAACACATGAGTCTTTGGGATACCATCGGGGCTCAACTACAGCAGTTGAATGGCCTGATCGCACCCCAATTTTCTCACGTACCAATGTATACGGAGGTCGTCCACACACAGCCAAGACGTGCCAGAAATTCAGCTGGAGCTGTTGCTGTGCACCATGGGGCCTCTCCCTTGCTCCCTGCAGGCCCCGGGCCCTAGCCTGCTCCCACCGGCTCTTCGCTCTGCTCCCCCGCCCGGCGGCTCGGAAGGTCATCTTCCCCGAGTTTCCTTGTGAGGTGTGATCGAAGCTGCAGCGACGCCACCCGACAGCAAGGCAGGATGGTGGAAACATCACAGTGTGTCCTCACCCGCCTTGTTCTCCGGATCTGCCCCCAGCCGTTTCTGGGTCTTCCCAAAGTCAAAACGACCCTGGAAGGTACATACTTCGAATGGATTCAGGACATCGAGGCACCCAGATGAACACGAGTTTGAAGGCATCCCGAACTAAAAGCCAAACCTTGTCTCCAAAGAAAAAAGATAAAAACTTCTAGGGATTCTTGTACAACAATGTGTCTATAATTAACTATACTGAACACTTTATAGTTATAGTGATAAATTTTATGTCAGTGGGGTTTTTTTTTGTTTGTTTATTTGAATGTGTTTGGTGTAGAGTCTCACTCCACAGCTCTGGCTCATAGTGATCCTCCTGTTTTCAGCCTCCTCAGTGCTGGGGTGACAGGTGTGTGCCACCACGCCCAGTCTCAGTGGCTGGCTCAGTTTCCAAGGGTGGGGCTGGCTCAGCACATGGTGCCAGGGATCAAACCCCAGTCCCCGTGCTTGCCTAAGCAGTGATCCTCCTGTCTCAGCCTTCCCAGTGCAAGCATGCCCAGTTTTGGGGCCTGCACAGTACACCTGGGGCTCTGAGGCACACACGGCATGTGGTACTATAATCGAACCTGGGTCCTTGCGCTTACCAGTCAGGCGCTTAGACCCCTGATCCAGTCCCTTGACTATGGCTTTTAATTTTTATTTATTTATTTATTTCTGTATTGAGGACAAGGTCTGCAGGGTCTCACTACATAGATCAGACTTGTAGTGATCCTCCTGTTTTCGGCCTCCCAAATGCTGGGGTTACAGGTGCGCACCACCACGCCAGTCTCACCATCTCAGTGCATTCCATGGGCAAGGCCAGCAAGGCATGCTGGGGATCGAACCCTGGCCACTGTGCTCTGCCCAAGTAGGCACTTTAGTCCACTGAGCTATCAGACTGGCCCAACTATGGATCTTTTTTTTTTTTTTTTTTTTCCCCAGAACCAGGGATTGAACTCAGCCCCTTTTACTTGCCAGGGAAGCATTTATTCTACTGAGCCATCTCCCTGGCCCCCTACCATGGCTTTTAAAACAGTTGAACTGATATTATACTTTACTATGGTATTTTTTAAAAAAGGAAAAAGATACTACTGTTTCTAAATGGTTCAAAAAGAAGAATATGTGTTACATGTCTTGAATGGCCCAAAATGAGATGATAGTTTGTACTAGACATGTGGAAGAAGGGTTGAGGAACAGTGGGTTAGTTAGAGATACATTTAGGGGCTACAATACATGATTGCTTGGGCAGAGGTTAACAGAGAGGTAGCTGTTATTACTGGATTGGGGGAGCTGAAGTCTCCTTGTAGAGGTGATTTCTAGGTCCTATCTGTTCTGGACGAAGAATTGAATGAAACAAGCATGAACAGTGGCAAAGTCTCATGTTTATTTTTTTTGTAAATAAATTTTATTTACTTATTTGTGTGTGTGTGTGTGTGTGTGTGTGTGTGCGTGGCCAGCTCAACCCACCAGGGGGCGGGGCGGGCTGGCACGTGGTGCTGGGGGATTGAACCGTGGTCCCTGTGCTTTGCCAAGCTTGTTCTAAGTAGGTGCTTTAGACCACTGAGCCATCTCACCAGCCCCATTCTCATGTTTATTAAAGGAAGGAAAAATGGAAGGGTAGGGGGAAAGTAGGCCTTAAAGAGCAAGTTGGGGACTGAGGAAAACAGTACAAATACACCCCACACGAGGGTGGGCATTATGACTTCTGTCCAGATGGCCTCCAGAAGCCTCGTGCTATTGTTGGCGCGGCTTCCGGAGCGAGAACATGAGACTGACTCCTGGTGCAATGCTGGGATTAAGGGGCTGGGGTTAAGGGTGTGGAATTACTAAACCAGTCCACCAGTTGGGCTGACACCATCCTCATCCTAGGACCCTAGATAAAATACAAAAGGGGCAGAGAGAAGCCACTTTTAAGGTCCTCTGCTTGCTTGCTGCCTTCTGCCCACCATGAACTGTTTCTCCTCTGTGATGCCCCTCTATTGGGCCACCCTGCCTTGGAGCCAGCCAATTATGGACTGAAAGCCCTACAAACTCTGAGGTGAAATAAATCATTTTTTCTTTAATTTTGGGTCTTGTATCTCAGCAACAAGAAAGGTAACTAATACAGTAGGTTACCCTGAAGAGACACAATAGCAAACACCTAATGGCCAATGTCCCTTTTTTATATTTCCCACATATCTAGGTCATCCTATCAAAAACCTGCATGAGGAGCTGGGGATATAGCTCAGCAGCATAGCGCCTGCCTGGCCAGCTCAAGGTCCTGAGTTCAATTCCAGGAAAAAAAAAAAAAAAAAAAAAGAAGAAGAGAAAAGAACCTGCCCAGGTTCTCCAGGAAGCCCACATGCAGGTTTCTAAGAACTGCTCTGTGTACCATCTCTTCCTGTCTCACTACTGCCCAGAGTCTCTAGCTTTACAAGCGGGCAGGGTTGGCAGGCCCCAGGAGAAAGAACTAGGTTCCTGGGCCTTGGGAGCCAGCACACTGGGATTTTAGTCTCTGCTCCTGGGAAAATCAGGCAGGCCACGTCCCCTTTGTAGGTTGCAGTCTCCTCATCCATCAAATGTGAGAGTTGAGCTAAGTAATTTCCAAAGTCTCTTTCAATGAATAAGTCTATTATCATAGTTTTAGACACGTATCTTATTGTAAAACTAATCTGAGACTAGTTTCTCCAGAGCACTAGCTGGGATGTGATGTGAACATTAAATGAGAAAAGGGGACACAGAGGAAAGGGAAGTTGAGGGCAGGGCTCCAGGGGTCTCCAGGCTGCTCAGAGGGAAAATAGAGGGCAGGAGGATGAACAGAAGTGGAATATAAGGGTGAACAAAAGAATACTCCCACATCCAGAGTGTGGTGGCGCACCCCTGTAATCCCAGCACTTGGCTGCTGAGGCAGGAGGATTGCTGCCAGTTCAAGGCCAGCCCGGGCTACATAGTGAGTTCAGGTGAGACCCTATCTCAAAAACAACAACAAAAAGATTAATTTAATAAAAACCAAAAAACTTAGTACGCGACCTAAATTCAGTGGAATTTCAAAAGGTCTCCCTTCAGTCTACTTCCTTTTGCTTGCCTTTAAATTGTTTTAGGGGGCGTGGCACATAATTTGCATGTGTAAGGCTCTGGGTTCCAGCCCCAGCAGGACTGACTATATATATATGCTGGATCTAGGTTCTCCCAAATTAGGCTCTTAACCTCAATCCTGTTCCTTAAATCTGTACCAGCTGTCTTGTCTGCCCACTGAAAATGTGATGTGACTCATGCCCATTTTCTTCAACAGCCCTGTGTTATATCCACGACAGAAACACTCTAAGTGCGTGTTGGTCCATCACACCAGAAAAGCTGCTACAGAAAATAGCGCGTGCATGCCTGTAATGGCAGCAATCTCAGAGGCTGAGGCCGGAGGACTGGGAGTTCAAGGTCAGCTTGGAACACAACAAGGTACTGCGGAGGGCAGGAAGGAGCCACAGCGACAGCGACAGCATGCAAACCCGAATGACCCAAACACACTCCTTTTTTCTCACAACTAAAGTGATTTATCTGTCCACAGAAAAGGTCTCAGTCTCCCTGGGAGCTCGTCTGTGGAATGGGAGGGCTTGTTTCTCTGAGGCCCAGATTCCCCTCACGGTATAAAAAGTAAAGCCATATTAGTATACTGAGCTGTAAAAGGCTCAAGTCAACAACTTCTGACACTGCCAGTCTTGCAGATAACTCACTGCTATTATGGATTATTTTGCTGAATTCACACACCTACAATATTTAAATAGCAAGAGAATACCCATCTCCGACAAAACTAAACAAACAAAAAAAAGGCAATACAAATAAAGGACTATTTTGTATCTGTATATACAAAATAGTTAGAATAGATATACAGCTACTTTCTCTTAGTTCAATGAATAGAGAGATTTGTACTAATAGTGTTTGTGGACAGGATATCATTTCTGCATCTTGTACTATGAATAACCACTAAGACAGCAATATGCAATGTATTAACTATTGAAACTGTTCTATTAATCGGTTTTGTTTTGTTTTTTAATATTAAACCTTTTTATTTTTTTTGCCTTTTACAGTAATAATTTTTTTTTTTGTACAAAATCTCAAAACAAGATTTTAGGAGAGTAACAATGGTTAGTACATTGTGTATTGTTACTGCCAAAGTAGTTTCTCATATTATAACATATAGGCAAGAAATAATAAATAAACAACATAGGTACAAACTTTTTTTTTAAAGTCAACAGAAAATGGAAATATACTTTTTAATTTAATATACTAGTTTCTAATACCAGAAGATATACAATGTCTTTTAAATAAATTGTAAGTCAAAGATACAGTATAAATCTTAGAACAAAAATTAAGATTAAGCAATATTCAGAAAATTAAATGTTTCAAA
>NW_004524630.1:11987389-11990562 GCF_000260255.1 Octodon degus | reverse complement strand
GCTGGGGGATTGAACCGTGGTCCCTGTGCTTTGCTATGCTTGTTCTAAGTAGGTGCTTTAGACCACTGAGCCATCTCATCAGCCTTAAAATTAATTTTAAAAGAAGAAGAAAAAAAGAACTCCCTCAGGTCAAAAGAGGTCAGACACAATAAGGAAAGTGGAGCACCAGCTGGGCATGGTGACACCTGCATTTAACCCCAGCACTATGGGAGCCTGCGGTAGGAGGCCTGCAAATTTGAACTCAGCCTGGGCAATTTAGCAAGACCCCATCTCAGAGGGAGTGGGGGGTGTATCTCCAAAGGAAGGCATTGGGTTTAATCCTTGACACACACAAAAAGAAGAGAGAGAGGGAGGAAAGGAGGAAAAAAGGGAAGAAAGAGCATCATACTTCTGAGGGAAGGGGGACCAATGGTCAGCCACTCCATAGAGTCCCCCAGGAGGCAGAGAGGAGATGGATTCGTGAGCAAAGGTGCCCTGGCCCACTGCCAAGGAGCACAGCACAACATGGCTGTCAACAATGGGCCATCAAAGGGAACCACAGCCCAGAGCTGCAGCAGGGTGGGAAGCTGCTGTCCTGGAAACCTGGGGTGGGGCAGAGAATCCTGCATATTTTCTGGGGCCAAAGAAAGTACTGTAGGTGAAAGGGCTGCAGATTTGTGTGGAAACTGCATCTTCCTTAGGGACAAAATCCTTTCATTGTCCTAAAAGGACGCCAAGCAATCCTAGAGAACTTTCTCCCCAGCTACACCCAGAGGTGCTTCCCTCGGCAGGTGGGTGGGGTGAGCCTGCAGGACATGGGGGGGTGCACCTCGGGGGCCCCTGGGGAGAGCGGGCCTCCTCCTTCCTCACAGCCCTCCCTGCCATCTGGAGGACCTCCTGGGCCCTTCGCCTTTAACACCACCTTGGGGGACCTGAGGTCCCTGGACTTCCTAGGGAGCCAGAGCCACGCCTCCTGCTTGCGTGCATTGGAGACCTCAGGTCGTTGCCCACTCCCTTCTCTTTCCACTCCAGATGCTGCTTGGCCACTTTGGTCTGCTTGTTTTCTTTTCTTTTTTTTTTTTTTTTTTCAGAACCGGGGATTGAACTCAGGCCCTTGCGCTTGCCAGGCAAGCACTTACTCTACTGAGCTAACTCCCCGGCCCCTTGCTTGTTTTCTCTTGAATGTCGCTGGAGACCCGTGGCCTCTGGCTCTTGGCTTGCTCCTCCATGCCCTAAGAGGCCTATCTCAAACCCCACTGAAAAGTCTTCCTGAGAAGAAGATCACCCACTGAGAGCTGGCTCTTCTTCGCACTTCTGTGGTCTCTGGGCTCCCTGCAAGCCTAGGTGGCTTCTCCCCCAAGACCAGGGTACCCCTCAGCTTCTTCATCAAGGGCCCCAGGGTGCCCAACCCAAGGCTCTGCTCCTGGGGACAGCCCACAGTGTCTGTTTCAACCAGCATCCCAGTTTGTCACCCACTGCCCCCCAAACACTGCACAAGAATAATAAAGTGCAAGCAAAGCATTCCTACTAGCAAGATAGGGGGGCACACCTGTAAGCCAAGGACTCTGGAGGCTGAGGCAGGAGGACCACTGTGAGTTTGAGGCCAGCTTGAGCTACACAGCAAGACCCTGTCTCAAAATCAAACCAAACCAAAACACTAAGAGCAACTACAGTAAAAACAACCCTGTGGGTTAATGAGATAGCTCAGTGGAATAAGTGCTTTCCTGACAAGCACAAGATCCTGAATTCAATCTCTGGTATCACCAAGGGGGTAAAAAAAAATCCTGCTAGGTCCAGAGAATATAGCTCAGTTGCATAAGTACCTGCTTGGCAAGCACAAGGTCCTAAGTTCAATCCCCTGCATCACAAAAACAAAAACAAAACAAAAAACACCTCTGCTAAACACAAGTAGGCTAGAAGGCAATTTATAAGCCCTGATTTAAACCAACAAATTTTAAAAAAGCAAATCATCAATAGAGCTTTTTATTTTGGGAGGTGGAGTGGGGAGGAGCTCAGGAAGACTGGCTGTTGCCTTAATTTTTATTTAAAAAAAAAATTTTTTTTTGTCTTTTTAAGACAGGGTCTCACTATGTAATTCAGGCCGGCCTTGAACTCACAGCTATCCTCCTGCCTCAGCCTCCCAAGTACTAGATTACAGGCATGGGCCACTCGGCCAGGCTGTTTTGTTTTAAACATCTCCCAGACAAGAGCTCCAAAGACAAGAATGTGCCTGCCACCAGCGCTCTGCGGGGCAGTAAGCAGCTAGTACACGCTGAGGATGACCTTTCTGGTACCAAATGCGCAGGCTTCCCCTTTCAGAAATCCTCGGGCACATGGAGACTCCAGGGGCCTCGCAATCTGAGGGGTACTGCCTTTTGCTTGGATGGTGACGCTGAAGGTTATGGGGCACACAGGCAGGGATCCTCTGTCAGTCAGGGGCCAGGCTGGAGGCCACACGGGGAGTCTGAGCAGGCCCGCCAGGAAGGTCCTCTCCACAGAGATGCTCGGTCCAAGGGCAGCACCCTCACACCTGTCACACCCGTTTTGCCTGCTGCTTGAGGTCGCCTTCAGCTTTGTGATGGCCACCGAGCAAGGTCAGCTCTGCCTATGGTGGTCCTACTGCTGTGAGGGCCTCCTGACCTCTGGCCTGTCCTCAGCTGCCTAGAGTTATCCCCTAATGGGGAGTACACAGGCGCTTGCCCCTTCCACACCTCCTGTTGCCTGGAAGTTACACACACACACATACACGCGTGCACAAAGAGCACCTGCCTGCCTGGACAGAACAAAGGGGAGAGGGGGAGAAAAGAACAATCTCTGAGCCAGGCTCTGTAGTGCATGTCTGCAATCCCAGCCCTCAGAAGGCTGAGGCAGGAGGGTCCTTGAAAGTTCAAGACCAGCCTGGGCTGCTAGAAAGTGAGCACAAGGCCAGCCTGAACTGCATAGTGGGACCCTCTCTCAAAAAGACAAAAGAAAGAAGGAAGGAAAGAAAAGAAAGAAAGAAAAAGAAAGAAAGAAAGAAAGGGCAGACCTGTTCTCTTAGTGCTCTAGAAGGATCTTCTACTTCTAGAAGATCACAAGTTTGAGACTGCCTCAAAACAAAAATAAAAAATAAAAAATAGGAGTGGGGATGGAGTCAAGTGTAAAGACCATGGGTTCAATCTCCAGTACTGAAAAAAAAAAAAAAAAAAAAAGAG
>NW_004524630.1:11980154-11987289 GCF_000260255.1 Octodon degus | reverse complement strand
GGGGATGTATCTCTGTGTAAAGACCATGGGTTCAATCTCCAGTACTGAAAAAAAAAAAAAAAAAAAGAGTAAAAGAATAAATTGGCCATCCAAACAGCTCAGCAGTTTAAAGCACCTGCTTAGGCAGATGCAGGGGCCAGGGGTTCAATCCCCGGACCTGCTGTGCTGGCCCCATCCTCAGGGCATGCTGAGACTGGGCGTGGTGGCACACACCTGTAATCCCAGCGCTTGGGAGGCTGAAAACTGAAGGACCACTAAGACTCCTTTCTATGTAGTGACCCTGTAGACCCTGTAGACCCTGTCCTAAATACATAAAATAAAAAAAAATAAATAAATGGAAATTGCTAATATTCCTTTATATGCTCATAGTGCTGTTACAGTTTACAAAGTTTTTGTTCATTTTGGTTTATCTTTTTGCAGTGCCCTCTCCCAGGCCCCGCCCCCAGCCCCTGAGAAGTATTTTCATATGAATTTCCATTTGGCCTCGCAGGGGCGGAGGGGGGACCAATACTTTTGACTAATGTGACAGATAAGGAAGTGTCTGCTATGAAAAAGTTCATTGATTTTCTCAAGGTCATGTAGTAAACAAACAATACCTCTGGAGCTCACACTCTGCCCTCCTTTTTTTCAGTCTAAAGATCTTTTTATTTTTTGTTGTGCTTTGTTCCTTTCCAGATGGGGTCTCACCACCAGCCCAGGCTGGCATAGAACTCACGGTGATCCTCTGGAGTGGTGGGATTGCAGGTGTGCACCACGATACCCAACTTAGGTCTGAAGACATTTCTGATTAGTCGTTGGTATTAATTCCTACCACTTTGTATGAGATCCAGTCCAGCAATGAGAGGCCTGAGTACTGTTTGTGGGACCCCTAATACACGGTCTCCTGGCTTCTGTGGGGGCAGATGTGTCCATGCCGCAGACCAGCCCTGGCTGGGAATGGGATGCCCCGTGTCCCCAGGTGGAGGAGAGAACCCACTCACTTATTGGTTCAAGTAGAGAAGCCTCTCCCAACCCTCAGACCCAAACAGCCTCACCTCATAAAGACTACACACCGGCTGAAGGTTTGTACAACTTTGGTCAGTGTGTCTGGTGCCCGCGAGGGGCTGAACTGAATGGAGAAAAGGGCCGGCTCTTGAGGAAGGGGAAGCGATGCTCAGAATGCGCTCCCAGGGCACACCTCAGCTTCTTCCTGCCCTTGGCTCAGCTGCACCCAACAGGAACAGACACCAGAGCGCCAGGCACAGGCCTGTCCCCTGCTTCCACCTGGTGCAGACAAAGCCATGGGCAGGACTTTGTCCCAGTCTTGTTTCCACTTGACTGGGCATGTCTTCATCAGCAAGCTATGAGACACCTGCCCTGGGTCACAGGTAGAGAGAGTTCTCCAAGCTGAGCCCCAAAGCAGGCTCCTGGTTTTGCAATACTGTTAGGAAGTTCAGATGATCCCGGGCTGAGTGGGGAGGGGGAGCCTGCGGGAGCAAAGGGGACCAGGACTGCTGGTAAACCCTCAAAGCTAAGCTCATTAAAATTCACATGAATTTGCTGTCTGGTGAGACAGCTCAGCACCACAGGTTATGTTGGCCCTGCCCTAGGTGTACTGAACCAGCCACCGAGACCAAGAATGGTGGCACACATCTGTAATCCCAGTGCTGAGGAGGCTGAAAATAGGAGGATCACTAAGAGTCTGAGCTGTGTAGTGAGATCCTGTACCAAATACATTTTTAAAAATTTACATGGATTTTAAAGAAATTTCCTCTGGTATTCTTAGAAAAATTAAGAGGAGCTGGGTTTGGAGCAAAAGATTGGCAAAGTGGCACCAACACAGGCTCTAAGCACTGCAAACAGATATCAGTCTCTTGGAAGCCGGTGTGTCATCCCAAAGCCTGGGGGCAAGCAGACCCTGTAATAGGTTGGACAGCAGCCAAGCCCAGGAAGCTGGGCATGAAGGGCTCTGCGCATCTCCAGGGAACGGTGGAGCTGCGAAAAGAGGCGGGCAGAAGAGAGCTGGTACCACCTGGCGTCTCACCACTGAGACGGCAGACTCACTCTGGGCTTTGGTTCCTTGATGGTTTGATTAAACACACATTGCACACATTGTAAATGGACAGCTTGCTGAGAGACAGCCCCGCTGGTAGGAGCACGAGATCCAAAGTCAGGGGATGAAGGAAGTAATCTAGAAATTGCCCAGAAAGGTGCTTGTGCCCCAGAGCAGTGAAGAAGGAATGTTGCTCTAGTTACTACTGAGTGAAGCAGAGGACAGAAAACCAGGGACCCCCAGCAGCAGCGCTTGCAAGGGTGCTACAATAGAAGCCTGCTCTGGGAACGTCGGGCTGTGCCGGGGCCACAACTGCAATCCAGGGTTTCCTACAGGCCGAGTTCAGGGCGTCACCCATTGGAACAAAAGAGGGGAAAGTCACAACCGTGACCCGTGACCCGGAGTCCACTAGGATGCTGCCCTGCCTGCCAGGAACTCTGCAAAAGCTACAGGTGAAGAATGTCCCCTTCCACCTTCATGAAACACAAGTCACTAAGAATATACCAGGCGCCTGTTTTGGGTAAATAGTCCGATATGTGTTGTTGGAGCTAATGAAAATGGCGCAAGACAGCTGCTGCTCCTCATCTTGCATCCAATAAAGAAGTCAAGGTCAGTATCTGGTATAGTCAGGGGTTGCCAGGGGAGACGGTACAGGACAGGACACTTAACTATAAGGTTATTTATGATAGACACCAAAGAGTCATATAGAAAAAGAGGGCAGAGGGGCCGGGGAGATGGCCAGTAGAATAAGTGTTTGCCTGGCAAGCGCAAGGGCCTGAGTTCAATCCCCGGTTCCACCAAAAAAAAAAAAAAAAAAGTGCTTGGGAGGCTGTAAACAGGAGAATCACTAGGAATTCGATCTAGTAGTAAGACCCTATAGACCCTCCACAAAATATATATACACACAAAAATAAATAAATAAATATAAAATTTTTAAAAGAAAAGAAAAAGAAGGCAGAGAATCTGTCCACACCCTAAAGACCCAAAAACTCCAGCTGAGAGCCTGGATCCCACAGCCTGAGTCCAGCTGAAGACCTAGAGCCCACAACAACGGCCCCGGGAGCCCAACTGGAGGCCAAGCAAGCGCCCATGACAACGTCTCGTGTGGGCCTGTTTCACGGATCTGCGCCAAGAGGGTCCCAAAGGTGGAAACTAGAAAGTCTGTGCCAGCAGAAGGAAGGATCTGTGCTAGCAAGCGGAGGAATCTGCGCCGGAGCCAGGAAGCGATGCGCGAGGTAAGGATCAGACAGAGCTCCCCTGAGAAGTCCCGAGGCCATCCTCAGCAACAGCAAGGTCGCGAGCTCCTCCAATAGTGAGAACAGCCAAGTTCCCATCAGGAAAGCCAACCCCCAGGCTTCTCCCGGAGCCTGAGCAGTGCACCAGCTTCCCCTCCAGAGTCAGGAAGTGATGCTTAACGTGAGGGACAGAGCTCTCCCCAAGTGAACTGTACCCATTCTCAGCAGCAAGGTCCCGAGCTCCTTGGGTGAGAATAGCTGTGTTGATCCGGAAGGTCAGCATGACAAGATCTTCCAGGAAAACCAACACCTCCCAACAACTGCACAACAGCTTCTCTGGTCCAGTTCTGCCTTTTACGCTGCTGGCAACAACCCTCAGGTGGGCCTCCCACACCCAGCACCACGCTGGCTCAGTTCAGCCGGGTGTAACAATTGACCACCAGCTGTCTCCTCCACAGTGCAGTACAGATGCATTTGTACACTTTATAGAACAATAAGAATGTATAGCGGGGCTGGTGAGATGGCTCAGTAGTCTAAAGCACCAACTTAGAACAAGCTTAGCAAAGCCCAGGGACCACGGTTCAATCCCCCAGCACCACATGCCAGCCAGCCCCACCCCCTGGTGGGCTGAGCTGGCCACACACACACACACACATACACAAATAAATAAAAATTTAAAAAAAAATTGTTTAAAAAAAAAAAAAAGAATGTATAGCATCAGGGCTGGAAAGATAGCTCAGCGGTCTAAGCACCTGCCTGGCAAGCACAGGGATCTAGGTTCAATACCCAGTACCACGTGCCACGCTGGCCCTGCTCTGGGTTTGCAGAGCTGGTCACTACCAGGCGTGGTGGTGCACGCCTATAATTCCAGCACCAGGGAGGCTGAAGCAGGAGGATCACTACAAGTCCAACCTGCATAGTGAGACCCTGTACCAAATAGATAAAATTAAAAAAAAAAAAAAGAAAAAGAAAACAAGGGGGCCAGGAAGATAGCTCAATTGAATAAGTGCTGGTCTGGCAAGCGCAAGTGTATGAGTTCAATCCCTGGCTCCGCAAAAATAAATGCAGCACACGTTTCTTTCTTTGTCCAGACTTTAATTACCTTAAATTCAAACTTAGCATTCATCCAGGTAAAGAGGCATGTATCTGTAATCCCAGATGTTGGGGACACTGAAGTAGGAGGATTGTTTGAGTTTACAAATTCAAGACCAGCTTGGCAGCTGGGTATGACAGTGCACTTCTGTAATCCCAGTACTCAGGAGGCTGAGTCAGGAGGATCATTGTGAGTCCAAGACCAGCCTGGGGTACACAGGGGGGGTCAAGGCCAGCCTGGACTGGGTAGTGAGACCCTATTTTAAAAAGCCAAAAAACAAAACAACAACAAAAGAAGACCAGCCTGGGCAAGATAGACAACATAAGGAGACACAGTCTTAAAAAAAAAGAAAATTAAATAAATAAGTGTAGTATCCTAGCTTTCTCAGAATCCTGGACTCAATCTCCTAACATAATAAATAAACAAAATTCATATTACAAACCATTTTGAGTTATTTTAGGAGTCAGAAATTATGGCCCAAAGTACTAAAACGTTATCTCCTAGAGGAAGATAGATATTCAAGAAAAGTAGCCACGAAGACTCACAGAGTACTTCAGTTAAAGGAACTTAGAAGGCAGGGAGCCAACTTCAGTCCCAGAGGAGAGGCTCTTAGGAGCTCTCGGATTCGAGGACCCCAGCTTCTCCCTGGACACACTCCCGGACACTGTGGTGAGTTGGTCATGCTGGAAGATGCGGAGATGAAACAAAAGTCCCTCTTGCATTGACCCTTGTGCCTAGTGATCGCACTTCCGCCCTGCATAGAGGACCACACAAGCCCCACTCTTCTCCTGGCAGCCCTTCAGAAACGAAGCCAGAAGAGGCCCCAGTGACCGCACTTGCCTGCAGCGCCCTTGACCCGAGCCAGGACTCCCTCCTTTAGGGACAGTTTTGAGTTCATCCGGGTCTTTCTTGGACATGCAGAGTTGTACAGATGTGACCTGCCCAGCCTCAGTCTCCTAGACCTTCAATTCTGCCTCAGAGGACAGCTTCTAAGGTCCCATCTGCTCTTTTATCTATTTTATTTTTTTAATGTATTTTAGTGCAGGGTCTACAGGGTCTCATTACGTAGATCAGACTCCTAGTGATCCTCCTGTTTTCAGCCTCCTAAGTGCTAGGATTACAGTTGTCCCCAATCTCAGTTGCCGTCTCAGTGTACCCCGGGATGGGGCTGTCATGGCTTGTGGTGCCAGGGGATCAAACCCTGACCCCTGCGCTCTGCCTAAGCAGGCGCTTTAGTCCCCTGAGCTATCTGGCTGGCCCTCCCATTGCTCTTTTAAGCATCTGTTTCCCACTCGGGGCTTTTAGGGACCCCATGGTCGGCTTAACTTCCAGCTTTTGTTTCACATGAGCTTTGCCTGTACTGTGTGCTTGCTTGCTTGCTTTTTCTGAGTCAAAATCTTACTCCTGCAGTTCAGGCTGAACTAATGGAGGCCGACCTTGAATGTACATCCATCCTCCTGCCACTCTGCCTCCCAAGTGCTGGAATTACAGGTGTCTGCCACCACCCCCAGCTTGTGTGACATATTTTCAATCCAAAGTGCAGGCCATTGTACTTATTCATGCTAAATCTCAACATGTTAATTTTAGCCTACCTTTCTAAGCAAGGCAGGTTTTGCTTGTCTGTTTGTTGGCTGGTCTGGTTTGTGGGGACAGGGTCTTGCTATGTAACTCAGACTGGCCTTAAACCCGCTATGTGACCCAGTCTGGCCTCAAACTTGTGGTGATCCTCTTGCCTCCACCTCCCGAGTGCTGGGATTATAGGTATGTGCCACCACACTCAACCAAGCAAACCATTTTTACTGTTTGTCTTGTGAGATACATATTAAAAATAAATATTTTTAATCTTTCTTTCCATCATCTGCTAAGCTAATCTTCCTGCCTACAGACTTCAAGATTACTAATGAAGTGTAAGGTGACCTTGAACTTGTCATTTAACCTCTGTAGCCTTCTGTTTCTTCCTTTGTAAGTAATAGATCAGAGAATGACCTCCCAGCTCTCAAGGAATTTCAGTACATTTGGCCTTCTCTATATGTGGGTTCCAAAACTAAAGATTCAACTACCGTGGATAGAAAATATTTGAAAAAAAAAAAAAAAGTATCTAGCCACATTGGAAGCTTATGCCTGTAATCCCAGTACTCAGGAAGCTGAGACAGGACGATCACAAGTTCAAGGCCAGCCTGATCTACCTAGTGAGTTGCAGGCAGCCTCGACTACATATCAAGATCCTGTGTGAGAAGGCTGGGAATTTAGCTCAGTGGCACAGCACCTGCCTCGCTGGTGCAAGGTCCTAAGTTCAATTCCTGGTACCACCCCAAGCTTGTCTGTACCAAACATACGCGGATTTGTTTTCTTCTCATTCAGCTCTAAAGAATAGAGTACAGGGCTGGCCTGATAACTCAGTGGACTAAAGTGCCTGCTTAGGCACAGCACAGCAGGTCGGGGTTAGATCTCCAGCGGACCATGCTGGCCCCGGCCCCAGGGCACGCTGACACTGTGATTGAGACTGGGCATGGTGGTGTGCACCTGTAATCCCAGCACTTGGGAGGCTGCAAACAGGAGGATCACTACAAGTCTGATCTGTGTAGTGAGACCATGTAGGCCCTGTCCTAAAATACAGAAAAATAAAAGAATACAGTATAACAACTATGTGCCGTTTATATCATACTAGGCATTAATCTTTTTTTAAAAAAAATTTTTATCATTATAAGGATTTTTTTTTTTTGTTCCTCGAATGCCTTCAGGGCACTTTTGGCCAGCGGGAGAGTTGTGAGGTTC
>NW_004524630.1:11977179-11978382 GCF_000260255.1 Octodon degus | reverse complement strand
AGGCTGACAGCTTTGTGGAAGCAGCCACTTAAAGGACTGAGCTAGGGCCAGGCCCCCAAAGTAATCTTGATATGCAAGCTTACACGCAAACATTACATCATTTTATACAATAGACTTGAACATTTATGGATTTCAGTATGAGGGGAGGACTGGGTACCTTATATAAATTTACACATCCAGCTAGAGCAAGATTAGGAAATGGAACGAAAGAATGGACTGGTCCCCGTCCCTGTGGCATGACTTGGTCAAGTAAATGTTCTGTGTTCAAATGGATGGAATTCAATGTCAAACCTCAGCCATTCTGTTAAAGACATTACGCACTGAAAATGACCTGGTAGTTACTTTTCATTTGTCTCTCTCTCTCTCCCTCCCTCTCTCCCTCCCTCCCTCTCTTATTTTTTTTTGAGTCAGGGTCTCACCATGTAGTTTAGGTTGACTTTGATCTCACTATCCTGGTTTTAGAAACTGCTTAAAATAGTCAAAAGGACGTGCCTATAATCCCAGCTCTCTGGAGGCTGAGGCAGGAGGATCACAATGAGTTCGAGACCAGCCTGGGCTACACAGTGAAACCCTGTCTCAAAACAACAACAAACAAAAAAAGGGAAAAAAAGTAGTCAAAGGGAATAAATCCCCTTTCTCCCTGGCTCACTTTGGCTTTCCCAGTGGGAGGCTAACAAATGCACTAAGCGTTGCTGATATCCCAGGGGCAGTATACCTACCCCCCCCCCCGCCCTGGCCTCTGCACCCCTCTGCCCATGGCATCTTCTCCCAGGAGAAAGCCAGCCGGCACCACTGTGTCACACCTTGGCAGTCAGTGCCGCCACAGAGCCGTGCCTTCATCTTGGAGAGGGTTTGTAATCTAGTTCCTTCTCCCAGTGACCGAGCGCTCCAGCTATCCCAGCCCAACCCCGCAGGGTGCTGTAGTTTACTGAGCCATCTGACCAGCAGGAACCACTGATCTAAAATGCGAAGGGTGCAGCTGGGGCGCGGGGGCCAGCTGCGCTTGGCGTGACCAGGGGCCTGCTCCACTCCTGGCACAAAACAGAAAGACCGCGGGGATCCCAGCCCGGGGCTCAGCCTCTTCCCAGGCAGCTAGGCAACAAGGGCCTAGTTCCCCGCTAGGGCTTGGAGAGCTTACCACCCTGCCCCAGGTTTTTCTCCTTAAAGCCTGCGGGGTTATGTCATGCTCACAGAAGATTATTA
>NW_004524630.1:11971336-11976971 GCF_000260255.1 Octodon degus | reverse complement strand
GCTTATTCTACTGAGCCATCTCCCTGACCCCTAAATTTTTATTTATTTATTTATCATTATTATTTTTTTGGCGGGGGCAGAACCAGGGATTGAACTCAGGCCCTTGCCTCCCTCGCACCAGGCAAGCGCTTATTCTACTGAGCCATCTCCCTGACCCCTAAATTTTATTTATTTATTTATTTATTTATTTATTTATTTATCATTATTTTTTGGGGGGGGCAGAACCAGGGATTGAACTCAGGCCCTTGCCCTTGCCAGGCAAGTGCTTATTCTACTGAGCCAGCTCCCCAGCCCTGAAGGTTCTTAAATAAAAGAGGAGATTCTGAGTTTGTCTGAGGAAAACAACCATCATCACTACAACAAAACAACGAATGGTCTTAAAGTCTCAAAGAATTTTTGTTCTTTCTTTCTTTTTTTCTTTTTTCTTTTTTGCTTTTTGGACACGGAAGAATTTTTGTTTTTTCATCTGTGATTTGTTGGGGTTGGTTTGCTTTGTTGTGTTGTGTTATTGTTGCTGTTTTGGAATTTTGTTTTCTTTTTTTTACTTTGAGGTAGGGTCTCACTATGTCTCCCCCACTGGTCTCAAGCCCACAGAGATCTTCCTGCCTCAGCTACCTGAGCAACGGTATCACAGGCACATGCCACTGTGTCCATGAAACTTTTTGAAATAAACTATTTAAATGATAAATGCCAGGTCTGGGAATATCAGATTTGGGGAGATGGGTCAGCATTCCTGGGAGGCAGGCAGTGAAGAGGGAGCCCCTCTTCGAGAGCAGAATTAAAAAATTTAAAAATGGGCCCAGCATAGTGGTGCACACCTTGTGATGTCACGCTTGGGGAGCTGAGCAGGAGGTTTGAGGAAAGTTCCTGCCTGAACTACATATTAAGGGTATCTTAAAAAATAAAAAAAAAAACAACAACAGTGCAAACAAAATAGGAGATTCAATAAATAGGCAGATAAATACTTATTCTCATTTCAATTTAATTCAAAGAAAGCTGGAAAAATGACTGGATTTTAAAAAATATTAATTATGGCTTTCATTGGGTGGTAGGATTATGAAAGATTTTTATTCTTTGATTTTTTTTTTAAGCATACATTTAGTTTCTTTAAAATGTAATAGGGAGATAGATTAAATCAAGCCACAGGTGGTAGGAGAAATTAGAAGTGATTTTTCAGGGCAAGGTGGTGTGCATCTGTAATCCTAGTTCTCAAGAGGCTGAGGCAGGAGGATCTCTGTAAGTTCGAGGCCAGCCTGGGATATGTAAGCAATTTGAAACCCAGCCTGGGCTACACACCTGAGTTCAAGCCCAGTCTGAATTACAGAGTAAGACCCTTCCTCAGCCAACCAACAAAAGAACAAACAAACAAACAAATTGTGTGATAGGACAAGGTGTAAAGCAAATTCTTTAAAAGTACTAAAACTAAGGGGCTGGGAAGATGACTCAGTAGAATGAGTGCTTGCCTGGCAAGCGCAAGGGCCTGAGTTCAATCCCTGGTTCTGAAAAAGAAAAAAAAAGTACTAAAACTGGTCCTACAGATTTGTTGGATACATGTATGGATCCTACAGATTTCTTGGGGTGATTCAATGCCCTGCTGGCTTACTCTAAAATTGGCTAGTTCCTTGGAGTTTAGCAAATAAAAATTTAAAATTGAATTTTACTGGAAAAATTGTAGGATGAGAATAACATATCTTAGCCCTAATATCATGGTCATGTATAGAAAAGTATGGGTTCAACTAGAGCTTGTTTTCAAATTTAACCCAGTGCTCCGCAGCTCCACTGCTGCCTCCGGGAGAGTGTTACTTAGCTCAGTTCTTTAAGTGGCTGCTTCAACCAAGCAGTCAGGCTCAGGTTGCTGTGGTTCGATCCCCAGGACTCAAACCTGCCCTGAAGGTATTCGGAGCCTGACCCCCACTCCAAAAAAAAAAAATCCTTCAGAGGAATAAACCAGTTGCGGACTGGGGGTGGCATGCACCTGTTATCCCAGCATTCAGGATGCTGAGGCAAGAGGATTGCCTTAAATTTGAGGCCAGCCTCAACTGAACAGTGAGACTCTGTCTCAAAAAGAAAACAAGAAAGAAAAAGCTTGTTGCAAGAAGTTTCTCTGAGGCCAGGTGTGGTGGCACATCTCTGTAGTTCCAGCACTCCGGAGGCTGAAGCAGGAGGATCGTTGTGAGCTCAGGACCAGCCTGGGCTAACAAGTTAGATCAAGGCCAGTCTGAACTGCAGAGTGAGACCCTGTCTCAAAATGACAGGAGAAGAAGAGGAGGAGGAAGAAGAGGAAGAGAGGGAGAAGGAGAACGAGAACGAGAAGGAGAAGGGTAAGAAAGGGCCGGGGAAATAGCTTAATGTAATAAGCGTTTGCCTGGCAAGCACAAGGTCCTGAGTTCAATCCCTGGTACTGGAAAGAAAAAAAAAAACAAAAAAAAAAACTAAGAAGGAGAAGAAGAGAATGAGAAAAAGTTTCTCTTGCAAATGAAACAAATCTAGCTTAATTTAAGCAAAGCTATCTAAGTCTTCACGATATCAAATACTGTGAAGTCCACATAAAGCATGAAAGTTCCTGGTTTAGTCATTTGGCTACAAGGAATTCTGAATTTGAAGCACTGTGGTTAATAGTTGGTGTTGCTGTAGTTCTTGCTTTTATTATTATTATTATTATTATTATTATTATTATTATATTATTTGGGGTATGGGGGATCAAACTCAGGACCTTGTGCTTGCCCGGCAAGCCCTTATGCTTCTGAGCTATATCCCCGGCCACCCTAGTTAATAGTCTTTACACTGGCACGTTTTGAAACTGACAGATGCTCAATGAATATTATTAAGGAATATTAATAAATGAGAACTGCTTACCTTAAGGTTTGTACGCTGGTGGTGACTGCTGGGGTGGGAAGCTGGCGAGCCAGTGGCCGGTCAGTAAGTACGAGGAAATACTTTGACCATCTTGAAGTCTCTGGCCACACAGGGGGAAAGTGTGATTGGCCATTTAGGAATGGCTTTAGCCAGGCCTGGTGGTGCGTGCTTCTAATCCCAGCACCAGAGAGGCTGAGGCAGGAGGGTCGCTGGGAGCTCCAGGCCAGCCTGAACTATAACAAGAGACCCTGCCTTAAAAACCAAACCAGGGCCAGGGAGATGGCTCAGTGGAATAAGCACTTGCCTGGAAAGTACAGGAGCCTGAGTTCAATTCCCAGGTCCAAGAAAAAAAATAAATATAAATAAAACAACCAAACACAAACAGAAGAGGTATGGCTTAGCAAACTATTTTAGGCTAACTAGACTTATCTATTCCCATAAGAAATTAAGAGGGGCTGGAGAGATAGCTCAGTAGAATAAGCGCTTGCCTGGCAAGCATAAGGGCCTGAGTTTAATCCCCAGTTCCGCCAAAAAAAAAAAAAAGGAAATTAAGAGAAGTGTCACAGGTTAAGCTTAATAGCCTAAGTTGTTTGATAATAACAATAAGCTTGTCTTCTGGATGGTTAACAACCTAAGTTTGCAGACCAAAATTAGAGAAAAAGGAGGGCTGCAAGGAAAGCCAACATTTTGGCCCTAGCCTTCCAAGGTCAATTAAGACTCAGGATATATGAGAACTTGTACTGTAACGTCATGTAACTCAGTAGTGTCCCAAATTTCCTGATCAAGGAGATTATGGGGCCAAAGAGGAAAGTGATTGATGATATAGAGTGTGCCTAAGGAGAGTCACATGGAGAGAAAACATTCTCTCAGGCTTTCACAGAGAGCACGTTGGCCAAGCAATGGCCGTGACTCATCCACATGGCTGACACTGACAAAGGTTCTACAATCTGAGGTACAGGATCTCAGGATAAATCCTGAGGGCATTTCACTGACCTTATCAGACCCAAAAGCTACAACTCTTGTTGCATAGATACTGCTTTACCTTGGTCTTAACCATCCAGTAGAAAAGTATGAAGATGAAATATAGGAAGTAAAACCATGCTGTTATTTTGAGCTGTGGGGGACTCAGGTCAACAATTTCTGACATTGCCAGTTAAACAGAAGACCCAATACTATTATGGACTCCTGGACTCTTTTAGAATATTTTGCTGAGTTTACACACCTATAATATTCAAAGAACGGGACTTAGCAAAAAAGGGGTATACAGATGAATGTCCATTTTGTATCTGTGTATTCAAAGTGGTTAGGATAGATATAGAGTTACAGTCTCTTAATGAATAGAATGATTTGTTCTAATGGTGTTTATAAATAGGATATCATGTCCACATCTTGTACAGCAATTAACCACTAAGAAGAATATATGCAGTGTGTTAGTTATTGAAACTGTCCTTGGCCGGGGAGATGGCTCAGTAGGATAAATGCTTGACTGGCAAATGCAAGGATCTGAGTTCAATCCCTGGTTCTGCAAAAAAAAAAAAGAAAGAAAGAAAAGAAACTGTCCTAGCAATTTGATTTGAAACTCTCATTGCTATTTGCTTATCGATAAAATTATGAAAAAAAAAAAAAGAGAGAAAAAAAAAAAGAGAAGTGTCGCAGGGCTACAACTTGGTGGCTTTCGATCTGTGCTGTCTGTTATTTTTCTCATCCCTGGTCAGAGTCCTTGCTACACCACATCCTCCACGAGACCAGGCTTCTATTTGCCAGTGATATCTGAGTGTGGAAGAAGCACAGAAGACGCTGCCCTTAACTCGGTCAAATTCTGGGCCTGTTGGTGGAAGAAGAGCTCCGACTTCAAAGTACACTGTAATCGACACTTTTCCTGTACTGATTTTTCTTTCTCTAAGAGCTGCTAAAGGGTCAGTTAATTGATTTCCAGAGAATGCTTGTCAAGAGGCTCATAAAACCTTGAGACCTGAAGTTTCTACTTAAAATGAACAAAAGGCCCATACATTTTGGTTGTGTGCATAAGCTGTTCAAGTAAAATAAATGTCAACTAAACTAAAAGTTTGTTTTTCAAAAAGAGCTGTGCCACATAGAAAATGGATATAAATATATTTTCTAAAGAGAATCACACTTTATTTTATATATATATATATAATATATAATATATATATATATATATATATATATATATTACGTATTTAGTACAGGGTCTACAGGGTCTCACTACACAGATGAGACTCACAGTGATCCTCCTGCTTTTCAGCCTCCCAAATGCTGGAATTACAGCCATGTGCCACCACGCCCAGTCTCAGTCACATTCTCAATGTGCCCTGGGGGCGGGGCTAGCATAGCAAGCTAGGGATCAAACCCCAGGCCCCTGCATCTGCCTAAACAGGCGCTTTAATCTGCTGAGCTATCTGGCTGGCCCGAGAATCATACATGCTGTAATCCCAGCACTCAGGAGGCTGAGGCAGGAAGATCACTGTAAGTCTGAGGCCAACCTGGGCTACACAATGAATTCAAGGCCAGCCTGAGCTGCATAGCAAGACCCTGTCTGAAAATGACAAAAACAACCAAAAAAGCAATTATTCTTTGCGATGGTAGATTTCAAAACACATTTAAAGGTTATTAAGGTCAGCTAGCTTTTATGGACTACCTACGTGCAGTTGCCTGTAATCTTTCCCTGTAGCACACTTTCATATGTACGGTTTTCTTTTTAATTTTTTGTCTTTTCTTCTTTCCTCTAATATTTTAGCTTTTTTTTTTTTTTTTTTTT
>NW_004524630.1:11969391-11971033 GCF_000260255.1 Octodon degus | reverse complement strand
TGCTTTGTTTCCAATACTGAATACATTAGGTAAAAATTTTAGGGTTCTCATTTGTTTTATGCATATTTAGGCATATTTAACTGTAAGAAAATGCATTATCCTAATGTTAACTTCTTTTTCTTTTTCTTTTTTTTGGCGGAACCAAGGATTGAACTCAGGCCCTTGTACTTGCCAGGCAAGTGCTTTTTCTACTGAGCCATCTCCCTGGCCTTCCTCATTGTTTTGCTTTGAGACAGGATTTTGCCATGCAGTTGAAGCTGGCCTTGAACTCATGACGTAGCCCAGGCAGATCTTGAATTTACATCAGTCCTCCTGACTCAGCTTCCAGAAGGTTAGGATGACAGCCATGTGCCACCACACCCAGCTCCTATTGTTGACTTCTCAAGCATAGTACATTTGTATAAAACACTGAAACTTTCTCAATAAAAAAGATGTCTTTTTGTAGATCTACCTTTGATAAGGAAAATTTCTTGAGATCACCAATGATTATACGTATGTGACTGCACCTAACTATACCTGAAAGTGTGTGCTTACAAAAATGGGCGTGCTGGCGGGGGACCAGGGGCCACAGAGAGGACGCCTGGGCTGGCCGGTGCACCTGAAAGCCCTCCTTAGGAGAAGCAGCCCACGCCATGGAGTGGGAGCTTTGGCCGCACACCTCTACCAGGGTGACAGTGAGGGGGGAGCAGGAGCCCAGCGCACGATCCACTGGGGTGCTGGGGACAGGAAAGACCTGTCCTTGGCCCTCGAGCCTCCGTGTGCCTGCCGCAGGAAGTCCTCGCGTGTGTGGCTGGAGCCAAAAGGCCCAAAGTTGTATCACTTGGACCTCTCCAGTTCTTGCACTGGCCCATGCGTTTCAAACCTGGGAAAAACAGCCAGAGTTGGGGTCACGGCCACCTGCTAACGCCATAACACTGACTTCCTGGACCCATGCGACACCATGAGGGACCTGGAGAATTCAGGGTGGCGAAGGTCCCTGAGGTATCAAACTTTAACCATGAGCAGCCTGCGAAGCTTCCTCATAAATGTAATGTAAAGGTCAAGCCAGTAGCTAACCAGATAGCACTTCCCTGTAACTTTCTCACAAGAGACGGACCAGTTCCTGCTGAGCCAGAGCCAGGTCCGTGGCTGCTTCCCGGCCTCTCCCTGGTCCAAGGAAGGGGATGAGCTTCATGGATGACTCGTGATTTTGAGGATCACACAGAAGTGTGACCGGTCTCCTGCTCAAATTTTGACCCCATGTTAGAACCAGAAGTGTCACAGTCACTGTTCAGGGGACCCACACAGTGCAATATAATTTCTATGTCAGTCCCTGTGGCCTCTACTTTAAAAAAAAAAAAAGATATTGATTTATAGAAAAAATGTATGCTATTATTGACTATTTTATTACTTGCCCCTCTTTATTTATTTTTTTTTTTTTTATTTTGAGACAGTGTTTTGCTATGCAGTTCAGGCTGACCTGGAGCTCACTTTGTAGCCCAAATTGGTCTCAAACACACGATGATCTTTCTGCCTCAGCTTTCCCAAAGCTGAGATTATCGATGGGTACCACCACGCCTGGCTCTTATTGCCTATTTTATTGTGCAGAGTGATCTAGAAAAAAGAAGAAGAAGAAGGAAGAGGAGGAGGAGGAGGAGGAGGA
>NW_004524630.1:11967854-11969291 GCF_000260255.1 Octodon degus | reverse complement strand
AGAAGAAGAAGAAGAAGAAGAAGAAGAAGAAGAAGAAGAAGAAGAAGAAGAAGAAGAAGAAGAAAATGGTCTAGGAAATGTCTTTCTTCTTCTTTTTTAAAAATAATTTCCCTTTAAAAATATAAATACAATGCCAGGAATGGTGGTACATGCCTGTATTTTCAAAACTCAGGAAGCTGAGGCAGGAGGATCACTGAGAGTTTGAGGATAGCCTGGCTACAAAGTGAGTTCAAGGCTAGCCTGAGCTACGAGCTAAATTTTGTTTAAAAAAAAAAAAGAACAAAACAAAAACCTAGTGAATTTTCAGGTCCCCCTTTCCGAGATGACAAAAAAAAGAAGGAAGAGTGATGTGCCAAAAAGGGCCACGGTCATGTGCAGCCTATTCACTGCACGAACTGCGCCTGGTGCATACCCAAGGGTAAGGCCATTAAGAAGTTTGTCATTCGGAATGTAGTGGAGGCCGCCGCCATCAGGGACATTTCCAAAGCAAGTGTCTTCGACGGTTGTGTGCTTCCCAAGCTGTATGTGAAGCTGCATTACTGTGTGAATTGTGCCCTTCACAGCAAAGTGGTCAGAAATCAGTCTCATGAAGCCCACAAGGACCGAACTCCTCCACCCTGATTTAGACCTGCTGGTGCCGCCCCCACGGCCTCCACCAAAGCCACATAAGGGAGCTGGGTCTTAATGGACCGAAGAAAACTCTTGAGAAAGAAATAATAAATTGAGTGTTATACTTTTAGAAAAACCCAGTGAATAAATAAATAAGAACCAGCTATGGTGGTATACACCTATAATCTCTGCACACAAGGAGGCTGAGGCAGGATAGAAATTTCAAGCCCAGCCTCGTGTAACTTAGAGATTTAACAAGGCCCTATCTCAAGATAAAAAATTAAAAATTGGGTGGAGAAGCTGGGCATGGTGACAACTTGGGATCCCAGCGTTCAGAAGACTGAGGCAAGAGGATCTGAAGTGAATGTGAGGCCAGCCTGGGCTACACAGTGCGTTTTCAAGTCCAGCCTGAACTATGTAGCAAGTCCCTGTCTCAAGAAAAGAAAGAAAAACAAAGGCTGGGGATGTCGATCAGCATGAAGGGGCCAGGGAGATAGTTCAGTAGAATAAGCGCTTGCCTGGCAAGCGCAGGGTCCTGAGTTCAATCCCCAGTACTGAAAAAAAAAAAAAAGAAAAAGAAAAGCAGATCAGCATGAAGGCCTATGAGTGCAGGGGAAGAAAAGGTAAATAAATGTCCTTTAAAGAATCTCAGGGCCGGGGAGATGGCTCAGTGGAAGAAGCACTTGCCTGCCAAGCGCAAGGGCCTGAGTTTAATTCCTGGTTTCGCAAAAAAAAAAAAAAAAAAAAAAAAGAAGATCATATTTTTCAGAATTGTGCATATTTATTTTTTTGTAATTCATTTATTTTTTGCCAGGAGTGGTGGTGCCT
>NW_004524630.1:11956447-11967754 GCF_000260255.1 Octodon degus | reverse complement strand
AAAAAAAAAAAAAAAAAAGAATCTCATCTTTTTCAGAATTATGTATTTTTATTTTTTTTTAATTCATTTATTTTTTGCCAGGAGTGGTGGTGCCTATAATCTCAGCATTCAGGAGGCTGAGGCAGAAGGATCACTGAGAGTTCGAGAAGCCAGCCAGGCTACAAAGTAAGCTCAAAGCCAGCCTGAATTACATAGTAAGATTGTCTCAAAAAGACAAAAAATAAAATAAAATCTGCCCATTTGCACTACATAATGATTACATTCTTTTTTAAAAATTTCTTAATTTTTATTTTTATGTGTTTGGTACAAGGTCTCACTTCGCAGCTCCGACTCTTAGTGATCCTCCTGTTTTCAGTCTCCCCAGCGCTGGGGTTACAGGAGTGCCCCACCCTGTCCGGACTCTGCTGCTGGCTGAGTAGTGCTGGGAATCAAACTCCAGTTCCTGAGCTTGCCTAAGCAGGCGCTTAGGCCTCTGGACTATCTTGCTGGCCCTAATGATTACATTCTTGGTTTTTTTTTGTTTTTTTTTTTTTTCTTGACGGAACCGGAGATTGAACTCAGGTCCTTGCGCTTGCCAGGGAAGCGTTTATACCCCTGAGCCATCTCCCCAGCCCAATGATTACATTCTTACAGAAGAGTGCAGGTATGTAGCACATCTTAATATTTTTTAAATTTTTTTTTATTTATTTGGTACAGGATCTCACTCACTACCCAGCTCAAACTCCTAGTGATCCTCCTGTCTCAGCCTCCCCAGCTCTGGGATTACAAGTGTTCACCACCACGCCAGATTTAGGTGGCCAACCCGGCGCGCTGGGGGTTCTGTGGCAGACACATGTGGTACTGGGGCTCAAACCCAGGTCCTTACGTTTCCCAGGCAGCTGTTTTAGACCCCTGAGCTGTCTCCCCAGCCCTTAATTATTGTTTTAACCCCTTCTCCATTCCCTCCTTTCCTTCCCCCTCCAGGATTATATTATTGAGACTCTGATCTTTGGGAAACTTACATTTTAATCACTCAGGGTTGAGTCTTCGGAGTTCTAGCCCCACCCCATCATCACCGTGACAGTACCAGTGCCCCTGGCTTCAGCAGCAGCTTTGATTTTATAAGCCGGCTGTGTCTTCCTCACTGTTGAACTCTGGCCGGAGGATGAAGTCACTGGCTCTGCATCCAACCCCTGGTCCCCTGCCGCAAGGTGTGTTCTCCCAAGAAGTCCAGCAGCTGGCTCTGTGCGCAGCGGGCTCTCGGGCAGGTACCTGGGGCAGCGCAGGGCTGGGCCACGCCGCAGACGCCCGCGGGTGGTGGCGAGGTAGGGGCTGGGCCGGAGAGGGAACCGGGGAAGACGCGGAGAAGGAGGAGGGATGCCATGGCTTGGGGCTTGAGCTGAGCTGGAGATCAGACTTTTGGGGAGGGCCTTGCAGGATAGCCACCTGCCTGTGCGTCCCTGGTGGCTCGGCGGACACCCAGCCGCCGCCCCGCTCCTCGTTACCACGGCAACCGCGCGGCTCCCGCAGCCCCCTCCACCGCGGCGCCGACTTCTCCAGCGCGGGCTGTGGTGCGGGGCGGCGAGCGCGGACAGAGGCAGACCCCGAACCCCAGTCCTTCCTGCCTGAGCCCACCGTGACCCTCCGAATCCTGAGAGAACAGGGAGGAAGAAACAAGGAGGAGACGGGGTGCGCCACGGGGAAGCTCCCCTGCTGGCCTCCGGGCGTTGCATCTGCAAGGCGCAGCACCTGTGCACCAGGACGCGGGGGGGGGGGGGGGGCAGGAACTCGCCGCTGATGGAGGAGACCCTGGGGCGAAGGCCTACCTGGTGAGTGCCATCAAACCTTCGGGGGGAGGGGGCAAAGCACCTGAAATGCGAGGCTTTGTGTCTTGGTTGATGCCTTTTAAAAAAGAAATCATATTTAAATTGTTTATGACTTTAACTTGCGTGGCTTCCTGACATCTCCAGGGTTCTTGGCACTATCTCGCCTCCCGTTAAGGACACTTTCCGCTTAGCCCGCGGGAGCACCCCCAGCGCCTGGATCTCCATTACCGCCCAGCACCCCACTGGTGCAGGCACGGTGCATCACACACCCCAGACTCTATCAGAGAAGCAGCAGACCTCATTTCCCAGCCACCAGCATCCAGTTCCTTTGACGCTCCTATCCCGCCCCCGAAGAAATAGCGTCTCGAGGGAAACCAGAATATGCTGGATGCCCGAGAAATGTCGGGGGATTCCCAGCCAAACCGCGTCCTTTCTGGGGAGCCCAAAGTGAATGCATGAGCTCATCCAGAAAAAAACAATTGTTACGTAGGGAAGGACTTCTGTTTCCGTCCAGCAGAGGGCGCGCGATAAACAGGCTGGAGAGGAGACCGGCGCCCAAGGACGCTCGCGCTGTGCTCCCGGGCTGCAGGAAGCCGCCAAGGGCTTGTCTCCAGGTTCTGCACCAAGGGGTGGTTAGGTTCATAACCTCGGGAGAGCCCCAGCGAGGGCCATGGGACTTCCGGAGGAAGGTATTCTAAGTGAACGACTGTGATTCCATGGCAAACTATTTCTGTGTATCACGTCCTCCCATCCTCTCCCTTCACCTCTCTGCTGCCAAAACCTTCCTTACTGATCTAACGTTGTGTTCAACTACCCAGCATTGTCATTGTTGGAAAAATTCACGGGAAAGGTGCCCTTGTTAGAAGGGAAGATAAACGGAAGGCCCCTGGTTCTCAGCCCTGGGTACATGTTGGAACACCTGAGGGGGCTTGGTGGTTGTGTTTGAGACAGGGTTTTGCTGTGAACTCCTTGCTGGCCTCGAACTCACGGTGATCTTTCTGCTTCAGCTTCCTGAGTGCTGGGATGATGTCCTGGGAGATTTTTTAAAATCCTAATGTCCAGGTTCCATTCCCCACGGACATTCTGACTTAATTGGCCTGGGATACAGCCTGGCATTCTAACATGCTAAGCAGGGGCAATCAGCTGTACTGAGCAATCAGGGTTGAGTCTTTCCAGGTGAACTAGGGACTAGTTTGCCTCTCAAATAGGCAGCTGTTGCAGGGCAGGGTAAGCAATAGTCGGGAATGCCTCGGAGCTGAGATGGCTGGGAAGTGGTTTGTTCAAAGACTCTGGAGAAGGTGATGTTTGCGGGAGGAATCTCACCGAATGAAACGCTTTGATCTGTATGCTGGAGCTAGGAGAAAGGTGATGCAGTTTCCTCCTCCTCAAGGCTGTGAAGCGCAGCTCCAGTCCCCCATGGCTTTCTGGACTTCACCTCTGTATACTAAACTGAGTCACACGCGTAAACCCCACCCTCTTGTGAGGAGAAAAGACCTTCAGGAAGAGGAGGAGGAGGTAGGAATGCTGGGGTCACCCTAACGAGGAAGAAGGAACAACAGAGCTAAAAGATCCTGTAGGAATTCAGTGTTACCCTTCTCAGTTCTGAAACTCATAAAATTCCTCTAAAACACAAGAATCCTAGACATTCCCTTTCTCTGACCCATGGAGCACCAGAGAAATACCATCTCGACAAGTACTTATGCAGGGCTCAGGGCAAAAGTTCTAACTCTTCCACTCCAATGCCATCTCATAAATATTTATAAATCATAACTACTGGGAAGCAGGTGGAAGGCAGAAACTACACAGCAAGTCCACAATGCCTAAGGAGCTCTGGGAAATTAGGTAAGGCATGGCTGAGTGTGGAGACGCTTGCCTACAATCCCAGCACTCAGGAGGCTGAGGCAGGAGGAGTGCGAGCTTGAGGCTTGCCTGAACTGTAGAGCCAGACCCTGTGTGCCTCCCCCCACAAATCTACTAATTTAGTGCCAGAATTTCAGAGGTTCACCCTTCACAGCTCCCTAAGGCTTCAGGGTTTTGTTTTTCCTTTTTGATGCAGGATCCCACTATGCAGTTCAGGCTGGCCTTGAACTCACTTTATAGCCCAGGCTGGCCTGAGCTTGCAGTAATCCTCCTGCCTCAGCTTTCCAAGTGCTGGGGTAACAGGGGTGCACTACCACACCCTGCCAACTTGCTTTACTTTTGGCTACATACAAAGGAGTAAGATGACATGCTACAACCTCTGAAATCCTTGGCAAGGCCTGTTATTCACCTCACAGATAAGCAAGATGATTAAGTCACAGTAAAGGACATCCATACCCTGGATTGGGGTCACAAGGCCTGGTGCCCTGAGTCAGAGCCAGTGGCAGGTGGTATCTCCCAGCAGGGAAGGGCTGGTCACGTGACTGTCTGTGACTGCCCCCTCCCCCCGCAAGCCTCCAACAAGCCCGCTCCTTGCACCAATGTACCGAGCAACTCTGAAGCAGAACCAGCTCCATCTGCCCTTCAGTCATTGTTTTTCCAGTCTGAGCACAAGAACATTAGTTTGTCTTCGAGAGTTGCCTTGACCTCCTAAAACAAGGCCTCCCCTGGCCTCCTGCAGGATTTCCCAGGCCTCTGCTCTGCAGCAGGCATTCTCCCCTGGCCAGCTGCTAGCATCTCTCACTTCCAGCGCTGCCTTCAGGCTGGATCTGTGGCATCTGCTCTCTCCAGCCCGGATGCCTTTTGCTGATGGGTCTTCCCAGAGCGGATCCCCTCAAGGGCAGGCTTGGCCAACTCAGCAAAGGCTACCAGTCCCCTGGGACAGCAAACCAAACTCACCTGCACAGATGCCCCCATCTGTTCTCTGAGTTGTCATGCAGTATGTAATGTGTAATGTATTTATTTAGTGTGTGTGTGTGTGTGTGTGTGTGGCCACAGCTCAGCCCACCAGGGGGCGAGGCTGGCTGGCATGTGGTGCTGGGGGATCGAACCGTGGTCCCTGTGCTTTGCCAAGCTTGTTCCATGTAGGTGCTTTAGACCACTGAGCCATCTCGCCAGCCCCTGCATTATGTAATGTTTTAACATGTTTGATTTGTCCTTCCTCTTCTTAACTATTATTGTTGCTACTGCTGGAGCTCAAACCCAGGCTTGCTCATGACTGACAAGTACTCTACCACTGAGCTACAAATTCCATGCCACAAAATGTAATTTATTATAAGTTAAGCCAGGTTAGAGCTCAGTAGCACAAGCACCTACTTGACAAGTGCAAGGTCCTGAGTTTGAGTCCCAGTACCAAAAATAAAAAAAGGTATGTTATACTCAAGTAACATTTAAATTTATTACCCTACACAAACTCTGATGGAAACTAAAGTTAAATCAGAACATTAAAAAGTTAAGCTCTAGAAGAGCTAACCCCAAAATAGAATTCAATGTATTTTTGTTTGTTCTAGTCCTGGGGGTTGAACCCAGGGCCTTGCACACAGTAGGGGAGAACTCTACTGCTGAGCTACACCTCCAACCTGATTTGATCTTCGGGAGGCCCAGTTCTGAAAAGCCTTTTTTCTAGGTATGCTTATTCAAGAAAGTTAAAAATAAGTTCAAGTTTCAACTTCTGTTCCTTTTCCAACATACTGCTCCTCTAATATTGAACCAAACCTTTTGTGTGGGCAGTAGTGCTGGGACTTGAACCCAGGGCCTCAGGCCTGTTTGATGGACTCTACCACTGAGCTACACACCCTGCCTGTGATTCATAGTTTTTGTTCAGTGTTGTTTTTTTTGTTTTTGCTCTGAATGCCTTCAAGGCAGGTTTGGCTGGTTTGAGTTGCAGGGATTGAAGCACAGCAACCGGAGCCTGACTGCTTTGTTGAAGCAGCCACTTAAAGAACTGAGCTAAGGGGCAGGCCCCCTCATTTAGCTTTTTTGAGACAGGGTCTTACTATATAGCTCAGGCTGGCCTTGAGCTCAGTATGTAGTTCAAGTTGGCCTTGAACTCACAGTAATCCTCCTGCTGAGCCTCCCAAGTGCTGGGACCACAGGCATGCACCACTATGCCCAGCTTTCTTTCATTTCTTGAGACAGCATCTTCATATGACCTTTCACTCACTATGTAGTTCAGGCTGGCCTGAAACTTGCCATCCTCCTGCCTCGGCCTTCTGAGAGCTGGGGCTTTAGGTATGCTCCACCAAGCCGGACCCACATGCTTGTTACTTTGAAGTACATGCGTGTGGAAAATGAAATGCCTGTGTACAAAAAACTGGGTTGAAGTGATGGATTGTAAATGGGTTTTCAGTTTTCAAGATTCATTTACCTGTTCAATAACAGCGCTCAAATAAAACACTGAAGATTGAAAGAATGCGAGGGGGGGTTCTTTAAGTTTGGGTAGCAGGAATGTAAAGTTAGGAGAGGCAAAAATCCCAGACATTAGTTTGCATACTACAAGGTAAAATTCTGTGTTCTTTGGCCCTAGAAACTGGAGAATCTGAAGTTGCAACTGTGTTGAATAAGCACAAGCTGTGTGGGTTTCATGTCCCTCTCTCTCTGGGCTCACCTTCACTCTGGTGGAGCTGGTGCTTGGGGAGGTGGCCCCTGACCCTCTACTGTCTGGTTGAATATCAGGACCATCTTTTATTTGTCCTTTTCACAGTGACAATCTTGGGGAAAGCTGTGTTCATCTCTGAAGCGACATTAGAGGACTCAGTGTGCTTAATACTTTCCCTTCAAATCAGTGCAGTCAGGGAGCTGTCACTTTTCCAGTGCAAGGGACAGACCTATGGGGACCTCCCTCTTCAAAGAACTGTTGAAGGACAGACCTGGGAATGTAGCTCCTCAAGGCCCTGGGCTCCATCCCCAGTCTGAGAAGGAGAAAAATAGAATCATTTAAGGCCAGGCCTGAGGCATAAGACTGTAATCCCAGCTTGTAGGAGGCAGAGGCAGGAACATTTCTAGTTCCAGGCCAGCCTGTCAGCCTGCACTACATAACCAGTTCAAGACCACCCTGAGGTACATAGCAGGACCCTGTCTTAGCCATTCAATCAATGAATACAAACATTCTAAATAGGCCAGGCCTTTTTTTTTTTTTTTTTTTTTTTTGAGATAAGGTCTTGCTAACTTGAACTAACTCATTGTGTAGCCCAGGCTGGCCTCCAACTCACGGTGATCCTCCTGCCTCAGCCTTTGCATTCTGGGATTACAAGTGTGCGCCACCACACCCAGCCTAGGTTGTAGCTCTGAGGGGGAGGACGATGTATGTAATGAGTGGAGCTCTGGGAGAATTTCCTTAGACATTCTTCCTGATGTGGGTTTTTAAGTGATGGAGCTTCTTGACGTAAAGAAGCAAAAGAAAGTGGAGGCAGGAACAAATGGACAACTGGAGAAGTGTGTCCTCATTTACCATTTTGGGGGCTGAGCCTGAGGACACAGCTCCCAGACATGCAGGTGGCGTTGGTACACCTCAGTTTCTTTTCTTTTAGAGCAGGGTGGGTCTACAGGGTCTACAGGGTCCCACTACACAGATTGGACTTGTACTAATTCTCCTGTTTTAAGCTTCCCAAGTGCTGGGATCACAGGTGGGCGCCACCAAGCCCAGTCTCAGTCGCTGCTGGCTCAGTGTGCCCCGGGGGCGGGGCTGGCACTGGACCTCAGTTTCAACTGAAGAAGAAGCGATTTTTCGATGTGTTCCTCCTGGAAAGGCTGCCTGGGTGGTGATGGAGGTCCGTGCTCACCCGTGCAGCCTGGCATCCAAGCTCCTGCTGGGCACTCTGCAGGGCTCCAGGAAGCATGCATTTGCTCAAGCACGAAGTGGGAGGGAGGGGGTGCCAAGGACCCCAGAACGAAGCTCTATGTAAGAGGAGCAGGGAAAGCCTGTCCTTGCGCCTGATGTGTGTTTCCTCTTTTCTTTCTTCCTGGATGGTGCTGGGCATTGAACCCAGGACCTTCTGGGTGCCAGGCAAGTGCTTTGCCACGAGCTACCCCCAGCTCCAAGAGTTTGTACTTGGAACACCTCGGAAACAGTGATCCTGCCAGGTGTGGCAGTGCACGCCTGTAATACCCAGATTTGGTAGGCTGAGGCAGGAGGACTGCTGTGATTTCCAATGTCCCCTCCTGGGTTGCATAGTAAGCTCAAAGCCAGGCTTAACTACTTAGTGAGAGACTGTCTAAAAAAAGAAGAAGCAGTGATCTTTGGACTAAAGCGTTAATAACTTTACTCTGCTGGTATAAGATTTTCATTTCTAGGGAGGAGACATTAGCAGATTCCAGATTAAGTGCCTTTTTTTCCCTTTTATCTTCAGTACTGGAGATTGAACCCAGGGCCTGTGCACTGAGCTACATCTTCAGCCCTTTTTATTTAATTTTTTATTTTTAATCACTTATTTATTTATTTATTTGTTACAGGGTCTCCCTACACAGCTTGGACTCATAGTGATCCTCCTGTCTCAGCCTCCCCAGCACTGGGATTACAAGCATGCACCGCCATGCTTAGTTTCAGTGACTGGCCCGGCATGCCCAGCCAGCATGACATACGGTATTGGGGATCAAACCTGGGTCCTTGCACTTGCCAGGCGGGCACTTAAACCGCTGAGCTATCTCTCTGGCCCAGCCCTTTATTTATTTATTTATTTATTTATTTATTTATTTATTTTGCAGTACTGGGGATTGAACTCAGGACCCTGCGCTTGCCAGGCAATTATTTTTAATTTTGGGATAGGGTCTCACTAAGTTGCTAAATTGCCCAGGCTGGGCTCAAACTCAGGATCCTCCTACATCTGCTTCCTGACTAGCACAACAGCTCTCTGAAGACACCACTATTATCCCCCTTGTTCTGATGCAGAGTTAGAATAATTCAGAGACATTAATGTCACCAGAGGTTTTATGTACAAAGTAGGAAAATAGTGACTTAATTTTTTTTTTTTTTTTTTTTTTTGGTGGAACTGGGGATTGAACTCAGGCCCTTGCACTTGGCAGGCAAGCACCCATTCCACTGAGCCATCTCCCCGGCCCCCATAATTTTTCTTTGTGTGTGTGTATGTGTGTGTGCATCAGGTTCTTACTCTGTAGACTAGCCTTGAACTTTCTATTTAACCCAGGCTGGCCTGGAACTCACAGCGATCCTTCTGCCTCAGCCTCCTGCGTGCCAGGGGCACAGATGGTACCACCAAACTGGACCTTGGAGGTATTCTTATTTATTTTTATTTATTTATTTTTTTTGAGGCATTCTTGACTGGATGAATCTGCTGTAGTCATTTTTAGATCTTGTGTGGTTCTCTGTTTAATGCTTAAGGGTCCAAGGAGAGGGGTCAGAGTGTTCTAGGCTGGGGCCACATGCCACTGGCCGTGGATGAGCACAGACCACCTTAATTTGGAGCACTGTGAACTGACCTGTGACCTTAGCCCTGAGCTACATTTCCAGGCTTTTTCAGTTGTCATTTTGAAACCGGGTCCTGCTGAGTTACTCGGGTGCAGTTTGAACTCGCAACCCATCTGCCTCAGTCTTCAGAGCGCTGGGATGATAGGTGTGTGCCCCTTGCCCACTGGCCAAGGCACCTTGACTCATAAGCCCAGCAGCACACTGGCACCGGTCCTGTTGCCAAGCAGCAGGCCCTTGAGGCTGGGCGGGCAGAAGCCACAGACGCAGCTAACGCCAGCCAGCTCCGGCCCTTGGTGCACTGTGTGGCTTCCTGCGAGGCAGCCGTTTGCACCAGTGGCCTAGGAAGAAGATTTGTCCCCATAATGACCTGGAAAGGACAGGTGTTTGACAGCAGCCTGGTGTGGAATGACACGGTGACCCCGTGAGGATTGAGGGGAGGCTGTCTGGGGGGGCAGGGCCTGACCACCCCAGCCTTGTCTGGCACCCCAGTGGCACTTGTAAGTGACAAATCAGGGTTGGGCGGAGCTGGTTCATGTGATAGCATTTCAGTGCCCACAGCTAGTCTCAGCTTTGACTGCCTCTGCTTTTCTCTTTCCTTTATTTTGCTGTGCTGGGGAAACACACAAGGGGGAAATACCGTACCACAGAGCTGGGTTTCCAGCATGCTTTCTTCCAGTTGGTTCTTTTAAATTGCCCAGTGTGGGCTTGAACTTGAATTCCTCCTGCCTCAGCTTCCCAGAATGTTAGGAGTCATGATCTCCCTCCTCCCAAGCCTGCCTGCCTCTATCTATCTATCTATCTATCTATCTATCTATCTATCTATCTATCTATCTATCTATCTATTGAAGAAGGATCTCTTTATGTAGACCAGGATGGCCTTGAACTCACAGCAATCCTCCTGCCTCAGCCTCCCAAGTGCCGGGATTATGCGCGTGGGCCCTCACCATACCCAACTACCTCCCAAGTTTTCAAGGAAGCTTTTTAACAGCTGAGATAGAGAAGTCAGTAGCACATCTAGGCCTCAGCTCTCTGATGAATGTGAATTGTCTTCTGTCCATAATCTACTTGTGAGGAATTCAGGATTTTCAGAACATAGAAAGCACTTCTCCATGTTTGGGGCCTCTGGCTCCAGAGGCCTAGACTATCCTTGAAGATTTATCTTTCTACCTGCTGTCAGCTATAGTACTGATTTGTTTATTTATTTATTTTTATGAGATAGAGTCTTTCTATGTAGTTCAGTCTGCCCTTGAACTCACTACGTAATCCAGATGGGTCTTGAATTTATGATCTTCTTGCCTCAGCCTCCCAAACGCTGGGATTACGGGTCTGTGGCACCTTGCCTATTTAACAAGAAGAGCATTTTTATATAAAAAAAGTGTGGTACTGAGGATCAAGCCCAGTTTTTTATTTTTTATTTTTTATTTTTTGTTTGTTTTGAGATGGGCTCTCACTAAACTCCCCAGGCTGGGCTGAAATTTGTGATCTTTCCGCCTCAGCCTCAAAGAGTACTGAGATTTCAGGAGAGTACCACTATGCTCCAGGGGTACTGATTGTGGAAATCTTTGGTCTTGCTGGAATGTATCCTGCAGGCTTGAGCCGGGCATGGTGGTGCATGCCTATAATCTCAGCCCTAGGAAGCCTGAGGCAGGAGAATTTCCAGTTCAAGGCCAGTCTGAACTATGTAGCTAGCCCTGTCTCAAAAAACCAAACATTCAAAAAAAAAAAAAAAAATCCTGGAGGCTCAGGGTTGCGTATGTCAGCGTGTGCACAGGCTGATTTCCAGCAGAGCTAAAGGCAGTACTGAAGACCTGTGATCATGGCTACTGCCCGAGGACTCAGCCCTTAAAATCTGGGCAGTTTGCAGCTGGGCATGATGGTGCACATCTGTAATCCCAGCCCCTCCTGCTGAGGCAGGAGGATCATAGCAGGTTCAAAGCCAGCCTGGGCTCTGTAGTGAGTTGAAGGCCAGACTGAACTACATAATGAGACCCTGTCTCAAAATACTCACTCCACTAAAGTCTAGATATTTCTCAACCGTTTTTTCATTTTTGGTGAGTGGGTGGGGAGAACTATTTTGAAATAGTGTTTTATTTTCTTCTTTCTTTTCTCTCTCTCTCTCTCTCTCTCTCTCTCTCTCTCTCTCTCTCTCTCTCTCTCTCT